>NW_006779881.1:330369-377857 GCF_000442215.2 Lipotes vexillifer | reverse complement strand
TCCCTACTAGGTGATCTAATCATTTCCCATGGCTTTAAATGCCACCCGTATGCTCTTGACTCACATGTGTGTCTCCAGTCCTGATCCCTCCCTGAGTTTTATGCAGACTTCATTTATTGAACAGCTTCACTTGATGTCATTACAAACCTAACGTGCCCCAAATGGAAGTCTTGAGTTATACCCCAAACCTGTTTTGTTACTAGTTGCTCTCTTTCCATCAGCACCTGTGTCACACTGCTGTTGAGGCCAGAAACCCAAGTCATCCTGATTCTGTTTGTTTTTCCCACACCAATCAGCAAGTCTTCTCAGCTCTGTCTTCAAAATACATCCCACATCTGACTGCTGCTCACCACCTCCACCCCTCCCCCCTTAGTCCAGGACACCAACATCTCTAGCCTGGACGAATGCAGTAGCCTCCTAACTTGCCTCCCTGCCTCCATTCTCACTCTCCTTCATTCTGTTTCCACAGAGACTGTAGTCATTCTCCTAAAAATGTGAGTCAGGTTATAATACCTCTGTAAAAAATGACCCCCAAATTTCTCATTACACTTAGAATAAAGTCCAAACTCTTGCCAAGGTTCTATGTGATGTACCATTCTCAGTACTCACTGCATTTCCCACTGACTGCTCAGCTCATCAGCACATCAAGCCTGTTCCTGCTCCAGCGTCTTTACATTTGTAGCTCCATCTGCCTGGAACATTTCCCCCAAGGTCTTTTCATGGTTTGTGACTTCTCAACATTTAGGTCCCTGCTCAAATATCACTTCACTCATTACCCTATCAGGAGTACCAACTCCTCTCACATCAAAATACTTCTGACCCTGTTTTGATTTCCATGGCACTTGTCGTGACTAGACATTTGTTGCCTTTGCCCCATACTTGAGTGTAAGTTCTCTGAGGGCAGAAACAGTGTCTGTCTTGTTTATTGCTATATCCCTAGCACCTAAAATAGTGCCTGGCACATAATAAATACTCTAATAATGGATGGATGGATGGACATCTGCAGCTCCGTACTTATATCCTGCAGGGCATCTAAGTCAATGCAGCTAAGAGAAATAGAATGTGAGCCACATGTGTGATTTAAAATTTTTTAGCAGCTACATTAAAAAATAAGGAAAAACAGGTGAAATTAACTTTAATAATTTAACCCAGTATATAAGAATATTAACATTTTAACAAATAATACTAAAAATTAGTTATTTTACATATTTTTTTAAAACAGTATTCAAACTCTGGTAAATGTACAGCTGCCTCAATTCAGACTAGCCACATTTCATGTACTCGAGCCACATGTGGCTAGTGGCTATCATGTTAGTACAAGTGTAGGCAGTCACCCTACTGTTCTTGTTCTCTACTTATGTGAGATCCAGAATGGGAGGAAGCTAGAAACTTCTGATGGTGGGGGAGGAGGGTGTTTCTTAGCTCTCCCTGCTTCGTCTCCCTCTTCTGAAGGAAGCTTTGGGGATGTCCAGGCTAACAGAGGCATGACCATGTCCTTAGGATGATGATGATGATGATGACTAAGCTGCTGCACTGTGCTGAGCATTTCATATAAGCTCATTTAATTCTCACGGCAATCGCATTTTACAGATTTGGTTGTGGAAACCAAAGTAACTTGTTCAAATTTACACATCTGCCAAGTGTTAGAGATGGAATGTAAGTCTGGCTAAAAGTTAAAGCCTGTATTATAATCATTATGTGACCATTTTTATTTTGCCACTTTAATGGTCCATGTAGCCTGGACAAATGAAGAGAAATACAAATGATAGAAAGGAGCTGACATGACTCTTGGGCTTGGACTCCCAGCACAGCTGAAGTTGCCTCCATCCTGATTCTCCGTTTTAGTTTCTCAAACACCTTAGGTGTGACTTCAGTGTCAAACTGTGTTCAGGTCTCAGATCCACTAATTAATAACGGTGTAACCTTCAGTAAAATCGAGTAATGCCCGTTTCCTCTTCTGGAGAATGGGAATGCTAATACTAACATCAGGGGCATTTGAGAAAATCCAGTAAGATGACTATAACGTCTGTAAAGCATTGAGCACAGTGCCCAGTGGCTAGTAGCCACTCAGGACAGGCTAGGTCCTATACTTCTCTTCCCCCTCCAGGCTGCAAGGGAGGCAAAGAGTCACTGACCTCCTAGGTCCACCCCTTCTCTTCACATATTCTGTGGGGCCCTGGAAGCTATTGCTGCTGGAACTTAGCAACTGGGTAGGTCAGAGAAAGTGGGGCAGGTATTAGCACTGGTGCTTGGGATCCTACCCAGTACTAACACGTTTCTCTCTGTGGCACATATTCATCCAGTAGCGGAACCTAAACACCTCAGAGAGGCTCTTACCTCCTCCCTCTCACTCCTCTCCCACACTCTTGACATTCCATCTCACAGTGGCTCCTGGTCCGACTACTACTCATTCCTTTCTGCTGCTGTCCAACAGTATGTCTTTGCTCCAGCCCCTGCCTCAGCTCATGCAGTTACACAGCCTTCCTCCACGCTGGCTGCCAGGATAATCTTTCTAAGCCAACCTGACCATGTCACTTCCCTACTTAAAATCTCCTATTTTCAGGACTGAGTGTCAACTACTCAGCTTGTCATTGATCCAACAAGTATGGGGGCTGGGGGATGTACCTTATGCCTAAGCGTTCTTACGGGCACAAAGATACAGCAGTGCACCAAGCACAGCGAAAGCCCTGCCCACACGGAGGGGGCTTTCATTCTAGGGGCCCTTCACAGTCTGGACCCCAGCATCCCTTTACAGCCTTATCTCCCCGCAACTCCCTTCCAGCCCACCTCCCTCCCACACGCCGGGCACTCTGGTCTCTTCTCCTGCCAAGCCTGTCCACGCTCCCCGTGTTAGACTAGTCCCCTCCTCTCAGATCCCTCCATTCCCCGTGCCGCGCCGGCAAACTGAGGCCCCTCTTCCTGCCAACTAAAGCCCCGTGGCCCCTCCCCTGCCCCTCGGGGATTGTGAGCTAACAGCCGTGGGGGTGAGAGGCTTGGGACGGCGCGGCTTCTCCTGGGCCGGCCCCTCTCCACCGCCCAGGAAGCGGGGAAGGAGTGCGGGCCCCCACCCCATCTAAGAATGTCTGGTCCCCAGGTAAGCAGCCGCAGCGTCGCACGCGCCTCCCCCAGGGTGCTGTCGGCGACCACGGCCCTGGGGGGAAGGAGCTGTTCCGAAGCGCGGGCGCCCAGCCCCGGCTCCATCTCTTCCAGCTTTTCGCCTGGGCGTCGTCGCCGTCGCTGTCGTCCAGGACCGACGCGGCACAGCGGGCAGGGGAGGGGCGAGGAGGGGAGCGCCGGTGTCTCCAACTCGGACAGACCGGCGTCGGGAGGAGGCCGGCTCCCTGTCGGTCTGTTGGCCTCTAGGGTGGCGGGATGGATTGGGGGCGGCCAGTGGGGGGCGGGGCGTTTCTAACTCGAGGGGCTGTGCGCGTGGCTCACCGCCCGCGGGGGAGCGCCGCCTGGGGCCTTCTCGCTCTAACGCTGCGCGGGTTTCCAGGCAAGGCACCGACTTCTCCACGTCTTGCCTCTCCTGAGAAATCGCCGAGTCCCACGCAACTCTCCCCTCTTCTTCCGCTAGCAGCCCCAGCGTCGGACATTTCTGCTCGCTCACTTAGTTCTCCTCACTCACCAGTCTAATGGCTGGTTTCCTTTTCTTCAGCCTCTCCCCTCGAGACCACCCTCCACCTCCAACCCACATCTGATCAAGACACCCCCTTACCAAATAAACATCACTGCTCGCCCACAGCGGCAAGGCAAGGTCACAGCAGCTATCACAACTGTGGCCTCCCTGCCGGCTTTGCCTCCCGGCAGCCCTGTCTCCCTGGGACCCAGCCTCCTCATTGGGCTTGCGCCCTTGCAATTTCCTTTGCCAGGAAGCACCCGCCTTTGTTTATGCCTGGAGACCCTCCGTAAATATCACATTGGCCAAGCCTTCCCCTGCCCCCACCCCAGACTTAGTCTTCCCTGGACACCCTCAGCAACCGGACAACCCCTTGTCCAACCAGAGTTGCCACACTGCTGTCACCGTCCCTACACACATCTGCCTCCCCTACCAGACTCCCAGCCTCCTGAGGGTGCCCAGAACACAGGCCTGGCGCACAGCAGGCATCGGCAAATAAAGATCATAAACGTTGGGTAGATGCGGGGTGTGCTGAGGGGGCTGGATTGTTCACTTGAGAAGGCTTCTCACAGGACACACTAGACAGGCTTTGAGTGATTCTGTGCAGGGAGATGATCTCGGGCAAGCACCAGAGTGCCCTATTAATTTAACAGTCATTGAACAACTTCTGTTGTCGGGCCTCGTGCCGGGCACAGGGGACCTCGGTCGGCACTCAAGTTCCTTCCCCTGTAGTAGAGAAGGAAGACCACATAGGCGGTGCCAATACAGAATGCCAAGTGTCACACGGTGAGCACAAGCAGATGTGGCAGTGCAGAGGAGGAGCAGCTCAAGACTTGAGGGGGTGTCAGGCTTCCCAAAGAGGCCCACCACCCAACCCAAGACCAGAGGGGGGGCAGAGAAGGGGTCAAGGGGCAATGGAGAGAGGAGGCTGAGAGTCGAGCAGGGCTTCATCACGAAGGGCTTGCATACCACATGAAGGAGCTGGACTCCATCCTGAGGGTGTTGGGGAGCCACTGATGGCATCCGAGGAGCCGGGGAGTGACGTGAGTTAGTCTTGCAGGCCACTGCTGGGCAAGGCCTCAGCTCTGACCCCCTCCTCTGAGACGCCTCCTCTGAGCCCCCTGACAGGCGGGGCCCCTCTTCTGTGCTCCCTCAGCAGCCTTGTCACCTCCTCTTCTGTGCAGGGTTGAATGCCTCTGCCAGACTGAGCTTTTTGAGAGATGAGACCAGGTCTTAATCTTCTCTATCCCAAGACCAAGTGCTGAATGAACGGATTTTTCCTTTTTTCTCTAAATTTCAACAGCTCTTACTCTCAGCTCCACATCCTTCCATACCTGGGGCCTGTGCTACAAATGGCTTTTAACTGGGAAAGAGGAGGCTCAGTTCCAATCCCAGCTCCACCATTTGCTGGAACAAGTTGCTTAACTGTTCTGAAACCTCAGTTTCCCCATTGTTAAGATGAGTTACCACCATGAACTGTCTGTAAGTCTCCACAGGCATGCATGAGTCTTGTTTTCCTGAACAGACTGTAAATTCCATGGTCCAGGCAGGGACCAAGGGCTTTCCCCAGCACCTTGCTCAGTCTGAGCTTACAACGAATACTACGATCAGTCCTGTTGGTTGGTAGACAGCAGAGTACACAGGAAAGAACACTTACAGTGAAGTTGGAAGTCTTGTTCTGCCACTTCCAGTGTGACCTTGAACAAGGTTCTTCCCCTCTCTGAGTCTTCCTTGCCTTACCTGGCAGACCTCACAGGGCCAGTGGAAACCACAGAGGTGAAAGTGCTTTGTGAATGAAAGAGATACTATAGTAGACAATTAATTGCACATTAATTTAAAAAAAACACCAGGGACTTCCCTGGTGGCTCAGTGGTTGAGAGTCCGCCTGCTGATGCAGGGGACGTGGGTTCGTGCCCCGGTCCGGGAAGATCCCACATGCCGCAGAGCGGCTGGGCCCATGAGCTATGGCCGCTGAGCCTGCGCGTCCGGAGCCTGTGCTCCGCAACAGGAGAGGCCACGACAGTGAGAGGCCCACGTACCGCAAAAGAAAAAAAAAAAAACCAAACCGTGTAGTAGTATAGATGAGGTGTGTCTCGTACTTGGTGGACACACCCCAGGTATCTGCTGACTGCCTCTGAGATGCTGGGATGCTGCTCTTCCAGGTGCAGACTAGGCTGGAACAGAGGTGCTTGGTCTTGCTCGGGTCAGCCCTGAGACTCAAGACAGACCAGGAGGGAAGGGTTGATAGGGAGGGAGCAGGCATCCAATCCTTTGCCACCCTCCCATCCCAGATTTCTCAGACTAGCATTGCTTCCCTGTCTTAGGTTTTGAGGGGACCTGGCATGACAAGGTCTCAGGAGTCCCAGTGGCTTTGGCATTGTAACTACTGATACCCCTTGGTGAATGAAGCTGGCCTATGCGAGCAGTTAGCTCCACCGTGCTGCCTGATAAACTCCCAGCCCCAAATTCCAAGTCCGGCCCCCTCTCAGCCTCTGACATACTGGTGGCAGTATTTATGGGAAAGGACCATGATTTGTCTTAGCTCTTGCCCAGACCAGAAGGGCCTGCGGCTGTACAGAGGGGCTGTATGGAGGCAGAGTCTCAGCTTCCTCACCTCGAAAATGAGTGGGGATTAAATGAGAAAACACCTTGGAACTTGTACATTTTACTCACATGCAGGATTGCTATTTGTGGGTAGTGTGTTTACAACCAGTGGGGCCTCCCTGTTTCAGAGAACGCTGGGGCTCTTTCTCCAAAAGAAAGTTTCACAGACAGTGTATGTGTAAGGAGTGCACATGTTTGGTCTTAGAGCGAAAACAGACACAGAGAGACTGTGAAAATGGCCAGGGCCAGCTGATTCCCTGCTGCTGAGAGAGGCTGAGGGAAGGGAGGAGGCCTGGGCAGGGCCTGCTTCTGCACGGGGAGGCTGTAGCTGCCCAGCCAGACTGCCCATCTGAGCTCCCTCATTGCCTGCACAAACCTCCTACCCCACAAACCTCCTGCTGCTGAGATTATGCCCCCTTTAAGAAGCACCAGATTTAGAATCAAACAGGAGGGATTGGGCTTCCCTGGTGGCGCAGTGGTTGAGAGTCCGCCTGCCGATGCAGGGGACGCAGGTTCGTGCCACGGTCCGGGAGGATCCCACATGCCGCGGAGCGGCTGGGCCCGTGAGCCATGGCAGCTGAGCCCGTGAGCCATGGCAGCTGAGCCTGCGCATCCGGAGCCTGTGGTCCGCAAGGGGAGAGGCCACAACAGTGAGAGGCCCGTGTACCGCAAAAATAAAACAGGAGGGATTGATTCTCCTCACCTAATGTGTGACTTTGAGCAAATACCTCCATTTCTCAGGACCTCAGTTCCCTCATTCATGAAACGGGGATAATTATAGCACCATCTCCTAAGGTTGTCAGGATCAGAAGAGAGAACGTGGTGGAAGTGCCATATGAATTATTTAGTGCTGTCCATATTCATTTTCTGCTGCTCATCTCTTCCCCTGTTGACACTTGGGGCACCTCAGCCACAGCCCTGTCTTTCTGAGGGAGTGAGTGTGGACTCCGGGACAAAGGAGCCTGAGTCTGCAGCGGGCCCTTTGTGCTTCCTTCCCTTCAGGTGGCCTCTCTCCCCCTGGGCCACTCCTGGGGGTGAGGGGGTTACCCTTTTCCAGTGTTTTTGTTCCTGTGGGGCTCACTCCAAAGTATTAAAAGTAGCTTTATAATTAAAAAAAAAAGAAAAGAAAAAAAAAAAGGAGGGCTCATTTATGATAAAGGTCTCTATGACAAGGGTTCATCTCTCAGATGGGGGAAGGGCGCATACCCCTTGGACCCTGGGCCATGGGAGTGCCAGGAGGGTCAGCATATGGGCTAGAGGGAGGTCTGTGCTGTAGGGCAAGGGGTGTAGTCAGAGAGGGGTGGAAGCTATGGTCGTGCTGGTTCACTCACTTTGCTATTGAACTTCCCCAGGCGCTCATCTTCAGCACCTTTGTCTTACCTCCTGGGTCTCCTCCATCCTTCATCTACCAACATGAAACCATGTTGGGAGGGCGCAGCTCTGGGGTGAGGTCTAGGGGAACAGGAGCTACTGGGTCCCTGGGAGCCTCTTTTGGGACTCTTTGCCCTTGACAACCCCTTGTCCCTCTCCCCTGGGCCCCAGGTCAGCACACCAGTTTCTTCCTGACCAAAGAGCAGAGCCACGCCCAGATGAATGAATTTTCCTGTAAGGATGTTGCCAGTGCCTTGTCTGTGGCCAACATGATCCTGGGGCTCTTCTCCATCTTCTGCAGTTTCCGCAAGTAGGTCTGGGGCCCAGCAAGCTCTCAGCCAAGAGCTGGAGCCAATGGCGTGAGGGAAGGAGTGGGGAGTCTAGAGAGCCAAGCTCTGAGGCGTACAGATCAACTGGGGGCAGGAGAGAGTGTAGTAGGTTGGGAGTCAAGGGGTCAAGATCCTGGCCTCAGTTCTACCACCAGCCTGATATGCGACCTTAGCTAGGTCATATCCTGAGCCTCAGTTTCTCCATCTTTAAAACAAGCAGCTCACACTATGATCTCTATAGTTCCTTCCAGCTATGGCAATCTAGAATGGTTTCTATGAGAAAATCAAGAGGTTTTGAGATTTCTGTTCTGATAGCCTTTGCACAATCCTTGGGTAGGCAGGCGACCATTAAATTTTTTTGATTCTTAGATTAGAGCATATGATCTGGCAGAATATTTGAAATTAGCACTGTTCTGGAAACTCTGAGACATGTATATGGGCCCCCCAAAAAGCTGTAGGCAAATTATGTTTCTATAAATTGAATCATATTTCAATGGCTTTGGGAAATCAGCTCTTTAAAGGTAAGTCCTTTATAATGCAAATAACATACTCCTAATCTGTTTGATTCTTTATAACCATGAGCAAGTGACTTCTCTGGATCTATTTCTCAACCATAAAATAAGAGGATTTCACCTGATTATGTTTAAGTTCCCTTCCAGTTTGAAAATTATATGATTCTCTAAGTCTGGGTTTTTGGGGTCTCATAAAGTGGGGCATACCTGCAGCAGAAAACCGCTGTCTTCTTAGTTCAACCTAATCTTCTGGGAGTGTAGTTTTTATGCCATAATGGTGGGCGCAATTCCCTTTAGACACATAGGTATGGGTCTAAACAAAGGAAATACTAAGGTTGTTTGGGGACAGCTGAGGCCTGAGGTCAGGCTCTCTGTTTGCTTCTGCTGGGCCACCCAAGCATTGCAGTCAGGGTATCGACTTGCGTATGGCCTCCTAGGGCACTTTGGTCTGAGATTGTGGTAGCTGATTTCAGAGGAGTCTGGGAGCATGTGCTGGAAAGAATCAGAGTCCTTGGGTGTAAGGTCTGAAAGATATCTTAGAAATCATTCAGAGCATCAAAATACATGAGACAAAAACTGATATAACTACAAGCAGAAACTGATGACTGTATTATCATAGTTGGATATTTCTATACCCCTTTATCAGTAATTGATAGATCCAGCAGGCAGAAAATCAGTAAGGATATAGTTGAATTGAACAGCACCATCAATCCACTGGATCTAATTGATATTTATAGCATACTTCATCCAACAGTAGCAGAATACACATTCTTCTCAAGATCACCAAGATAGACCACATTCTGGTCTGTAAGACATACCTTAACAAATTTAAAAAAATAGAAATCATACACAGTATGCTCTCAGGCCATATGGAGTTAAACTAGAAATTAATAACAGAAAAATAACTAGGAAATTCCGAAATACATGGAGGTTAAACAACTGACTTCTAAATAATACATAGATAAAAAAGGAGTCTCAAGAGAAATTAAAAAAAAATATTTTGAACTAAAAGAACGTGAAAATACAACTTATCATAATTTGTGAGATGCAGTGAATGCAGTACTTTGAGGGAAATTTATAGCATTGAATGCATATATTAGAAAAGAAATCTGCTCTGTAAAAGACCACGTCAAGAAAACTAGAAGACAGGCCATAGACTGGGAGAAAATATTTGCAAAAATACATCCGATAAAGAACTACAGTCCAAAATATACAAAGCTTAACACTCATCAATAAGAAAACAACCCAATTAAAAAAGGGCCAAAGACCTTAACAGACACCTCACCAAAGAAGATATCCAGATGGCATTTAAACATATGAAGAGATACTCCACATCATATATCATCAGGGAAATACAAATTAAATGGCAATGAGATAACACTATACACCTATTAGAAGGACCAGAATCCAGAACACTGATAGCAACAAATGTTGCTGAGGATGTGGAGCAACAAGAACCCTCATTCATTGCTGGTGGGAATGCAAAATGGGACAGCCACTTTGGAAGACAGTTTGGTGGTTTCCTATAAAACTAAACATATTCTTACCATATAATCCAGCAATCACACTCCTCGGTATTTATCCAAATGAAAACTATGTTCAAAACCTGTACTTGGATGTTTATGATGTTTTATTCGTAATAGCCAAATCTTGGAAGCAACAAAGATGTCCTTCAGTAGATGAATGGATAAATAAATTGTGGTACATCCAGACAATGGAATATCATTCAGTGTTAAAAAGAAATGAGCTATCAAGCCCTAAGAAGACATGGAGGAACATTAAATGCATATTATTAAGTGAAAGAAGCCAATCCAAAAAGGCTACATATTATATGACTCCAACTATATGACATTCTGGAAAAGAAAATATGTGTCCAAAAATATGGAGACAATAAAAAGATCAATAGTTTCCAGAGGGGTTGAGGAGGACATAAATAGGTAGAGCACAGAGGATTGTTAGGGCAGTGAAAATGCTCTATATGATATTATAATGATGGATATATATATATATATATATCATTATACTTTTATCCAAAACCATAGAACGTATAACACCAAGAGTGAGCCCTAAGGTAAACTATGGACTTTGAGTGACTACAGTGTGTCAGTGTAGGTTCATCCTTGGTATGTACCAAGGCCAGAATGCACCATTCTGGTGAGTGATGTTGATAATGGGAGAGGCTATGCATATGTGGGGCTAAGGGGTATGTGGAAATCTCTGTATATCTCTCAATTTTGTTGTAAACCTAAAACTTCCCTACAAAAATAAAGTCTTAGAAAAAATGGAAAAGAAGGAAGATCTAAAATCAATTATGTAAGCTTCCACCTTAGGAAACTAGAAAAAGAAGAGCAAGTTAAATCCACAGTAAGAAGAAGGAAAGAAATAATAAAAATTAGAGCAAAAATCAATGAAATCGAAAACAAGAAAGCAATTTAAAAAAATCAATGAAACCAAAACCTGGTTCTTTGAAAAGATCAATAAAATTGATAAACCTCTAGCCAGGCTAACCAAAAAAAAGACAAGACACAAATTACCAGTGTCGGAAATGAAAGTGGAGGAATCATTACACGGACATTAAAAGCATAGTAAAGGAATATTGTGAACAGCTCTGTGCCCACAAACTTGATAGCCTAGATGAAACAGACCAACTCCTTAGAAGATACAAGCTACCAAAACTCACCCTAGGAGAAACAGATAATCTAAATAGGCCTATACCTATTAAATAAATCATTTGGTACAAACCCCTCATTTTATAGATGGAGGAACAGAGACCTAGGAAGGAGGAGTGGTTTATCTGAGATGGTTGTAGAGGCTGGACTAAGGCCTAGGACCCCCTTGCCACTGAATGTGCCTGGAATTTAGAATTGAAAGGGACCTTAATGATTACCGAGGGGGTTGAGGGCACCCCTTTAAGACTGTGGGTTGAGAATAAGAGTATGGAAGGGATGTAGATATGTGTGCGGGTGTGTGTGTGTGTGTGTGTGTGTGTGTGTGTAAAGCAGCACGTATGAGAAAGGACGTGAGTGTGGGGAACATGTAGGGGTGTGTGTATGTGTGCTAGCATAGGAAGCATATAGCGGGAGGGGGGTGGAGTCCAGTGGAGACTATGAAAGAGCTGCCCTTTGGGGCCTGCTGGCCTGCATTTTAGGAAGTCCCCCTGTGCCTCCTGGATGCTTTTGGTCAGCTTTCTATTAGACATGGCTATCGGGGCAATGACCAGACACCTCAACAGCTGCTCCACATCAGGTGAGTCCAGGCCTCAGACTCATAATCCCTGACCCCAGGAGCACCCATTCAGGTCAGCTCCTCCATCCTCTGAAATACAGCAGGCTTCCTTGAGTCACCACTCCTGTTCACATCCCTCTGAGTGTAGCAGAAGCAGCCCTTGAACAGAGTTTGTGAGCCCCACAGTCTAGATCTAGCTCCTCTGCTGGTTCGCTTATTGATCGCTGGCTGTCTTTGTCCTGGCCTTCAGTGGGCTTATCTGCCCCGTCTCCCTCTTCAGGGCGGATCTGGGAGTGGGAGTGGTGGTTGTGGTCACGGGGGAGTGGGGAAATGAAAAATTACCCCAAGCAGAGCTGCTGGTTTAAAATATGTCAAGATATTTCCATGCAAGATTTTGCTTGAAAAAAAGGGTTCCACAGCTTATCGATACGTTCCCAATTGTGGTCCAACCCTTGCGTGTTAAAGGATGGGAAAACTAAGACCTAGACAGGGAAAGACTTGTCTAAGGCCATGTGGTCAGTTTGAGGCAGAGCCAGAAGGAGATCCTAATCTTTGATCAACAGGCCCCCCCGGGGGAGCAGCTGTTGCCCTCTGGCCCCTCAGGGACCTGACAAACAGGATCCCGCTCGTCCTCACTCCAGCTCCCCAACTAGAGGGGACTAAGGTATAAGACATATGAGTGTAAGTTCTTCTAACCTTGGCCTTCTGGAACAGGAGCCAAGCTGAATGACTTTGCTGTCTTCACCACCTTTGGCCTGGCCTCAGCCCTGCTTCTAGGCATGGATGGGCCTCTGAACGGCTTCCTGGCCATCATCTATGTGTTGGCTATTTCAGTCCGCCTCTGTTTCTATTCAGCTGGTGAGTGGAAGCCAGCTTTATGGCTGAGGGTAGGGAACCATGGAGGGGAGAAGCTGTTGGATGCCAGAAGCGTGAGGTGCAGTAATTGACTCCTTTCCTTCCTTTTACGGAGACCCCCTTCCTTCCTTCTCCCCTGCTCTAGGCCCACTGGAGACTGCCGGCTGCATTGGCAGAGACCTGTTCTAGGGGGCGGGAACCTTTGGTTCTTGAACCAGCTGTGCCTTTTTCTTGTAGTGTGACCTTTGGGTGGAGCATATGAATTCACAGACTCTAGAACTAGAGGTCATACTCCAGTTTCCCATAACAGATGGAGAAACTGAACTCTGGTGAGGGTAATTACCTTGCCTAAGGTCACAACGCAAGGGATTGCAGATGCAGACAGAAAGATCTCAAAGGACCCCTCTACAGAGGCTTCCTAGAGGCCAAGGCATAGGCGTGGTCCTAGCTGCCTGCTTTACCTTGAGGATCCAGTGCGAAACTCACACATCATCTCCAAATAACTAAGTGCTTTATGGCTGGCCACTGCCCTGGGATTAGGGGATTTGGAATGTGGGGCAGGGAAGACCCAAAGAGAGAAGGGCTTCCTCTGGTGGGTGCTTTAGCAGTGGGAAGCAGCAAACCCCATCTTTTCTTTCCCTGCAGGTGTTCCCTTCACATACAAGGGTCTACCCTGCCCCTATGCTTCCTGTGTTTTGGCCTCCACCTCCCTCCTGACCAAAGGCAACACATTCATTCTCTCTTGCATGGCCTCACTCATGATTCTATTCATGATGGACCAGAGCTACTACCCACATGACGAAATCCTGGAGTCTGAGAACTGGAAAAAAATGGTCTATCTGGGAGGTGAGTGAAAATACTGCTCTTAAATGTCACTAGTGATCATTTATTATCACTGCTGCTCATTGCCACCCTGTACCTCGTCCCCACATTCCCTTTCTGTTTCACCCTGCTTTACTTTTCTCCATATAATTTATCATCACCTGATGCATATTTACTTGTTTGTTGTCTATACACACTAAACCTGCCCACCCCCCCATAGAAGACTCTTTTTCATTTGTGCTATAATTCCTAGTACCTAGGATTGTGCCAATCACATAGTAGATGCTCAATAAATATTTGTTGGATGTCACTAAGTTCAATAGAAATTTAGGGAACACTGACCATATGTGAGGTACTAGGAATCAAATTGGTAAACCAGACAAATACTTCCTGCCTCAGGATTTACAGTCCAATAGGGGAGACAGACACCAAACAAATCATGGCAGAAGTAACTAAAAATATATAGTTTTGATGTGCTGTGAAACTATAGGGTGCTCTCAGAGGGCATCAGAGGGTGACCTAATTTAGGCTGGAATGCCTTAAGGATGGGAAAGGATCCTTAAGGAGGTGACATTTAAACGAAATCTGGGTAAAAGTGGTCAAAAGGTAAAAACTCCAGTTACAAGATAAGTTCTGGGCATGTAATGTACAGCATGGTGGCTACAGTTAACAATACTGTATTGGCTTTTTGAAAGTTGCTAAGAGAGTAGATCTTAAAAGTTCTCATCACAGGGAAATAATGTGTAACTATGTGAGGTGATGGATTTTAAGTAAATTTATTATGGTTATCATGTTGCAATATATACAAGTATCAAATCGTTGTTGTTACACTTTGGACTAATAACAATGCTATATGTCAATGATATCTCAATAAAACTGGAAAAAAATTTAAAATACATGAAAACTGCAAGATGATTGGCCAAGTGGTGGGAAGGATGGTTCAGAAAAGGAAACAATTTTTGAATGCTCTGAGGCAAGAACAGCTGGATGCATTAGTGCACCAGTGTGGCTGGACTTGCTGAGAGAGGGCTTGTGAGAGACTGAGGCCAGCGAAGTGAGCAGACTGGGCAGGATTGGGGATTGGATCCTGTAGGCAAATGAGAAGCCTTTGAAGGGATTTCTGAGCCACAGTTTTAAACGATCACTTGGACTGTAATGAAGAGAATAGATTGTAGGAGACTAAGAATAGAAGTAGGAAAACCAGCTTTTTGTCAGATGAGAGGTGATGGTTTGCGGTGGAGATGAAGAGATTTGGCATAAATGTCAAAGTGACATAGTTAATTCATATGAATTGCATTTCCATCAAAGTATTACCACAGTCAGGTTGGTAGGGATTTTGGTTGACCTTTGTAATTGAGTTTGATACGGTAACACAGGGACAAAGTTGGCTTGGTCAACTTTGAAGCATGCAAAGCTAAACTCGCCTGTCATCTAAACTGGCCCTGTGTGGGGCTAGCTTCTGCTATTAAATCTCACAATGTTACTTGTTCTCCAGACTTCTGCAACAAAGTTAAAGGGGAAGAATAACATCTCACGTTTGTAG
The DNA here is from genome assembly GCF_000442215.2 of Lipotes vexillifer. Taxonomy (NCBI): domain Eukaryota; kingdom Metazoa; phylum Chordata; class Mammalia; order Artiodactyla; family Lipotidae; genus Lipotes; species Lipotes vexillifer. The sequence goes on along the minus strand of NW_006779881.1, from coordinate 362,977 downwards.
TACTTCCATCAGTTTCTTCCACACATTACCCACTCAATCTCATTATGACAGAGGGTGAGAGGCATTATTATTCCTCTCTTAAGGTAATAAACAGCCTTTTAAAAGTTAGGTGACTTGCCCAAGGTCACACTGCTGATAAGTGGCAAAGTATGGACTTTTCTAAATCCAGGTCTTGGGACTCCAAATCCCATGTTCATTCTGCTACATCACAGCGGTATCCCTTACAGGATCACTCATGCATTTCCATTCCAGAGGAGGCAGGACAACCAACAAATCTGTATTCTGGGGGCTAATAACCAACTGTCCTAGGCAGTCGAATATTATAAGTGTCAGTGTAGGGTAAGTATCATTTTATCCTCACAACTCAGGTTGGAAAGAGTCTCAATATATAGGTGAAGATGCTGAGATGTAGAGTAGATAATTAACTTGTTCAAGATCACTTAGCTACAAGAGTGTGAAATGAAAAGAGGAGTCTCTTGTGTTTGATTCCAAGGTGTGTTGAGGGTCCCCAAGACCATCTTCAGGTCTGGTGACTCACAGGACTCAGCATATAGTCAGACTCATGGCTATACTTTAGTATAGCAAAAAGACACAAAGCAAAATCCATAAAGAGAAAAAATAGATTGGGCAAAATCTGGAGGGAACCAGGCACAAGTTTACAAAAGTTCTCTCCCAGTAGAGTCATGCAAGATGCAATCTTTGGCAATGTACTGTGACAATACGTGTAAAATGTTGGCTATCAAGAGAGCTCATTAGAAACTCAGCACCCAAGGTTTTAATTGGTGGCTGGTCATTTAGGTACCCTCTACCTAGGATGTACCAAAATTACATTCTCTTAGAATGAAACCAAGTGTTCAGCAGAACCATACAGTTTATACATGGTAGGCACAGTAAGACTCTCTTACCATCTAGGGAAAGTTTTACAATGTAGGGAACTGTTTACTATTCAAGTTTCCAGGCCCACCTTGCAAGCAGGCCTTTCTAAGGATAGCATTCTCAGGCCTGCTATGTTAACTCTTTTCTGCATGCGTAAAATATTTTATTGACCCATATCTCATGTTAAACTCGAAACAATTAGGAATATTTTTTTTCTTTGTTTTTTTTTTTTCTAACAAGAGATCTGGGCAACTCAAATTTATTCTTGTCTAAGACTGACTTCTGATCTGAATTTGACAAAATGGAGCCTGAGATTGCATTAGACTGTAATTGTCTAGTTACACAGGGACAAACTCTGCAAAGGCAGGGATCATGTGTCATTGATTTTAGTGTCTTAGGCTCTGTGAGTAAAAACTGAAGGCTGAAAAGATGGGAATGGGAAGTAGAGGGTGGAAAATACACATAAGACAGCTTCATAAAAATTGAGTGTTTGCCTTTTTTCTTCCAGGTGTCATCATGGTGTTTTTGTCTCCATTGTCGCTAACTGCTTTTTACTGCCTGATGTGGTCACTCTCCTACATCTTCTTTCCAGATGCTCTGTGGCACAAGGCAGCATGTCTTAAGCTGCAGGACCGAAGACACTAAACAGCCTTACCCACTCCCGCTGGCCTCTGTGGGGTTTCTGCCAGCATGTTGGGCCAAGCCTTGCCTTACCCTTACTAAATGTTTCCTTGTCCCTATGTTGTGCATGTGCTAGATACATGTTGCCTTGAACCACAGCAACCCATGGTAGGGCCAGCGGCCTATATACTTCTTCCTCTTTATTCAGGGTTCTGAATCTCTTGGGGACGAGTTGTTTATGTCATACAGAACAGAATTTTTTCCAAGATAAATTTGGGCTGGGCTTGAGTTCCATCCCTGTTACCAGCTGGGTGGACTTGTGCACTCAGGTTAGTCCCTTGGAAATGAGTGAAACCCTTCAGAGTTGGTATAGCCTCCACCTTGGTCCTGCCTGAATGTAATTACTCCAGTGGTGAAGTGGGGCTTACTAACGCGTTTCTTAAATTTACAGACTCTGGCTCTGTAGAGCGGAGCTGATAGCAGGACAATCACATTGCCCAATTTGTGTGTAGGATTTTGTAACTTAAAATTCCATATTTCCACAATCAAAGCTTCTGCCTTTTGCTTTGTTTAGAGATTAGACACATTGGCATCTTGAGGGCATCGTCTGGTCTCCAGGATCTCATTATGTGTTCTTTTCCTAAGCTCTAAAATACTAAACTCTAGATATTCAAAGGGCACTTCATATTCTAAAATCCAAATTGAATAGAAATAAAATTGTATGCAGCCCTAAAGTGGCACCTCACAAAGAACTCAGGCCCGCTGAAAGCCATGCCCCCGGCACGGCCTCTGGACTTTCCATCTCCAGGTGGTGAACCAGATTATTGCCTAGTTCCGCCCCTTCCTCAACTGGGGCACCAGAGCACCTTTACCTCGGGTCTGACTTCTTTTCCTTTGCTTTTTTTTTTTTTTTTTTGTGGTACGCGGGCCTCTCACTGTTGTGGCCTCTCCCGTTGTGGAGCACAGGCTCCGGACGCGCAGGCTCAGCGGCCATGGCTCAGGGGCCCAGCCACTCCGCGGCATGTGGGATCTTCCCGGGCCGGGGCACGAACCCGTGTCCCCTGCATCGGCAGGCGGACTCTCAACCACTGCGCCACCAGGGAAGCCCGGGCCTAACTTCTTGAAGTTTGCAGAACAAAGTATATGGCAAATATGCTTTAAATCTAAAATTAAATGAAAAATAAAAGTCCAATGAAGTCCACATTTGCTATTTGACTCTAAAGGAACAGAAAGCACCCTCCTCTTCTCCACGGCTTTCTGTTTGTATCTCTGTTATATCATTTGTATTTTTTTTATGGTTAGATAAATATGTCTGTTTCCCACTGGATTTTAAGTTCCTTGAGTTTACATTTTTCTGCTGCCTGCTACAGTGCCGCACACTCAAAAACATTTACTTTGTTGATGAATTGATTTGGTTGTGCATTCTAGTGAGTTATATACAAGGTTACTATAATGTAGTAAGACTCTTACAAATATACATGGGCTCAGACATTTTAGTGTGATGTCCTTCGATGCTGAACCCTCATTTCACTGATGCTATCCTTCATCAAAATATTTTAGGAACTCCAGGTCAAGAAATGTCTTCACATAAGCTCTTAGAGGCCAGGACCTAGCACAGTGCCTGGACATAGTAGGTACTCAAAAAATACCTATTTTACTCTGAACCAACCAAATTTAGTCCAAAAACCTAATATTCAATATTAGCCAATGATGTCCTCTTTTTTTTTTTTTTTTGCGGTACGCGGGCCTCTCACTGCTGTGGCCTCTCCCGTTGCGGAGCACAGGCTCCGGACGCGCAGGCTCAGCGGCCATGGCTCACGGGCCCAGCCGCTCCGCGGCATGTGGGATCTTCCCGGACGGGGGCACAAACCCATGTCGCCTGCATCGGCAGGCGGACTCTCAACCACTGCGCCACCAGGGAAGCCCGTGATGTCCTCTTCTTAAACCAAAACCACATTAGCTATCAAATTTGGCCTCAAATGATTTTTGGCTATATCGAAAACTTGAACTATATTCAAAGGAAAAAGATGCAATTCTGAAAGACGATTTCCATGTCCATTTTGAGCCATAGCAGCAGAGCTAAAATAAATATGTAGACTTCCAAGAGGACTGCTTTGAACGGGAAAATACACATTTGATTGTATAAATTGTACTTTGTTTATAACAATAATAATCATACTACATTGCCTCAAAAAAAAGTTTAGGTTAGCAATATGAGGATAGTTATAGGTCAGCTAAGAGCCTCTTGACTTAACAGAGGGACATGTGCTTCCTTCTACCTATATGAAAGTAAGGCTACACTTCTACTCTGGCTCTGGGGTCTCAGGATGCTAATGCTAACCATTCAATGTCTTTACTTCCTTAGTCAGGAATCAAAATAAAAAATAGAACTAAAATAGAACTTGTTATAAAATTAACTAAATAAATAAAATAAAATATTCTAACATATAACAGATCTTAGGAACAAGTGAGAAGGCCAAGACTTAAAAAACATACTTCTCAAGCATCTTTTCTGATAACAATGGTATGAAACTAGAAATCAACTACAAGAAGAAAGGTGGGAAAAAAAATCACAAATATGTGGAGACTGAACAACATGCTACTGAACAGCTATTGGGTCAACAAAGAAATCAAAGGAAAAATAAAAATTATCTGAAGACAAATGACATGTCAAAACCTGAGATGGGGGCTTCCCTGGTGGCACAGTGGTTGAGAGTCCGCCTGCCGATGCAGGGGACACGGGTTCTTGCCCCGGTCCGGGAGGACCCCACATGCCGCAGAGTGGCTGGGACCGTGAGCCATGGCAAAAAAAAAAAAAAAAAAAAAAAAAAAAAACAACCTATGAGATGCACCAAAAGTGGTACTAAGAGGGAAGTTTATAGTAATACAGGCCTACCTCAAGAAACAAGAAAAATCTCAAACACTCTAAACTTACACCTGAAGGAACTGAAAAAAGAAGAACAAATGAAGCCCAAAGTCTGCTGAAGAAAGGAAATATTAAAGATCAGAGCAGAAATAAATGAAATAGAGACTGAAAAGACAATAGAAAAGATCAATGAAACTAAGAGCTGGTTCTCTGAAAGATAAACAAAACTGACAAACCATTAGCTAGACTCACTAAGAATAAAAGAGAGAAGGTAATGATAAATAAACTCAGAAATGAAATAGGAGAAATAACAACAGATACCACAGAAGTACAAAGGATCAGAAGAGAATATCATGATCAGCTATACATGAACAAATTGGACAACCTAGAAAGAATGGGTAAATTCTTAGAATCATATAGTCTTCCAAGAGTGAATCATGAAGAAACAGAAAATCTGAATAGATCGATCACTGGTGCAGAGATTGAAACAGTAATTAAAAACCTCCCCCCAAAACAAAATTCCAGGGCCAGATGGCTTCACAGCTGAATTCTACAAAATATTCAAAGAAGAATTAATACCTATCCTCCTCAAACTATTCCAAAAAATAGTTGAAAAGGAGGGTGCGCTTCCTAACTATTTTACAAGGCCCACATCACCCTAATACCAAAACCAGACAAAGAAAACACAAAAAAAGAAAATTACAGACCAGTATCACCACTGAACATAGATGCAAAAATCCTCAACAAAATATTGGCAAACCAAATACAACAATACATTAAGGATCATACACCATGATCAAGTGGGATTTATCCCAGGGATGGCAGGATGGTTCAACATCCACAAAGCAATCAATGTGCTACACCACATTAACAACATGAAGTAAGAAAACCATATGATCACCTCAATAGATGCAGAAAAAGCATTTGACAAGATTCAACACCCATTTATGATAAAAAGTCTCAATAAAGTGGGTATGGAAGGAATGTACCTTGACATATTAAAGTGCATATATGACAAACCCACAGCTAACATTATACTCAATGGTGAAAAACTGAAAGCTGAAACAAAAGCTTCATGAAACAATATCCTTACCACATGTGATATTTTACAATCTGTTCTATTATTTCATTCAAAAGAAAAGCTGGTCACAATTTATTCAATTGATTTTACAACCACCTACAGTTTGCAACACTAGAAAACTTCTCTAGGATGAACTATATCCAGGGCTGCAACATGTTAATACAAGCAGTTCCCAACTAAGGATCAGAATCTTTCCAACCAATGCTCATATATTAACTGGTTATTTGAAATTTGAAACACATCCCATGAAGTAAGGTAGTTGGGAAGGGAAGTAATATTTACTGAGTAGTTATTATATTATCTTACTTATTTCTCAACGAATGATCTTGAGAAGAAGAAAATTTTATTCCATTACACAGATGGGGGAAGAGTGAGGCTTGGAGAGGTCAATAACTTATCCAACGCAGTAAAAATGGCACTTGACCCCAGATCATCTGACTCCCAAAACTGCTCTTTCTAGCATCCTAATACATAATTTCCTTAGGTTTATGATGACAGCTTACTCCAAACCCCCATTTCTCCAAAACACAAAACTGAAAAATCTGCATTCAACCCAAATTCAGTAGGATCCTAGAGAACCTAATTACTACTTATGGGGATAATCTATCTAGAGGTAATCCTTGACTATAACTTAGGCTCTCAAAACACATTCTCCACAGGGATAGCAAGCTCCTTGACTCCGCAGTTTATTCCTCAAACACAGCAATGGGAACAGAATTCCCAGTGACTTCAGAGCAGCAGGGAGACAAAGGAGATGGGAATTGCTGGAGATATTCCCAGCACCACTAGGGAAAAGACAGGTATTTCCAGTGTGGAGAGTAATGGAGGCGGCAGTGTTGGCTCCTGGGCCCTCGCTGAGCGATCTGCCTCGTTTCCATATGTGTTCTGCTTCTAGGCCTGATAAGGTGAAAGATGAAAATGAAAAATGAAAAACCGAAAACTAAAATGCAAAACCAAAAGCGCCTCACTGCCCTCCCCCTGCTGGTGCAAGCCTGCCACTAGCTGTCCACATTCATATAGGGTGACAGGAATCCTAGCTTCAAGCCTCTAAACCTGAGCTGTGGCTCATCTGGGAGCAGAGGCCACATATTTATACCCGTGTGGCTAAAAACATAGGGTCTGTAGGGTCTGCAGAGCTTTAGGCCCAGGAAGAATGAAATCTGGAAGCAGCCACGTTCTCTCTCCTCTCCGCTCTCTTCCTGAAGGAGAAAGGGTCCCCTCTGCTCACATCAACTTCGCCTCTGCCTAGTACGTTCTTTTGGACTCCACCTTCTATGGCTAGGCACCCCAACCCTAAAGTATGAGCAAACAAACACCTTATTAGTATTTTATTGGTAGTTTTGGAGATTTACAGTTTCACAAGAAACACTGATTTGTTTTCAAAAAATAGAAAAAGTTAAAAAAAAAAAAAGAATCTATTGTCTTGGAAGAATAGAACAAGTCTCTTCAGCGAGCAATGGGCCAATTCAGATCGGAGGAACTAGTGAAGTAAGTTCGATATAGGAAGTTCTGATTTATCGTTTTAGGAATAACACAAATGTCTTCTTGTCCAGTTGTGTAAGGCTCCAAATGGGCCATCTCAGCTTAAGACTGGTGACACACAAACAAAGCCTCCAAGGACCCATCGAGTGTGAATGCAGGGGTGGCTCACTCTCCAGGAGGCTGCATCTGTTTACAGAACTCATCAAACTGCTGCTGCTCCAGTTCTGTCATGACTCTGTTGAGGGCATAGATCTGAACGGGAGAAAAGACATGTTAGCAATGGAGGCAAATGCTTAGTGTATCTTCAGACACAAGAGGCTGTGTCATTTGAAAATGCCAGAACTTCATTGGTAACGCAGGGGCAGGAGAGGTAGACAGTAACTCCACTGGGGAATCAGATAAGAAGCAGTGAGGCAGGTGACTGATCAGGCCTTTAAAGGATCGGTAGGATTTGAACAGGTAGAGATTGGGGAAAGGACATAGGTGATGGGGGAGTGGATATTATGATTAAATAAATATAATGCAAAAGTACAGCATTAGGGCTTCCCTGGTGGTGCAGTGGTTGGGAGTCCGCCTGCCGATGCAGGGGACACGGGTTCATGCCCCGGTCCGGGAGGATCCCACGTGCAGCGGAGCGGCTGGGCCTGTGAGCCGTGGCCGCTGAGCCTGCGCGTCCGGAGCCTGTGCTCCGCAGCGGGAGGGGCCACAGTGGTGAGAGGCCTGCGTACCGCAAAAAAAAAAAAGTACAGCATTAGTTCTGGAAATTTCAAGTACGCCAATATGGAAGATAGCATGGAATGGGGTTTGGGGAGCTGGAGAAACCAAGAAAAGTATGTTAGGGCCTTAAATGCCATGCCAAGGAATCTGGACTTTATCGGGCTGACTCTGGAGAGAGGAGTGTGCAGGGAAGCAACTTGATTATATCTGTGCTTTGAGAAAGAAAACTGGAGACCATGTGAGAGATGGGAGTTGGGGAGGAGAGATTATAGGCATTAGGAGACACCTATTACAATAGTCCGGGAGGAGGTAGTAGGAACATGACACAGGGCAGGCAGTGGGGTGGAAAGAAAACTGTGAGAGACATTCTAAGGTGAAAGGCAGGGTGTCTACCTTATTGCTCACCTTGCAGTAATCAATTAATCCACCAAGGGAAGAGAAACAACATAAAGTTTCCACATTCGTATAGAAGAAAAAAAAGAAGGACCGTGTTTGTGTGTAGGGGATAAAACTTGAGTAATCAAAAAGAAGGGAAAAAAACCTGAGAAGTGAGACAAATAGAAAATACAAAATAAGAGCAGAAATGAATGAAAAAGCAACCAAATGTACAATAGAGAGGATCACCAAAACTGCAAGATGGTTCTTTGAAAATACTAAAGAAAACCCTGCAAACCTCTGACAAGACAGGTCGAGATAAGAAGGGAGAAGGCACAAACAAATATTATTAGAATTTAAAAGAAGCCATAATTACTGACACAATGGAAATTAAAACAAAACTTATGAACTTTGTGTCAATAAGTTTGAAAACTTAAATGATCATAATTGACTAAATAGAAAGCTTGAATAATCCTACAATCTTTTTTTCCCCCAATTTTAAAAAATTTTGATAAGATTCTATAATCTTGGGACTTCCCTGGTGGCGTAGTGGTTAAGAATCCACCTGCCAATGCAGGGGACACGGGTTCGAGCCCTGGTCAGGGAAGATCCCACATTCCGTGGAGCAACTAAGCCCGTGCGCCACAACTCCTGAGCCTGTGCTCTAGAGCCCACGAGCCACAACTACTGAGCCCATATGCCACAACTACTGAAGCCCTCGCACCTAGAGCCTGTGCTCCGCAACAAGAGAAGCCACCGCAGTGAGAAGCCCGTGCACAGCAATGAAGAGCAGCCCCTGCTCGCCGCAACTAGAGAAAGCCCATGCGCCGCAACGAAGACCCAACGCAGCCAACAATACATTAAAAAAAAAAAAATTCTATAATCTTTAAGTAAAATGGAATTCCACACAGTGATGAAAATAGTCTCAAACAACAACACAAATGATTCTCAAAAGGCATAATACTGATAGTTAAAATGGTCAAGTTTTATGTATGTTTTACCATAAAACAAATAAATAAATCTGCATGGTTAAAAAAAAAAAAAGATGCTGAGTGAAGAGAACCAGTCACGGAATATGGTAACATATATAAAGTTCAGAAACATGCAAAGCTAGACAGTATAGTGTTATGCTATAAAATATTATTTAGGGGTATGCACAGAAATAGTAAATTAATACAGAACAGCAAGGGAGTGATTAGCATGAAGTTAAGCACCGAGGAAACGTACTGCTAGTGGGAAGGCTGGGGACATGACCAGAGTGAGGCCTGAAGAGCTTCTAAGTTACTGGTCATGTTCTATTTCTGTAGTTGGGTGTTTGTTTGTTTTATTCATCTTCTTTAAGTGCACAAACACATTTTATATATATTATTTATGTATTATATAATTAAGAATATATTAAGTACGAATATACTTAATATATTAAGTGTTATAAGTATTATGTATTAAGAATATATTAAGTAATTCATTAAGCAGAGAAAGAAGAGACTCAAAATGGGTCAAGGGTCCAAGCCAAGGAATGAGACTTTCAAGGACAGGATCACCAAATGCTGCTTCAACTGTGCCAAATGGGCCTCTGTTCCCATTCACCCCTCTCATCTCTCCTCCTCATCTCACTTTCTGGAATGTGGCATCTATACAGAACTGAAGGGAAACCGTGTCTCCGCCTCCCCACAAGGGCTCTTGTCACATTCCTATCTTAGGAAACTGCATTCCAGGCAACACAGACAAAACAGCAAGGCAACTGTGGGGCAAAGCAGGGAGCAGGGGAGAAAGTCCAGAGACCTGTTTAGATGGCAGTCCTGCCCCTCAATCCCTTACTACCTAGGAATTCTGGTCACAACACTTCACTTGAAATGAGGATAATACTTTCTACCTCACAAGGTCATGTATGTTGTATCTCCCTTCCTTATTCCAGGAAGGATTTACAAAGGTCAGAGTGGGGGCAACAATAATATACCCTGGTGTGAGGATTACATGTGGTGATGCATGTGCCTGGCACATCTAAGGAGCTCAACAAGTGCCAGCTGCAACGACAGTGCAAGTCCTGTATGACATCTCGGCAAATCAGCACAATTCAACTTCAAGTCCGCACAATGAAAACACAGTGACTCCTGATAACAATCAAGCGCTGCCATTTTTGAGCGCTTTCTCTGGGCTAGGCACTGTCCTACGTGCTTTACATACAACATTTCTATTCCTTACAACAATCTTGTGTAATTGATGTTATCATCCTCATTTTACCAAAAAGGAACTGAAGAACTGAGGTTCAGAGAGGTTAAGTATCTTGTCCAAGGTGACTTGGGAAGAACTGGAATTTATGGAGGAGTTGGGGTTTGAAGTCAGACAAGTAAGTGTAACCTGTGAAACCTCACCGGCACAGTGTCAGTAAACACATGAACAATGTCCTCAACAACATTATCGCTGCAGTGTGCACAAAGGACAGTTTCCTAGGGCTGTTTCTTACAGCGGCCCTCCAACTTTCACCAAAGCGCTGAGCAGTAAAACCGTCTGGGGGCCTGTGTCCAGGTGAAGATGGGGAGGTGAAGGAAAGAGGGGCACAATCTCAGACAGTCTGCCTTAATCCAAAGGCAGATTTCAGTTTATGGATTAATTTCAAACACACTATTAAGTTTACTTATTATGTTTATGTCGGCCTCCCCCGCTGAATGCGTGCTCCACAAAGGCAGGGACTCCTCCTTTCCTGCAACAGTGCCTGGCATGTAGTAGCAGTTCAATATTGTGAGTGAATGGATCAGATTAACAAAAATTTAAAGTCTGACACTATTAAGCATTGGAAAAGAAGTGAGGAATTAGAACTCTCTCACAGTGCTAATGCAGGTGCAAACTTGTACAATCTCTCTGAAAACAATCTGGCAACGTCTAGTGAACTGGAAAATGTACCCAATAATTCTACTTCTAGTTATATATGCCCTTCAGGAATTCCAGCACAGGTGCCCAAGGAGACATCTAAAAGTTTTCCACTACAGCATTGGTTGTAACAGCAAAAAAAAAAACCCTATAAATTATTTAAACATCCGTTACCAGAGGACAGGGTAAATATACTAAAGTGGATCCATAAACTAGACTACTATTAGCAGTGATGAGGAATAAACTAGATTCTTATATTAACATGAATAGTTCTAAAAAACATAAACAAAATGCAAAATAAAACACGTGGAATTAGTTTAATGTAAGATTTTAAAACACAAAAGAACATTTTATATTGTTCAAAAATATCTACTAATATTTGAGTGTAAAAGTATAAAAAAAATAGTGGTTGCCCACAGGGAGGGGAAAAGGAAATGGAGAAAGGGGACTTCAAATTTTTATGTAATTTTTATTTATCTTATTTAAAAAAGACTCCAGGCAAACATGACAAAATGTTAAACACTACCAATCTGGGGTGCCCAGGTGTTTGTTATAATATTCTGCTTTTCTGTATTTTTAAATTTCTAAAAAAAAAGAAAAGAAACAAGCAAAAGCAAAAGAAATAGAAAGAGGGAAGACTGCAGTAAGCTTTTTCCTGATATTAAAAGCCAAAATAAAATATTCATGTAAACAGGTTGATTTTTAAGTGCAGACTGAACAAAGGAACAGTGTTGGGTGTAGAGCTTGGGCCTCTACTTCCCAATTAGGAGGAGCAACTCTCCAGGCCAAATCCAGGACATCTGTACTAAGGTGTGTGACACTTGCTCTCCCTCACTCCCTTACAGGACCCCTCCCTTACATGTCCCTTCTCTTTTTCCTTTCTTCCTTCCCTCAGGTTCTACCACAAAAGCTCTGCGCCAAGAGTCATCTGGAGACTATCTGGTACCGGTCGGGGTTCTGACACTTGGCATGTGACTCTGGGCTGCCACCTCACCATGTGAACCTCAGTGATCTCCTCTGGAAACCTGGGAGAACACCTGTTTTGGCTGGATTGGCTGCAGGCAGGTAGGGCTCCCCGTCACAGCTCTCCTCTCTGTATCTCTCTATACCGGCATCATCTCCGGCAGACTACAGGTATACAGGCCCTCCTTACTCTCACCTCTGCTCTCTGTCTTTGCTTCAGCTCCTGCTGGGCTGATTTCTGCTTGGCCTTCTCAACTCTGCTGACAGCCTCTTTAACTTTGGATTTTTCTTTACGTGGAGGTGGATCCATGACTTGGCTTCTGTATACTTCTTAGTCAGCTCTGACCTGGATGGTACAGAAGAAGGCGGATCTAAAAACAAAAAAAGAATGAACGAACGAACTTCCATTCACTAATGCCCTACCTCAGCCCCTTCCTTTGGCAGGGGAGGCAGAGGGGCCCAGGGAAAAGGGCGCTGCATTGGAGGAGTAAGACCTGAGTCCCACTGCCACCACATCGCTGGGTGTCTCTAGGCAAATCTCCTCCCCACTCTGAGCTTTAGTTTTCTCCGTCTGCACAATGGGACAACAGTCCATCCCCTGGCCCCCTCCCACGAGCTGCCGTGTGAGCAACAAATGCGAAGAGCCCTGTGAACGGTTTCCTACACTGTAGCGCGCTGCATCCAGCGTGGGACTGCCAGAATTACGAGGACACCGCGGCCCAAAGGGACCGACCGGCCGAAGTCTCGAAGCGGGTTGGCGGGGAGCCCAAGGCTCGCGCGGCATCCAGCCTCCGGACCAGGGCTTTCCCACCTCTGCCCTCCCAGAAGGTTACGGCCCGCTCGGCCCGAGGGGCCCGCCCTCCGCCACCGCCCCGCCCGAGCCCAAGCCCGGCCCCAGGAGAGCTCCCCTCCCGCCGCCGCCCACTCCCGGTGCAAAACGGCGGCTGGAGGCGGGCGGCGCTCGGGAGTCGGGGCCCTCCCTCCCGGGTCTCGGGACTCGGACAAGGGCCCAAGGGGTAACCCCCGCCTTCCCCTACCTCCCAGCCTGCAGTACGAGCCTGCTGCGCCTCGGATTGGGCGGGGCCGGGAGGCCGGCGCGTCGAGGCCCCGCCCACAGGAAGGGCCGCGCGTGCGCAGAGAGCGTGTCTGGACGATCCGCATCGGTGCTGGTGCTGGAGCTGACGCTGGAGCTGGGGCAGGGGCGGGTGGGTACCAGTAACAAAACTTTTCCCGGGAATACTTTCTGGGACAGACGCTAGGCTTTGAAAGGTGAGATCTGAAACCTGGGACTAGAATTGTAACTCTCTGAGCCTCAGTTTTCAATTCGGAAAGTAGGGATGATGATTGCTGCCTTCTTTTTTAAAATTATTATATAATTTAGACAGTAAACATGGTCTATTTTTGCTTCTTTCCAATAGAATACATTTGATCACTTTTTTTTTATACAGCAGGTTCTTATTAGTCATCAATTTTATAAACATCAGTGTATACATGTCAATCCCAATCGCCCGATTGCCGCCTTCTTGATTCAGAAGCTTGTTAGGAAGATCAAGTGAGCTCCTGTTTGCCACAGTGCTTTGAAAAGGGAAATCGTGATGGAAGTATAAATAGCCAATATAAACAAAGAGAAATGTTCAAGTTCACTGATAATCGATAATTTTAAAATTACAATTTTATAACTATTTACAATAATTTTACAAATTGAAATAGCTGGCTATCATTTTTCATTTATTAGATTATCAAGGATTGGACAAAATGGTAGATAAGTACTTTGACAGCAGAAATCTTGTAGTGTAATAATAACAATGACAATAATAACTACCTCTCTTCTGGACTTATATTACAGGCACTGTTCATAGAGCTTCACATTTATTAACTCATGTATTCCTCATAATAAGTACGTATAATAGTGTGAATATAAAATAATATACTATTATTGTTCCCATTTTACAAATAAGGGAACAGAGGCACAGAGAGTTTGTGACTTGTCCAAGGTCACACAGCTAGTAAGTGCCCTAGCAAGTATTTCAGCTAGGATTTAGGACAGGACAATGGCCTATCCAAAAGAAAACGTGTTCAAGCCCACTCCTTTTGTTCCTCTAAGGATTGGGCAAGAACTGAAACAAAGGATGGATTCTAAACAACAGCGAAAGTGTAGCCCAGATGGACACTCATATTTTCAGAGTGTAAATTATCACAACCTTTTGGGAATCCAGTTTAACACTTCATTTCAAAAGCCTTGAAAATGAACACGACCCCACAAAAAGACAAATACTGCATTATTCCATTTCTATGAGATATCTAAAGTAGTCAAACTCTTAGTAGAATGGTGATTGCCAGGGGCTGGGGGGAGGGGAAAAGAGAATTGTTCAATGGATAAAGAGTTTCAGTTTTGCAAGATGAAAAAGTCCTAGAGATCAGCTGCACAACAATATGCATATAGTTAATACCACTGTACTGCACACTTAAAAATAATTAAGATGGTAAACCTACCTAAGGAGGTAAAAGACCTGTACTGGAAAACTATAAGACACTGATGAAAGAAATAAGACACAAACCATTGGAAAGACACAAACCACTGTGTTGTTCATGGATTGGAAGAATTAATATTGTTAAAATGACCATACTACCAAAGGCAATCCACAGATTCAGTGCAATCCCTATCACAATACTAAGGGCATTTTTCACAGAACCAGAACAAATAATTTTAATATTTGTATGGAAACAAAAAAGAGCCCAAATAGCTAAAACAACGTTGAGAAAGGAGAACAGAGCTGGAGGAATCATGCTCCCTGACTTCAGACTATACTACAAAGCTGCAGTAATCAAAACAGTATGGTACTGGCACAAAAACAGACACATAGATCAATGGAAGAGTATACAGAGCACAGAAATAAACCCATGCACTTATGGTCAATTAATCTACAACAAAGGAGGCAAGAATACACAATGGAGAAAAGACAGTGCCTTCAATAAGTGGTGCTGGGAAAACTGGACAGCTTCATGTAAAACAATGAAATTAGAATATTCTCCAATGCCATATACAAAAATAAACTCAAAATGGATTAAAGACCTAAATGTAAGACCAGAAACAATAAAACTCCTGGAAGAAAACATAGGCATAACATCTTTGACATAAATTGTAGCACTATATTTTGGATCTGTCTCCTAAAGCAAAGGAAATAAAAGCAACAACAAACAAATGGAAAATAATTAAACTTAAAAGCTTTTGCATAGCAAAGGAAACCATCAACTGAATGGGAGAAAATATTTTCAAATGGTATGTTCAATAAACTGTTAATATCCAAAATATATAAACAGTTCATACACTCAATATCAAAAAACCAAACAACCCAGTCAAAAAAATGGGCAGAAGACCTGAAGAGACATTTATCCAAAGAAGACATACAGATGGCCAACAGGCACATGAAAAGATGCTCAACATCATTAATCATCAGAGAAATGCAAATCAAAACCACAATGAGATATCATCTCACACCTGTCAGAATGGCTATCATCAAAAAGACACAAATAAAAAATGTTGGTGAGGATGTGGAGAAAAGGGAACCCTTGTACACTGTTGGTGGAAATGTAAATTGGTGCAGCCACTGTGGAAAACAGTATGGAGTTTTCTCAAAAAACTGAAAATAGAACTACCATATGACCCAGCAATTCCACACCTGGGTATATATCCGAAGAAAATGAAAACTCTAATTCGAAAAGATACATGCACCCCAATGTTCATAGTGCCATTATTTACAATTGCCAAGACATGGAAGCAACCTAACTGTCCATCAACAAATGAATGGTTAAACAAGATGTGTTTTATATATATATATATATATATATATATATACACACACAATAAAATATTACTCAGCCATAAAAAGGAATGAAATTTTGCCATTTGCAGCAATATGGATGGACTTGGAGGGTATTATGCTAAATTAAATAAGTCAGACAGAGAAAAATACTGTATAATGTCACTTATATGTGGAATCTAACAAATAAAACAAACTAGTGTAGTGACTATAACAAAAAAGGAACAGACTCACAAAATAGAGAACAAACTAGTGGTAACAAGTGGAGAGAGGGAAGTGGGGAGGGGCGAGATAGGGGTAAGGGATTAAGAGGTACAAACTATAAATAAACTACAAGGATGTATCGTACAACACAGGGAATATAGTCAGTATTTTGTAGTAACTATAAATGGAATATAATCTTTATAAATTGTGAATCACTATATTTTACACCTATAACATGTAACATTGTACATCAATTATACTTCCATTAAAATTTTTGTTTAAAGCTTAAGATGGTAAATTTTATGTTATGTGGTTTTTTTTTTTAACCACATTGAAAAAAAAAATAAGCACAACTTTGACTCAGCAACTACACTTTTAAGTTATCCTAACTAAATAATCAGAGACGGTGCTATTCCTAAGAGTAAAAAACCAAAACAACGAAAATACTTACAAATGGGGTCAATTAAATAAATTATAGCATAGCTATAATGGGATTCTATGCAGCCATTAAAATGACACAGAAGAATTTTTTATGTAATAAAATGTTTTTATTTTAGTAAATGAAAAAGTTACAAAGAGGCATATACAACATGGTCACAATATTTGTTTTATTGTTTCAGAAAAGATTATTATATACACATGAAAAAGAGGCTGGATGGAAACACACCAAATTACAAATTGAAATTAAGATTGGAGATTATTTTTATCTTCTTTGTGCTTTTCTATATTTTCCAAAATTTCTACAATGAACATTTAAACTTTAGCAAGATTTATACCTTCTTTTACATTTTTGTCACATTGTACACTTTATAAAGTTCATATAAACTCTGGATTAGATTACAGCTGGAGACAGGGCAGGGACTTTGGAAGGCTTTACAAAGCCAACAGAAACAGACTGGCTGTAGGGTATTAAGTAGTGGAAAAGCCAGACTGGAAGATTGGAAAAAGAGTGGAGCCACTGATAAAAGTGAAGGTATGATGGGTTGGCTTGGGAAAGGATGAGGAAGAGGATAAGTCAGAGGTGTGTGAGTGTGTGTGTGTGTGTGTGTGTGTGTGTGTGTGTGTGTGTGTGTGTATGTGTGTGTGTGAGAGAGAGAGAGACAGAGACAGAGAGAGACAGAGACAGAGAGTGCTAGTCTACACTTACAGGTGGCAATAAGCAAGAAGAGTTGTCCAGTAAGTATAGGGCTGCAGAAAATCACAGGTGTGTAGATACTGGTTTGGGATTCTTCATCAGGAAGGTGAAGGCTGGAGCCAGGAGGGAGTGAAAGTCCCCTCTCTGTTCTTCCTCCACGAGTTTATGATCTCTCTTTCTCTCTCTCTCGACCATCAGCAGACTCTTGGACAGTCTACAAAATTCCCTGGTTGATTGAGTCAGTGTTTACATGAATATAACTATTCCTAAGAGTAAAAAAGAATATTTTTACAGTGTATACCGTACTAAGATTACATTCAC
The DNA here is from genome assembly GCF_000442215.2 of Lipotes vexillifer. Taxonomy (NCBI): domain Eukaryota; kingdom Metazoa; phylum Chordata; class Mammalia; order Artiodactyla; family Lipotidae; genus Lipotes; species Lipotes vexillifer. The sequence continues at coordinate 345,647 of NW_006779881.1, read as the reverse complement.
TTTATTAAACAACTCTAAACAACTCTACAACTCTTTTTTTCCTGGAGTCAAAAATTGCCTACTTTTTTCATTTGTGTGATTATCTATGCATCTACTGTTAATTATTCCATAAACTCTCCATCAGGACTATAAAACGTCTTTCTATCTGGTCACATGAATCTGATACTTTTCAACTTTTTTTTTTCCCTTAGAGAAAATTCTTCCTTAGGCCTATCCTCCTCTCGCTCCAAGCTGTCGTCTTGGCTTTGCTATCCAGCTGTTGTCCTGAGACTTCCCATAACCACATTCTGGGGACTTGCATCTCCTCTCCTGTGCCAAATCCCCTGTCTCCTGGATATTCCTATTTGAGGCTTATTCTCTCATTTTGGAGGAGCTCATTCCCCAGTAATTTCCCCAGAATAAGTTCATGGGAGGTACATTTTTGAAACCCTGCTTGTCTAAAAATGGCTTTATTTTGCTCTCACACTTGATTGACAGTTTGGTGGGGTACTGAGTTCTAGGTTGGAAATCATTTTCCCTCAGAATTTTAAAGGCATTGATCCACTGTTATCTAGCTTCTCATGTGGCTAGACTCCTGAGAAGTCTGATTTATTCTGATTTCCTTTACTTATGTAATTTTTGCTTGTTCACTTGTTTCTGGAAGCTTTTAAGACATATATTTTTCCTTTGTCCTTGATGTTTCGAACCTTCATCATGATAAGTAATAATAATGTAAGGCTTTTTCATTCATTGCTCTAGGTACTCAGGGGTCCCTTTCAATCAGGAAACATACAGTCTTCAATTTTGGGAAATTTTCTCTCTGTTAGATTCCCTTGTTTTTTTCCATCATTTTTCTCTCATTTTCCATCCCTTGGTTTTGTTTATTCTAACTTTATAAGAGATTTTTTTAGTAGTTACATTTTTATGTATGTATGTATGTATTTATTTACTTGGCTGTGCCGGGTCTTAGTTGCGGCATGCGGGATCTTTTAGTTGCGGCATGCAAGCTCTTAGTTGTGGCGTGCGGGATCTAGTTCCCTGACTAGGGATCGAACCCAGGCCCCCTGCACTGTGAGTGTGGGGTCTTAACCGCTGGACCACCAGGGAAGTCTGTATGAGAGATTTTTCTGAAATTTATCCTGTAGTTTTTCTGTTGAATTTGTTCATTTCTGCTATAAAATTTTAATTTCCAAGTGTTTTTCCTGGTTCCCTGACTTTCCTTTTGGTAGCCTCTTGCTTTTGTGTTGTGGATTCAGTATCTTCTCTTATTTCATGTTTCTGAGGATATCAGTTGTAGTTTTCTGCCATTTTCTTCCACTTCTTAGATTGTCTCTTGTTGTTTATTTTGGTCTCTAGCTTTCAAGTTAGAGACTTTCCTCAGATAATAATACTAGCTACCATTTATTGGGTGTAAAGCACGGTTCTAAGTATTTTACATGTTTTAACTAATTTAATCCTTACACCCAATGAGTGAGTTACCATTCGTATTCTCAATTTACCAAAAAGGTAGAAACTACTGTGTATAAAATAAATAAGCTACAGGATATATTGTACAGCACAGGGAATAGAGCCTATACTTAATAATAACCATAAATGGAATATAACCTTTAAAAAAAAGTGGTTTATTTATTGTTCTGGTGTATGAGACTATGATAAAATTCTAAAAAGTCATTTTTTCTGAAAAAATCAAGAAAAGTGTAAAAAAAATTTACTAGTAAGGAGAATTCCTTGGTGGTCCAGTGGTTAGGGCTCTGAGTTTCCATTGCAGGGGACACGGGTTCCACGCCTGGTCAGGGAACTAAGATCCCGCATGCCACATGGCGCAACCAGAAAAAAAAATTTACTAGTAAGGAAACTGGGACACAGAAAGGTTAAGGCTCTCATCCAGGTCACACAGCTCAGAAGTGGACCTGAATCTAATCAAACCTGTAGCTTTCCAGTTTCAGAAATCTGAGGGATAGAGAAATAAATTAAATGTTACCGAAGAACGCAACTGGCCAAATCCAGAATGCAGGACATTGAACAAGACAATTTACCAACAATCAAGGGTATAAGGAAAACTTTTTTAAAAAAATTAATTAATTAATTAATTAATTAATGTAATTCATTTTTGGCTGCCTGGGGTCTTTGTTGCTGCACGTGGGCTTTCTCTAGTTGTGGCAAGCGGCGGGTCCTCTTTGCTGCACTGCGTGGGCTTCTCATTGGGTGGCTTCTTTTGTTGTGGAGCATGGGCTCTAGGTGCGCAGGCACGCAGGCTCAGTAGTTGTGGCTAGGGGGCTCTAGAGCGCAGGCTCAGTAGTTGTGTTGCACGGGCTTAGTTGCTCTGCGGCATGTGGGATCTTCCTAGATCAGGGATCGAACCCATGTCCCCTGTGTTGGCAGGCGGATTCTTAACCACTGCACCACCAGGGAAGTCCCTGGTTATCCTTTTTAAATATAGCAACTTGTACATGTCAATCCCAAACTCCCTAACTATCCCTTCTCTCTACCCTTCCCCCTGTGGTAACCATAAGTTCATTCTCTAAGTCTGTGAGTCCATTTCTGTTTTGTAAATATGTTCATTTGTATAATTTTTTTTTAGATTCTGCATATACGCGATATCATACGATATTTCTCTGTCTGACTTACTTCACTCAGTATGACAATCCATGTTGTCTAGTATGTCCATCCATGTTGCTGCAAATAGCATTATTTCATTCTTTTTTATTGCTGAGTAATATTCCATTGTGTATATAGCATTATTTCATTCTTTCTTATGGCTGAGTAGTATTCCATTGTGTATATATATATATGCCACATCTTCTTTATCCATTCATCTGCTGATGGACATTTACGTTGCTTCCATGTCTTGGCTATTGTAAATAGTGCTGCTATGAACACTAAAGTGCATGTATCTTTTCAAATTATAGTTTTCTCTGGATATATGCCCTGGAGTGGGATTGCTGGATCATATGGCAACTCTATTTTTAGTTTTTTAAGGACCCTCCATACAGATTTCCATAGTGGCTGCACCAACTTACATTCCCCCAACAGTGTAGGAGGCTTCCCTGGAAAAGGAGCATTTCAATCACCTCAGATAATTGCGGATAGTTTTTTTTGATGCAAGAAGAAACTTGACAAGTGGTAGTTGCTTAAAGGTTAATGCAGCATGGAATCTAAAACCATACCAGTGAACTTTTCCTTTCTTTCCCTGCCCATCTTTATTGAGATATAACTGACATATAACATTGTGTAAGTTTGAGGTATACAATCCATTGATGTGATACACTTATAAATTGCAAACTGATTACCATAATAAAGGTAGCTACCTCCACCATCACGTCACATAATTACCATTTCTTTTTTGTGCTGAGAACATTTAAGATCTACTCTTTTAGCAACTTTCAAATATATAATACACCAATGAACTTTTTATACTCTGTTCCAATAAAATCCACCAGGTTGTTTTGCATATTGGTGGCTCTTTTACTTATGCATAGTTGTCAAGACATATATTAGTCATTTAGAATTTATTGCTTCACTGTGCAGATATTTCAAATGTTGACACATTTCATTGTATAACATAAAAAACTCTCATTCACTAATGTCACTGCCAATCTCATCAGAAAAATCTTCCTTTACTGGGAAACTATCAAGCTCACAGTAGCAGATAAAACTGCTAATTTCCAACCAAAATATGAAATCACTTTGGCAACAAATATTGTCAGTTGTTTTCCTTCAAGCGACAGGTGCCCTTTGTTCATTTTAGAGAAAACACCTGCCAAATACCCAAGTCTGAATAACAATAGTTTTTCTGTTGGTTATACTTTCAGATAAGAACGAAGTTCATGGAGACTTCCCTGGTGGTGCAGTGGATAAGACTCTGCGATGCCAATGCAGGGTTTCAATCCCTGGTTGGGGAACTAGATCCCACATGCATGTTGCAACTAAGAGTTCACATGCCACAACTAAGGAGCCCGTGTGCTGCAACAAAGGAGCCCGCCTGCTGCAACTAAGACCCGGCACAACCAAATAAATTAAAAAAAAAAAAAAAAAAGAATGTTCGTAGCAACACTGTTTGTAAAAGCAAAAGCCCAGAAACAACCCTTACTTTTATCAATGAGGGAATGGACAAATTTTTGGTATATTCATACAATGATCTACCTCACAGTGTTGGATGAATGTCCCAGAGTTCTATCAATCAATATCGACAGATTTCAGTGTCTTAATTTGTCCTCCACCCAAAGCAGGATGTGAGACAAATTCTTCAGTGCAAGAGTTTATTTAGGAGTTGATCCCAGGAATCAGAAGTAGCAAGTGAGAAGAAAATGATGAAAGGGACTTCCCTGGTGGCACAGTGGTTAAGAATCTGCCTGCCAATGCAGGGGACACGGGTTCGAGCCCTGGTCTGGGAAGATCCCGCATGCCGTGGAGCAACTAAGCCCGTGCCCCACAACTACTGAGCCTGCGCTCTAGAGCCCGTGAGTCACAACTACTGAGCCCACGTGCCACAACTACTGAAGCCCGTGCACCTGGAACCTGTGCTCCACAACAAGAGAAGCCACTGCAATGAGAAGCCCACGAACAGCAACAAAGAGTAGCCCCCACTCGCCGCAACTAGAGAAAGCCTGCGCAGAGCAACGAAGACCCAACGCAGTCAAAACTAAATAAAACAAATTAAATAAATTTATTAAAAAAAAGAAGAAAAGAAAGACAAACCAATAAGATGTGCATTATTGAGCTACTGATGACAGTGGGCCACTGTGCTCATTCCCGCTGAGAACTCCCTGAGGAATTGTGTGGAATACAGCTCAGAATTGTGCCTCTGAAGATGTGGGGACTGGACCATTTTCCACTTACTTCCACCCCCCCACCCCCTGCCCCAAGCCCCATTGATCGATCCCCTGGGGCAATAACTTTCCTGAACTCCTGGGTTACACACAGGCTGAACAGCCTTCTCAAGCTTTGTAAAGAGCCCCAGTCAGATAAGCGAAGAGCTGCTGTGGCCTGCTAGGTGATATGCTAGTAGCTTGCCTTCAAGTCTCAGCTACCCCGAAATTGAGTGGGCTGCCGGGACATGGTGTGAGCTACCATAGGTGTCAGCTAGACTCAGAAACTAATGTTGAGTGAAAAAAGGAAATCACAGGGTATTATGTACAACGTGCTCCATCTTTATAAAGTTCAAAAATACATAGAAGCATATAATGCATGGTTAAGGAAACACTTATGGGTATTATGCATATAAAATTATGGATATTCTGAAAGCAAGATAGGCGGGAAAGGGTTTATCACATATTGGGGGACAGTCAGCAAGTTTATTTATCAGAAAGCACATGTCAGGGTGCAGTTGGAGATAAAGGTAGTGGGTTAAAGAAGGTGGCTAATTGGTGGGTGTCTTTGAAACCAATCTTCAGTTTTACTCTGATTTGGAAAGTAAAGAGGAGCAAGCTTTTAAGAAAGGGTGTGATAGGATCAAAATGTATCAAATGCAATCACTATGCAGTTGGCTTGGACGGGAGAGGGAGCTGAGGCACAGAAGTCCCTTCGCCCGGCAGCACTGGGAGGCTTCCCTGCTTTTAGGGAGCTTCCTCTTTGCTCTGTTCCTTTATCGGGGCAGACAGGCAGGGCGTGGCTTGTTGCTGTATAGGAACAGCTGGAAGGGAGTCTGTCGGGCAGATGGAGCCCCTGGCTGAGGGCTTCAGGCATTAGAATAAAAGATGAACTTTTCCCAGGCCCACCTCCGGAGTCCTTCCTGATGTTCCTGCCTGATGCCTCATCTTCCTGAACGGGCAGAGGGATGTTCCCAGCTTGGAGACTCCAGCTCAGCCGGTGAGGGACAAAGGCCCCTAATTCCAAAGGTGGTGAGTCCTCCTCCCTCTCCCCTCTCTTTGTTCTTTTTAGTCCTTGGATTTTCTCAGGATCCTCAGGTCTGTTGGAGAAACTAACCCCTTTCTTCATACTCACAAGAACATTTTAGAGGATGAAATGGAGCGACAGGAAATGAGGAGCACAAAAGGGGACAAGTGACAAGGGGACTGGATGGGTTTTGTCAAAAGACTCTACTTTAGATATTATCGTCAACATTAAGTACGACAGCTGTCACTTAATTAGCCCTTACTCAGCCAGGTCCTGGCCGTTTGCTTTCAGACAGAACAGCTGTAGGTTTGCTGGGTCTTCTTAAGCTGCTTGGAGTTATCAAGGGAACTTCCATTGCATGTTTTTTTTTTTTTTAGAAAGAAACACTTTTTTTTTTTTAATTAATTAATTTTTGGTTGCATTGAGTCTTCGTTGCTGCATACGGGCTTTCTCTAGCTGAGATGAGCGGGGGCTTCTCTTAGTGGCAGAGCATGGGCTCTAGGTGCGCAGGCTTCAGTAGTTGTGGCATGTGGGCTCAGTAGTTGCAGTGCACGGGCTTAGTTGCTCTGTGGCATGTGGGATCTTCCCGGACCAGGAATTGAAACTGTGTCCCCTGCATTGGCAGGTGGATTCTTTTTTTTTCTGCTTTTTAAAAAAAAATTTAATTTAATTTATTTTTTTAAACAGCAGGTTCTTATTAGTTACACATTTTATACATATTAGTGTATACATGTCAATCCCAATCTCCCCACCACTGCCACTTTCCCCCCTTGGTGTCTATACGTTTGTTCTCTACATCTGTGTCTCTATTTCTGCCAGGCAGGTGGATTCTTAACCACTGCACCACCAGAGATGTTTTTTTCTGCCTTAGAAGTTTTTGAAATTAAACTGTTTCAAACTTAAATGTAAATGACTTCCTTTGGGGAAAAATATTTCCAACATATGTAGTAGAAAAAAAATTTGTTACTATATGAAGAATTTTACGAAACATTAAAGAGACAAATGCCCAAATAGAAAAATGGACAAAGTATAGACAGGTAATTGACAAAGTCCAAATGACAAAGGAATAATCAAAGAAATACAAATTAAGATGAAACACAATTAATTATTTTTAGAGAGATATTGTTACTCATTAAAATAACGAGATGTAAAAAAACCCACCCAGTTTTGTTACTCATTAAAATGACAAAGGGACTTCCCTGGTGGCACAGTGGTTAAGAATCGCCTGCCAATGCAGGGGACATGGGTTCAAGCCCTGGTCTGGGAAGATCCCACATGCTGCAGAGCAACTAAGCCCGTGCGCCACAACTACTGAGCCTGCTCTCTAGAGCCCGCGAGCCACAGCTACTGAAGCCCCCCTGCCTAGAACCCATGCTCCGCGACAAGAGAAGCCAGTACAATGAGAAGCCCGTGCACTGTAACGAAGAGTAGCCCCCGCTCAACGCAACTAGAGAAAGCCTGTGTGCAGCGATGAAGACCCAATGCAGCCATAAATAAATAAATAAAATGACAAAGATGTTAAAAAAAAAACAACCCAGTGGTGGCAAGGTTGTGGAGAAACAAACAATTTCATACACTTTGGTAAATGGATATGACCTCTCTGGAGGGCGATTTGGCAATGCAAATTAAAAGTCTCACCATTTTAAAGATGGGAAACTCAAAGCCTAAGGGTTTAAGTGACTTCCTTAAAGTTACAAAGTCACACAATTAGGAACCAAGCCAAGTCTAGAACTAAGCCTTATAACTTGGCCCTCAATCCACTATCAATTGTAGTGATAAAGCTTATAATAGCAATGCATTGAGAAAAAACCTGAATATTCTACAATATGGAATTATTTTTAAAATTCTTGCATATTCATGATGGAACACTGAAATCATTAAAAGAATATTTGATGGCATGGAAAACTACATACTATAGTTCTCGGTGAAAATGTTGGGTATTAAAAAATATATATACAGTATAGTCCTACTTTTAAAAAAAGTTATATACATACACAGAAAAAATATTTGAAAAACCATATTGTCTTCAGGTGGAGGAATTACAGGTGATTTCAAACATTTTTGTCCTTTTTTTTTTGTAATTTCCAGATTTTCTATAATAGCTAGGATAAAAAAAAGCAATAAATTTTATTTGATAAAAATTTTAAAACAACTGAAATGCCATAGGGCTATGCTGAAGGTGACTTGGAGCTGGCTGACCGTGGGTGCCTGTCAGGGCAGGGAGCATCCATCCCAGAGGGCAATGAGAGCGGCTCCAGAGCCTGAGGGAATTTGAAGCCAAAGACTAGGGCACTTCAGATGGCCAAAAAGCGCATGAAAATATGCTCAACATCACTAATTATTAGAGAAATGCCAATCAAAATCACAGTGAGGTATCTGCTCACACCAGTCAGAATGGCCATCATCAAAAAATCTACAAACAATAAATGCTGGAGAGGGTGTGGAGAAAAGGGAACCCTCCTGCGCTGTTGCTGGGAACATAAATTGGTGCAGTGTGGAGGTTCCTTAAGAAACTAAAAATAGAACTACCATATGACCCAGCAATCCCACTATTGGGCATATATCTGGAGAAAACCCTAATTCAAAAAGACACATGCATCCCAATGTTCGTTGCAGCACTATTTCCAATAGCCAAGACATGGAAGCAACCTAAACATCCATTGACACAGGAATGGAAGCCTGGCTGTGATACCATTAAGCCTGATGTCCAGAAGAGCAAAGAATATTTCTCTAAGCAGAAGTGAGCGCTGGGCCATTTTAGGGCCAGGCTGTAGTAGGTGGCCATAAAAAAAAACCTCTTTTGTACTATTGTCATGCTTAAAATACAAGACCTTACACTCAGCCCAGACGTGGTGTGGGACAGGACAGGCCTTTCCTGCAGGTGTTGGGGAGGCCAGCCTTTCTTCCTCTGGGGGGAATGGTCTGAGCTGTATTATGGGGCAGGCCAACTGATGTGTACAGTAGTAGGGTATCACTTTTGATCTTTTGTAGTTTCTATTAAACTTGAACTGAGAAAAAAAAAAGAAATCAATAACAGAAAGTTATCCTGAAAATTTTCAAATATTTGGAAACTAGATAACACATTTCTAAATAATCCATAGGTCAAAGAAGAAATTTAAAGGGAAATTAGAACATATTTTGGATGTAATGAAAATGCAAACCACTACATATCAATATTTCCAGATGTCACTAAGGTAATACCTAGGGAGAAATATGTGACTAAGCAACTAATGACTATATTAGAAAAGAGGACAGATAAAGTCATCTGTATTGTACTAAATGGCAGTATTAGGAAAGAAGACCACAAATCAACAACCTAAGCAACAACGAAAAGAACAAATTAAACCCAAAGTAAGCAGAATAAAGGAAGTAATAAAGATCTGAGCAAAAACAAATACAATAGGAAACAGAAAAACATTAGAGAAAATCAATGAAACCAAAAGCTGGTTCTTTGAGATCAATAAAATTGATAAACCTCTAGTCAGACTGATCAAGAAAAAAGAGACACGAATTACCATTATCAAGAAGGAGAGAGGTGACATTACTACAGATTCTATATATAGTAAAAGAATAATAAGGAAATATGAACATACTTATGCCAGTTAATTAAACAAATTCCTTGAAAGAACTCAAACTACCAAAAATCACTCAAGAAGAAATAGGTAACCTGAATTACCCTATACTTATTAAAGAAATTGAATGTGTATTTACAAACCTTCTCATAAAGAAAACTCCAGGCCCAGGTGCTTTCCTGATGATTTCCATCAAACATTTGAGGAGGAAATAATATTAATGCTGTACAAACTCTTCCAGAAAATTGAAGAGGAGGGAATACTTCTTATTTCATTCTTTGTGACCAGCATTACCCTAATTACCAAAGTTAGAAAAGGATATTACAAAAGAAGTACCCGTATCCCTCATGGACATAGAGGCAAAAATTCTTAAAATTTAAAAATATTTTATCCAAAGATATATAAAAAGGACACTTCCTCATGACTGACTGGAGTTTACGCCTAGAATGCAAGGTTGGTATAATATTCAAAAAAATCAACCAATGTCATTTACTATATTAACAAACTAAAATTAAAAATCATATGTAAAAAATAGGCTCTTCAGCCATTTGCAGTACTCAGCTACAACCATTGTTCCCAGGATAGTGATCCGTATGTACATTGCACCTTCCTCTGGCTCCACGGTGATTAAGAAGAAACAGCAAGATGCGCTTGATTTCTTAGAAGCTAACAAAATAGGATTTGAAGAAAAAGATATTGCAGCCAGTGAAGACAACTGGAAGGGGATGAGAGAAAATGTTCCTGAAAAGTCGACCAGCCAAAGGGTACCCCCTGCCACCTGAGATTTTCAATGAAAGTCAGTACCATGGGGACTAAGATGTCTTCTTTGAAGCCAGAGAAAATAATGCAGTGTTTGCCTTTTTTAGGTTTAACAGCCCCACCTAGTTCAAAGGAAGCAAAAGCTCAGGCAAAGCAGCAGCCATGAACCTTAAACATTTTGCCTTAATAATTCTGAAAAAGGAGTCTCCAAAATTATCTTGGCTTCAAAAGAAATAGCCTTAATGTTGAAATAATAGATTAGTTGGTGTTTTCACATGCAAACAATCAAAATGAATGCATAATTAAAAGGTGAACGTTATGATGAGAAGAGTGGGAGATGAACATAAAATTTTAAGTAGATGTCATGGAATAGTATTGTTGTCTGCTGACATTTTATGTACTTCAGTGATTTTGAAAAGCAAACACCTGCTCCCTTTTTTGGTATTATTATTGCAGCTTAAGTATATCTGTAGCTCCACACTGTGTAATTTTGAAAGGAGGGTGAGAAAGAAAGAATCTGTCTCTTGTTGCCAAATTGCCTCATTAGTTTTAGTGAACAAAAATATGTACCTTTCTGATGTGAAATCGTTGTGATTAAAAAGTAGTTGCAAAAAAAAAAAAGTAGTTGCAAATAATGTTTATAATATTTCAGACATTATAATTTCCTATAGTAATTATAACATTCCTATTCTTTTGAAGTTGAAACTTCTATGTACTGAACCACAGGTTTTCTAAGCTTCTAAATGTAGCCTTTCATTGCGTATTTCAGTGGTCAGAACAGATGACCTCACACACACACACACACACACACACACACACACACACACACACACACAAAGTTGTATTCAGTTGACAAGTTTCTTGATTAACCACACAGCTATGATGCAATCACGTTACTAATTTGCTTGCCCAGTGAAATATGCTTATAAATGTTATGGAAGTGGGATGGAAGATAAGTTTAAAATGGCACCCTTTTGCAAAGAGCTCAGACTTTTAATGAACTATTTTAAAATGGGTTGGAACTGGGAATTCCCTGGCAGTCCAGCGGTTAGGACTCCACGCATCCACTCCAGGGGCACAGGTTTCATCCCTGGTCAGGGAACTAAGATCTCGTGAGCTGTGTGACATGGCAAAAAAGAAATAGGTTGGAACTCATTTTTCCCCTTTTAAAACAACTTGTGATCACAAATGCCATTATCTCTCAGATATTAGACCTTTTTGTTTCAGCTTAGGCATATATTGTATGAGTACGTTAATCTAAGCAGAGAGGATCTTTTCTATGCCTCTATTCCAGCGAATAGCAGATAAAAGGATAATAATAATCCTTTTATATTTAATAATAATATAATTTCATTATAATTTAATATTATTAAATATTTTATTTAATAATAATCAGATAAAAGGATCAATTTAAAAACTGTTAATTTTGAAAACTTCTAAGAAGCCAAAACATTATGGCCTAAATCACCCAGAAGACATATATATTGTATTTTTTTTTTTTTTTTTTTCTGTATGCAGGCCTCTCACTGTTGTGGCCTCTCCCGTTGCGGAGCACAGGCTCTGGACGCGCAGGCTCAGCGGCCATGGCTCACGGGCCCAGCTGCTCTGCGGCATGTGGGATCTTCCCGGACCGGGGCACGAACCCGTGTCCCCTGCATCGGCAGGCAGACTCTCAACCACTGCGCCACCAGGGAAGCCCGGGGAGCTTTCTTTATAAAGGAATTTCATGATAACCACACTGAGAAGTAAGGAAGTGATTTGCGCATTTTGTAACTCATGATACAAGGCTGTGCATTTATTCATTCACTCATCTATTTATCCATGTTTTACATTCTACCTACTTCCAGAAAGGATCCCGTCAGTTTGCTTGCATGATACCCTGATATGTGCAAGATTGTCTTGTTCTGAGTGTAAAATGAGGACAGTAATACCTATTTTTCAGGGTTGTTGTCAATAGCAAAGATAATATATGTAGAGTACCTACAGGTGCAATAAATTGGAGCCATTATGGATATAGAACAATATTAATAACTCAAAAATATATTTATGATTTAGTATTAATTCAATCTTACAGTAACACAATGTTGATTGTTATAATATTGATATATTATAATATAAGTTAACTGAGGACATGATGCAAGAAGGCCATCCTGGCCAACCAGATCAGAAGAATAGATCTGGAGATCAGTACGGTGACCAGATAGAGGGTTATTACATCCATGTAAGAAAATAGGAAATAAAAGATTTGGCAGCACTTAATTTTCCACTCAAAGCTCTGAGAAGAGATGCTGTAAAGCAACTGTGGCTGTGGCTTCTGATTTTGGACCTTGGGAGGCACTTCCTGCTGTGCTTCTTTGCCTCCTGGACTGTGTGTGCCTTTGCCCAAAGTGGACTCTGTTTCTTCTCCTCTTTCTCCTTCCCTTCCTGGTCATCCTCCTCCTTCTTTCAATATATTTGTTTCCTGATAATCACAGTTATACATGTTCAAGGTAGAACATTTAGAAAATACACAGGGAAAACCATAAAGATCACCTTCATTCCCCTCTCCCACCCTCAGAAATAACCACTGCTTAATATCTACATTTTTACCTTTTTTCTAAGCATATTCTGCCTAAATTGTATCATCCTATGCATCATTTTAAAAATTTATTGTTTGGGATATAGTGAAAATTTCCCAGTGCTATTAAAGATTGTTCTATCATGTGATTATGAAATACTGCATCGTATTTCATTGCAAGAATGTACCATAAATAATCATTCCCATTTTAGTAGACTTTTAGGTTGTCTTCAATTTTTTCTTTTCGTAAATAACTTTGTGATGAGCATCCGCACCATCAAATCCTCATGCACATCCTTATTTATTTCTGTAGTATTCTTTTCTGGAGGTGAAATGACTGGATTAAAACTTTTGCCTAGGGCTTCCCTGGTGGTGCGGTGGTTGAGAGCGTGCCTGCCGATGCAGGGGACACGGGTTCCTGTCCCGGTCCGGGAAGATCCCACATGCGGCGGAACAGCTAAAAAACTTTTGCCTACGTGTAAACCTTTTAATACTTCTTGCTAAATTTTCCTTGTGAAAGTTGTTTAGCAATGGACAAGGGAGTCAGTTTGCCCACATGTGTGCTGACTCTGGGTATTTTTCCCCCTGATATTTGATAATTTGAAGGAAGACAAAGCATATCTAACTGTGGTCTTAATTTGCATTTCTCTAATGACTGGAGAGTGAAAGTCCTGTATCTGGTCCTTTCTAGCTCTCCTCCTGAAGCTACCTCACCTGCCCTCATTACTCAGAGTGACAATTGGATGGAAGAACTTCATTCGCTTTTTTTTTTTTTCCGCCGGTACGCGGGCCTCTCACCGTTGTGGCCTCTCCCGTTGCGGAGCACAGGCTCCGGACGCAGGGGACGCGGAGGCTCAGCGGCCATGGCTCATGGGCCCAGCCGCTCCGCGGCATGTGGGATCTTCCCGGACCCGGGCACGAACCAGTGTCCCCTGCATCGGCAGGCGGACTCTCAACCACTGCGCCACCAGGGAAGCCCTCATTTGCTTTTTTTAAAAAATAGAAATATATATTACATTTATTTGTATTTTAACAACCCACATTGTCAGTTTTTAATTATTCCTCATTTATTTCCAACTTTTTTTTTTTTTTTTAAATTTTTGGCTGTGTTGGGTCTTCGTTGCTGCGTGCGGGCTTTCTATAGTGGTGGCGAGTAGGGCTGGGGAGGGCTACTCTTCCTGGGGTGCACGGGCTTCTCATTGTGGTGGCTTCTCTTGTCGCAGAGCACAGGCTCTAGACGCGCGGGTTTCAGTAGTTGTGGCGTGTGGGCTCAGTGGTTGTGGCTCGCAGGCTCTAGAATACAGGCTCAGTAGTTGTGGTGCATGGGCTTAGTTGCTCCGCGGCATGTGGGATCTTCCCACGGCTCGAACTTGTGTCCCCTGCATTGGCAGGTGGATTCTTAACCACTGCGCCACCAGGGAAGCCCTGCTTTTTTATTCTTAGTATCTGGTGCAGACCATTGCACCGCATGTTTTCTATGAATGCTCACTATAGCCCTATCTACGAGGTGGGTACTATTATTAACTCCACTTCGTGTGTGAATGAGAGGAGACTTGGAGTAAACTAGTCTGCCCAAGGTCACACCAGGGAGGTGATGGCAGAACCAGGGCTTGAACCCAGGCAGAACCAGGGCTTGAGCCCATCCTCTTAATCACTTAATGAACTATCTGAATCTAGGAAGATGGGGCCCTGGGGGTCTCCTCTTATTAAATTTCAGGCAGCCCTGGTTCAGCTTGCAGCTCCACATCACTCTGGGCGTGGCTACCCAGGTTGTGTTTCAAAAATACCTTCTCATTGAGGGTTTGGGGATTGGGGTAATTCCAGGGCATCCAGGGCCCTGCCTACTTCCACCTTCAACCTTAATTGATAGGGCAGAGAGCCTTTCTCATTTACCTAACTTGTCTTGTTCGCTTTCTGAGTAGCTGGTAACCTGCAGGAAAGTGGGTGGGATAGAGGCAAAACAAACAAAAACAAACAGAAACAACAACAACAAAACCATCCTAACCGTATTCCTAACCTTACAATGTCCTAGCGTTATGTTGCCATTTGCAACATCAGGGGATTAGAGGGGTTGTTATATGCATGCATCATGATTTTAAAACAACAAAGAGAGCAACCCTAAAGCAGTGTGCTGTTTGCTGTGAGAAAAACAGAACTGGAAACGTGTTCAAAGCTTGAGTCCATCTTCAGCTCCCCCATCTTGCTTTGACTGCCCCACCTCCTCCAAGCCCCACTTCATATTCCAAGACGTGCAGAGATCTGGCCTTAAGCCTTCCATAAAACTCTCCTTTCTTTCTTTTTTTGTCAGTGCCACGCGGCTCGTGGGATCTTAGTTCCCTGACCAGGAATTGAACCCAGCCCCTCTGCAGTGAAAGTGCTAAGTCCTAACCACTGGACTGCCAGGGAATTCCCAAAACCCTCTTCTTTGGAAAGGATCTGAAGCCTTGGAGAGAATGTAAGAGACAGTTTCTCTCTTCCTTGAGTATTTGCATTTGAACTTCAACCCCAGGGGTGGCATGAAAGATTTGTTTCCTGCTCAAGGAATTTCCGACAGTAACAAGTAGGAGGGGAAAGAG
>NW_006779881.1:329326-330334 GCF_000442215.2 Lipotes vexillifer | reverse complement strand
AGTAGGGGTGGAAAGAGTCGTACAGGAGGGAATCCCTTAGGGTCTCGCTGTGCTTAGTGCACACAGTGACCCACACCTCCCAGGGACTATCGTCCTCTTTTAGTGTAATAATAATAACAATAGGCATATGTGGCAAGTGCTCTACATGCATCATGTCCTTGAACTCTCACATTTGCCTGTGAAGAAGTTTCCCCATTTATACATTAAGAACTGAAGACCCACAGATGTCAAGTTTCCCAGGGACACAGAACTAATACACGGGTACTTGAACCCAGGAGCAAAGACTTGAACCCAGGTCTTTCTAACTCCAGACCCTGAACTTGTAGGATTAGTGCCTTCATAATGAAATGGAGTGCCTTGGTTTCTTGTTTCTCAAGAGTCAAACTTGAAAAGCTGTCAGGGAAGAGCTCCAGGCTACCTCGTGGGTCCATGTTTGACTTGCAATAGGCACTTCCCAAGCCTGACCTGGGACACTAAATGCAAAAAGAAGCCAGTCCTCCCGTGTTTACCTGGCTAGTTTTGGGTATAGGTTCTCGTTCTTCTAGACTCCTCCCTGTGCCTTCTAAATCACACTCAGAGTGTCACCCTGCAGTGCTCACTCATGGCATTTATAGACTTAACCATGATGCCAGCCTCTGTGTTGAGCACTTACCTCCTTCAATCCTCACAATGATTCTGCCAGGAGGCACAGTTATTATACCCATTTCAAAGATGGAGAAACTGAGTCTCAGAGACTCAGGCCACACGGAGGTAAGCAGCAGAGCTGGGATTCAATACCTGGCCTGTGACTCCAGAGTGTACCCAATGCAGCCTCCATCTCTGCCCCACCTCCTGGGTGGTACCCTTTGTGCCATCAAGCTCGCCAACTCTTTCTGATGTCTCCCTGTGTCTGCCCTCCTAGTTTGGATGAAGATGGCAAGTTCCTCAGGCTCCTGGCTCTCCAGATGCTTCATCACACTCGTCTTCCTCCAGTTGCCTTTGCATGTGTCAGGTGAGAGTTTCCGTACC
>NW_006779881.1:309805-329316 GCF_000442215.2 Lipotes vexillifer | reverse complement strand
TCTTTCCCTGCCTGCGACATCTGACAAAGGGGTTCCAAGAATAAGGAGGCCAGGCCCAAGGCCTTATTTCTTCTTGGGTGCATGTTCCAGAGGGCAGGCCGGGCTTGGTGAGCCTCAGTCTCTCTCCGGGGGTCACGCAGTGCTGAGCAAGAACTCACATCCAGCTTAGGCTCTTCGCCACTTGTCCTAGAGCCTCTCCTGCTGTTCTTTTCTTCACTAGTTTTTCCTTCCGTCCTTCTTTCTCTCCTGTCTAGATGTTCGGCTTGCTGCTGTAACACCATAGAAATTGTTTTGCCCCTGCTGATAGGGCTCAGGCAAAGAGTTCGCTGACTGCTGTTCTATCTCAGAGTGAGGATTTGAAGGGGGAGCAGATGGGTGCTCATAAGAAGACTATAGCGGTTCCTGAGGAAGCACCTCCAGTTCTCCAAAGTCTCGGGCAGGATGAGATTGTGGTTGAGATGCTGAGTTTGAATCAATGTCTTCAGGCAGGACCATTGAAACCAATCCTGAGAGATAAACATCTCACTTTAAAGTCATTCCTGGTCATCTGGGGTTTGAGTCACTGAGAGAAGCAGAGAGCCTCACCAACTTGGCTGGAGGTCTCTCTCAAGGTGATGGAGGCAGTTGGGATGTGCCTGAGTCACCTGCCATTCGAGGTGGGGCCCTTGCCATGGAGAAGCTCTCAGAGGGTGGTCACAGGTGGTTTCTGTTTCAGCCCCATCTCCAGGGAGGTTCTCCTCATCAGCAGTGGCTCTTGCTGTGATCCTGCCTGTCCTGGGGATTTTCATCATGGTGGGCATTTACATCATCTGGAAGCAAAGAAGGTCAAAAGGTAACTAAGTGGTAAGGGAGCCCAGGCTGGCAGGAATTGGTACTGCAGCCTCTCTAGGAAAAGGCTGGGAGGAAGCAGACAGAGACCTAACAGTTATCCACAGGTTGTCTGGGAGAAAACTGGTAGAGCTGTGTTCTGGGGACCCACATTGAAGAGAGGATCAAAGAAAGTGCAGAAAGCTCCTGGTCAGAGCTGTGAATTAATTAGAAGACTGGCATGATGCCAGTCTTCTAATTAAGAAATCCAGGGCTTCCCTGGTGGCGCAGTGGTTGAGAATCTGCCTGCTAATGCAGGGGACACGGGTTCGAGCCCTGGTCTGGGAAAATCCCGCATGCCACGGAGCAACTAGGCCCATGAGCCACAACTACTGAGCCTGCACGTCTGGAGCCTGTGCTCCACAACAAGAGAGGCTGCGGTAGTGAGAGGCCCAGGCACCGCGATGAAGAGTGGCCCCCGCTTGCCACAACTAGAGAAAGCCCTCACACAGAAACGAAGACCCAACACAGCAAAAAAAAAAAAAATTAATTAATAAACTCCTACCCCCAACATCTTAAAAAAAAGAGAGAGAAAGAAATCCAATCATATCCATTAGATAAAACCCTCATTAATATGGTGGCATTTCATGGCTCGCAGGGTTGCCAAGGACCTTGAAAGTCACATAACTGAACACTCCTTTCCCTGTCTGATGGTTTGAAGACCATCTAATCCTTTCTAATGGTCACACACCCACAGCAACAAGGAGCAAAGTCCTGCTCAGGCAGCTTGTGGTCCCTTGGACAGCTCTGCCTGTTAGAAAAGGCCCTTCCTTAAGCCGAGCTGACATCTCTCTCTCTCTCTCTCTCTCTCTCTCTCTTCCAGAGAGGCTTCTCTATGAACATGCAATGGAGGTAGGTGAGTGTCCTGGGCTGGGCAGGTATGTTTCTCTGTTTTGTTCATTTTTGTGTCCCCAGGGCCCACTAATCTAAATTCCGGACCTGAAGATCCCAGCATCTGCTGGGTGGTGACGGTGGTGGTGGTGTCAAAACCTGTTGTTCCCAGTTTCTGCTGACTCTTCCTTGTAATAGCTTGCCTTCCAGTATGTCTGGTGATTTTGTCTCTGAGCTCATGGCTTGATCTTATCCTGGGGGAGTTGTGTAGGTCTAAGGTAGGGGACCCGTTTAGTCATTCAACAAATAATTGATAATTCTCTGCTAAGTGGTGCAGACTATACCAGATGCTGAGGACACAACAGTGAGTGAAAGCGGACATGGTCTTTGCCTTCTTGGAACCTTCCGTCTAGTCAGGGAGGTATATGTGCATTAAATAATTACACAAATAAATGTGTACAGAAGCCACCAAAGGAAGTTCTGAAGGCTGGGAAGGCGGTGACTGGGTGGAACCAACCAAACTTCAGGGATGGCAGATGAGTTTCCAGATGATGTTCCCAGTTATGTTTGATCTGGAAGACAGACAGGCATGGGGGAAGAGGGAATAGGAAATCACCCACAGCTTGAGAAAGAAACATGGTGCAAAAGTGAGGGGAAAGGTGGCAGAAGGTGCTGCTGCAGAGTTAGGCGGGGACCAGCATGTGAGGCCTTGCGGATCCCATGAAGGGTTTTCGTCTTTCTCCTTGGAGCTGTGGAGAAGCTGCAAATGGGCTATCCTGACCAGAATTGTGCTTCCAGAAAGCTCTCTCTGGCTGCTCTGTTGAGAGGAGACCAGAGGGAGCGAAACAGAATTTGAGGGCAATTTGGGCCGCTCTTTCTGGCATCCAAATGAGAGAGATGAGGGCCTGGATCAGGGAGGTGGAGGTGGAGATAGAGGGGGACAGGTTCAAGAGCCCATAAACTCAATAGGAAGCAGGGACCCTCAAGGTAATGTCACAGAATCTCATTTTCTTTTACTTTCGTTCCTCTAGAAAATCTTCTCTCAGACCATGCAAAAGAAAAAGGTAATTATATATATAGAATAAGAGGTAGGGAACAAATAACATTTTTTCTCCTACATAAATGCTGATGGTTGTTATACATACAATATATATGTGGTGTATGTGTATACACACACGCACACACCCACACACACACCCCACACATATATTCTCTGTTAATACCATTGGAATTTATTTTTTAATATCAAGGGGTTATAGGGTTGGTAGCAGTGGCCGAAGGGATGCCTGGGGTCAAAATTCATAGGTTCCTTCATTGGCTTTCCCACCAATAACCTAAAAAGAAGATTCACATACTATTTTAACATATATTAAAATGGTATTATAGGAGGATCCATACAATCTTTGCATTGAGAGAGGTGGTATGATACAGTGGGAGGGGCATAGGCTCTGGAGTCAGCAGCACCTGGCTCAGATCTGCCACTTGCTGGCTGGGTTAAGTCGCTTTACTGCTCTGAGCTTTGGTTTCCTCATCTGTAAAATGGGGATAATAAATCTCTTCACCCGATTATTTTCAGGATTAAAAGAGACAACTTAAAAAAAAAAACCCACACAACTCCTACTACAGTGCCTGAAAACTTTCCCTGACTGCCATTTTGTCTTCATTAATTGAATGTTTGCTCTGGGCCACTGAGGGTAAAAGACAGACACCCCAGGTACCAAAAAGCAGGTGGGGCTCTGCCCTCTGAAAGCCTAGCTGGGAAGACAAGTCGCTGGCTCAGAAATGGCTCCACCTGCAGTGATTTTGGCATCTCCTCCCTTCCCCCCCTCACATCTGCTCCAGGCTAGTTAAAGCATGGGGATGCACACCTCAGGGACACAATGACCGTCGTGTCCTAGAAGGGAAGGAACAGTGTGGTGTAGTAGGGAAGGCCTCCAACTAGGAATCAGACAGACTTCGGTTTGACTCCTGCCTCCTTGGCCACTTACCAGCTGGATAATCTGGATAAATTTCCATGTCCCTCTGAGCCTCAGACCACCAGTCTGTAAAATGGGAATAATAATTATATGCACCTCATATTGTTGAGCGGATTCAGGGCCTACGTCATAAAAACAGGACACACAAAATGGAGGCTCTTTGTAGTGGGAATGGTAAAAATAAACCGTTATCTTGTTAGGGGCCATATCATATTCAGCTTCACTGCCCCAATGCCCAACACCTAACATATGCCCAGCCCTTAGTACAGGGCCTGGCAGTGAACTCAAATGTATAATTTCAACTCTGTGGCAGGGCCAGTGCTAAGGGGAAAATGTGGGCAGATGACCCTTCCAGAGAGGCTGCAAGTACTCCCCCAAAGCACAGAAGCATATGCACATGTCCCAGACCTTCTGGGGTCTCCAAATTCATGTTTCTCCACAGTACGTCAGCGGGGTGGGGGGAGGTTAGTGTAGAGAATAACAGCCCACATCAGTAAGTCAATGGTAGGCCTTCAGCCAGTTTTACACCATAGATACTATAAACAGTTATAAAAGGGCGGCAAGGCATACACTCATGGACACTCGGTTACAAACATATTGGAAACACTCATATGAACAGCGGAAATGAAACCAGACAGACAAAAGGAAGGGAAGAGGAACCAAAGTCAGGGTAGTCCAGGTCATCTGGAAAGTGGCACCAGCACCAGTGAATTCCCCAGTCTACCCTTAGGGGGATGTGACTGTATTGGGGGCTGATAGGATTGTCATCATTCTTTCCGCCGGGGGTGGGCTTTGGGGGCTGGGGGGCACGGGGGTGGAGTGATGAGACTTCCTGGGCCCTGGGGATAAAGTGGCAGGATCTGCTCACTCGTGCCTCTTTCTCTTTTTTTAGGACGTCTCTATAAAGCCCTCAGTAAGTTCTGCGCCTCTTCCGTGCCACAAACCTCCTGCTGACCTCTTTGCTTTATGATGAGAGTCTCAGATTCACCTCCTGGGGCAGAAGAGAGGGGGCAAGCATACTTCAAGCATGAGGGTGGGGAATTTCCTGGCTCCCTAAGGCCTCTTTTTCCTCAAATATTCTGTGCTCCTCTTTCCTGCACAATTGTTATGTAGTCACTAAATGGGAAATGTTTTAGCAAGAAGAGAGATACCATCCATAGGTGAAGACACTTCTATCACTCAGGCATGACGTTGCCTTCGGTGGGATCCAAGGTAGATGGATCCTCATTCAACTGAATATGTGGAACAATGCTTCACCTGTTCATGTATGAGACCCTCTTCATAACAACAACAACCCCAAATCCTCAGACATGTGATATGTCTATTTGATTTTACATTGAGAAAACATGCATAAGAAAATCTAATGGAAATTAGTAATAGTTCGAAATGAACTTATATTTTATTCTTCTCCTGCAACATCTACATACGTTTATGTTGCCATCACTTACAAGTGTGAGATGTGTTGTTGATTCAATCTGCAAGTCAGGTTTGGCTCCCATAGGGACTCGCTGACCCTCTGCAGTATCTCTGGGGACCCCAGGACCATGGCTGGGAGCCACTGCTGTTGGAAACACTGTCATGGGGAAAGTTCAGGGTATTGCTAGTGGGGATCTACTCTGGGAATGCGGTTGGGATGGGACTGGAGCATCACAGGCATGTACAAGCCCTCATTCTGATTTGTCAAATTGTTATTCTTTAGAGAAACTCCGGCGTGAACTGAGTAAGTTCCCCTGTTCTTATAACTT
Source organism: Lipotes vexillifer (assembly GCF_000442215.2). NCBI lineage: Eukaryota > Metazoa > Chordata > Mammalia > Artiodactyla > Lipotidae > Lipotes > Lipotes vexillifer. The sequence continues at coordinate 323,897 of NW_006779881.1, read as the reverse complement.
CTATACCAACTTATGTTGATTCTATGTTTCCAGTGAAAGCTCACTCCTCTTGTTTCTTCTTTTGTAGAGTTAAAGAGAGCTGCAGCAAACTCAGGTGAGGTGCACTCTCCCTGTCCCCCCACTCTACCTGCCCCCACTCCACCTGCACCAGGAGGTCTCCATTTCTCCATCACTTTAACAATCCCTTTTTCTGTCTTTCAGGCTGGAGAAGGGCCCGGCTACACTTTGGTAAGTTGCACCAGTTTAATGGATCCACATTTCAGAGCCCATTGCTCTGTTCCTTTGGAAGGCAGACTGTAATTTAAAAAAAAATTTAAGTCAAATCTGTTTCTCTGGTTATCAAATTTTAAAAATCTTTGATTCAGAAAGTCTCACTTCTTTTAGAACACTGATAAAGATTTGGTTTACTCTTCTTATGGGTTTTCTCTGATTTTTGAGATTTTTCTTAAGTTCATTGGTTACTTGTATTTTATCTTTTTGGCTTGTCTGCGCCTGTCCTATTCTGGCTACTTTACGACTTGTGGGGACTTTTTCTATATTAACTCTTGGTCCTATTTTTCACAAAATATTTTTCTGAGTTTTTCATTTGCATGTTAATTTCCTCATTGTATTTTTTTTTTTTTTTGGATGCATGAGTGTTTTATTTTTCTGAAGCCTCAGTAGTTGTAGCACACAGGCTCAGTAGTTGTGGCTTGTGGGTTCTAGAGCGCAGGCTCAGTAGTTGTGGCACACAGGCTTAGCTGCTCCGCGGCATGTGGGATCTTCCTGGACCGGGGATAGAACCATGCCCCCTGCATTGGCAGGCGGATTCTTAACCACTGTGCCACCAGGGAAGTCTCTCTATATTACCATGTTAAAATGATAATAATAAGCAATAATTTTAGCTGAGAAAAGGAGCATCACACACTCACTGTGTGAACAAGGCACTATCTCACGCATTAGCTCATCAAATCTGCACAACAGCTTCTCCAGCATATTATTCAGTGCTGCTATTATTCCTTCTTTACAGATGAAGAAACTAAGGTTTTGAGGTGAATAACAAGCCCAGGGTCACATAACTAGCTTGTGGCAGAGCTGGGACTCAAAACATGCTACCTAGCTACAGGGTCTAACATCAAAGCCTGTTTATTATCATGCATTAGATTCCTTTGGACCAGCAAAGACAAAGGCAGTTATTTCCTAAGAATTAAGGCAGCTTCACAGATGGGTGAGAAACACTTCCTATTTTACTTAGTAGACCACCAGCAGATCTAGGAGACTGAAAGATAGTTTTCTTTAGTTCCAGGACATGTGAAGGTGAGGGCACCATAAACTAAAATGGGCCGATGACAGTGGTTGCAGACCTAGGGATGATTATTCCCTCCAAAGCTACTCAAAGATCCCTTGAGACCTAGCCGTCTCAAACCTCACCTCTCTGTGACTCTCTGCAGTGACGGTGACCCTGGACCCAGACACAGCGCATCCCAAACTCATCCTGTCTGAGGACCGCAGGTGTGTGAAGCTTGGAGACACAAGGCAGCCTGTGCCCAACAACCCTCAGCGATTTGACTTCGTCGTCAGTGTCCTGGGCTCTGAGTACTTCATAGCTGGCTGTCACTACTGGGAGGTGTCTGTGGCAGACAAGAGCAAATGGGCCCTGGGGGTGTGTAGTGAGTCAGTGAGCAGGAAGGGGAAGGTCACTGCCTCGCCCGCCAATGGACACTGGCTCCTGCGACAGAATCGCAGGAATGAGTACGAGGCCCTAACATCCCCGCAGACCTCCTTCCACCTGAAAGAGCCCCCGCGGTGTGTGGGGATTTTTCTGGACTATGAAGCAGGAGTCATTTCCTTCTACAACGTGACCAACCAGTCCCACATCTTTACTTTCACCCACAGTTTCTCTGGCCCCCTTCGCCCTTTCTTTGAACCTTGCCTTCATGATGGAGGAAAAAACATGGCACCTCTAATCATCTGTTCTGAACTCCAAAAACCGGAAGAATCAACTGTCCCCAAGCCAGAAGAAAAAGGCCTTGCTAATGGAGACGTGGCCCTGCAGGTGGACCCTCTTCTGCTCCCTGCTCAGGCACCAGAGCTCCTCCCACTCACAGATATGATCCTGTCCTGGCCCTCTGATATTGGCCCAGCCCTGCAGGGGCTCAAGGTTCCTTCTTTTTAGGGATGAGCCTCATCACCTGCTCCCTGGACCCTCCAGCCCAGTGCCCTGGATTTCAGTCTCTTGGCCTAACCACCTGATTCTGGACCGTCTCTCCTCCTTTCCCCCAGGCCCCTTTGTGGTTTCTCTTATACCAACTTTCTCCCAGGGCTCAGTTCTAAACCGTGTCTTCCTTCTGGGGACTTGAAGTTTGCATTGCCCTGGAAGAATTCTTGAAAACCAAATGATGGGAATTCCCTGGTGGTCCAGTGGTTAGGACTCCATGCTTTCACTGCTGAGGGCCCAGGTTCAATCCCTGGTTGGGGAACTAAGATCCTGCAAGCTGTGTGGTGTGAGAAAAAAAAAAAAAAGACGAGAGGAAAACCAAATGAACAATCAGATTAGGTATAGGTGGTGGTGTTGAATGTGTGTCACTGAGATACAGGGGCTCTTTACTTGAGGGGCTGTTTAAAAGCACTTCATCCTGCCTCATCCTGCACTCAGGCTTGTAGTCATGAAGTTATGATGACCAGTGACTTCTTACTTATCCTGTCAAGAACTGCTTTTCTCCTTTTCTCTGTTCAGGTCTCTAGCCCCCATAGCCAGCTTTTTAAAAGTAAACATGTTTTGGATCACACACTCTTCCTTCTTTCTTCTGGAATATAGGGCAGAAGGCCAGAGGAATTAAAAATAAAAAAAGCCACCCTTTTCTATTTCCTTGATGCTGTTTACAGCATAGTTTGGTGACATTCAGGGCTAATGTACATGTTTTCAAAGCTACTTGGTGACAACCAGGTATAGGGACTTTAAACATAGTAGCCGTAATCCTGAAAAACCTCAGGAGTGCAATCAGGAAGCTGGGAGGTATGGCTTCAAACAGAGCAGCTCAGCTGTGTGTGGCCTTGAAAAGGCAGCAGTGGGTTAGGCCATCTGTTGCACTGGCCTTTTTGAATCCCCTCTGGGATTCAGAGAGGCCCAGCTAGAAAAAGTGGCAGTTTTAACCACCAGTGTAGAACCTTTTGTTCTATAAGACCATAATATTTGAAAACTTGACTATTTGTGAAGCAAACAGCCTCTGAGATCAGAGAGTATTATCTCACATAGGAAGTTGATAGACCAGGTGTGAGGATAAAATAATGAACTTGCTTTTTTGGTGTGGGTTTCAGAAAGAACCCTAATCACTCTCAAGTCACACCACATATGTGATCTGACCTCTTTGTGGTGATGTTGGCTATCAGTTTGCAGATGGGTACACAGTTCTGCCCAACAAAAAGTGGCTCTATGTGTCTGTCAGAAGTTCTCTTAGTGCCTGTATTAGGGTTCTCCAGAGAAACAGAATATATATTTTATTTTATTTTATTTTATTTTTTTGCGGTACGCGGGCCTCTCACTGTTGTGGCCTCTCCCGTTGCGGAGCGCAGGCTCAGCGGCCATGGCTCACAGGCCCAGCCGCTCCGCAGCATGTGGGATCTTCCCGGACCGGGGCACAAACCTGTGTCCCCTGCATCGGCAGGTGGGCTCTCAACCACTGCGCCACCAGGGAAGCCCCAGAATATATATTTTATATGTGTGTATACAGACACACACACACACGCACACACACACACATACACACACACACAGCAGGAAGAATATATATATTTATTTATTATAAGGAATTTGCTCACACCATTATGGAGGCTGGCAAGTCCCAAGATCTGCAGGGTTAGTCAGCAAGTTGGAGGCCCAGGTGAGCCAATGGTTTAGTTCCCATCCAAGTCTGAAGGCCCAAGACCCAGGAGATCCCATGGTGTAATTCCTGTTTAAAGGCTGACAGGCTTAAGACCCAAAAACCAATATTTCAGTTTGAGTCTAAAGTAGGAAAAAGGTTGATGACTCAGTCAGAAGGCTGTCAGGCAGGAAGAATTCTTTCTTACTTGGGGGGTGGTCAGCTATTTGGTTCCATTAGTCCTTCAACTGATTGGATCAGGCCCACCCACATTAGGGAGAGCAATTTGCTTTATTCAATCTACCGATTTAAATGTTAATCTCATCTAAAAACCCCTAAAGAAATACTCAGAATAATGTTTGACCAAATATCTGGGCACCCTATGGCCCAGTAAAATTAACCATCACAGCTCCTGAATGGAATTTTTTGTTTGCTTTTGTACAGTCCTTAAATAAAAGTTTGTTATTCATTGTTTGGCATGCTCTTATTTTCATTGTGAACGAGAAGTTGTGGGGAAAGGCTTTGGGCTGGTAAGAGAAGAGCACATTATGGGATTGGTTTTGAACAGCCTGATTCCACCCATGCAAGCTTTAACCACAGTTCAAAATAAAGCCACAGCTTTATTTCTGAATCTGCCTTCTCAGTATTTCATTTATAGCAGTTTATAAGGTAATAGCATGTATGGGGTATTTACATTTCACTCATCCATATTAAATTTCAAACATACTTTTGTGAATATCCCAGTCTTAAAACTAATTCACATTATTCACATTGGCTGCGCCCAAGGAAACTTACCAGCAGGAAAGAGAACCGACATTTATGGAGGCAGAAGCATTACATATGTTAACTCTTTTTCTTCTACTTCTTTTTTTGGGGGGCTGCAGTGCACTCCATGCAGGCCAGACCAGGGATCAAACCCATGCCTCCTGCAGCTGAAGCGCGGAGTCTTAACCACTGGACCAGCAGGGAAGTCCTGACTCATTTCATCCTTACAATAAGGAAATAATGCTCTAAATGGCTAGGTACTAGAACTGGGAGCATAAATCTAGTATATCTAGCTCTGAAGACAATACCGCTTTCTCTTTGCACTGAAATACCTTGAAGATATGAGAGGCGTGTAGAATTTTAGCATACATATTTGCTTAGACTTTCTTTTTTTAAGTTAAATCTGAAAAAAAAATCCTAATCCTGGATACGCCCTAGTGGTCTTGTTGTGTCTGAACTGATGAACTACAGTCAGGTTTAATTAAAAAGCACTCAGAAAAAACCCTGCGCAGGGGCTTTCGGAAACCGGAGGTGGTTCCTTGGACAGAGAACGTTTAGCTTCTCTGACAAATGTATTGGATTAGTTGATCTTTGAACTCCCTTCCAGGGGGAGGGACAAATTAGGAGTATGGGATTAACAGATACAAACTAGTATCCAAAAAATAGATAAGCAACAGGGATTTACTATATCATATGGGGAATTATACACAATATCTTGTAATAAACTATATAATGGAATATAATCTGCAAACAACTACCCCAAATCACTATGCTGTACACCTGAAACTAACACAATATTGTAAATCAACTATACATCAATATAAATAAATAGACTCCCTTGCAGTTCCACAATCCTTTGGCTTTAAATTACCACCAGTGAGGCGCGGGACTCTGGCTTCGCGGGGGGTCTACAGGACCATCAAGGGTCACCAACTCAGAGTAAAGAAGCACCTCTGAATTCATAACCCCTTGGAGGTCATGTAGGTTAGTTAGCTCTATATATTCTACAACTTCCCAGACCGGTGGCCCTGAACGTTGGGCTTTTAACGCCAGAGCGCAGAAGGAAATCCGACGACCTTAGAGGGAATCCAGTCTCCACCACTAAATTCTAAACTCAAATTTCTTCTTTGCGGCTACCATCTTCTACAGGACTACAACTCCCAGCAGGCCACACCCGAGGCCAAAGGTTACTGGCGGCCCTGCCCGAGTTTCTTGCCTTGTGGCAGCCAGTATAGCCAATAGCAAGGAAGGGCAGCCCTCAGGAACCAGTCCTGGAGAGGCAGGGCGGATCCTTTCAGGGTTCCGGTTCCGACTCCTTCCCCCGGCCCCCCAAGGCGGTGCTGTCCCTGATCGTACGGCTGGAGCTAGGTTGGTTGGCGTCGGGCCCGGGTTAGCGGTTGCGGGGAGGGGGCGCGCATGGCGTCGCGGGGAACTCTAAACGTGGCTCCTTCCCTCTCACCGGGCAGTTGGGGCTGTGGCTTTGCTCCCCGGACCCAGTGGGGAGCAAACGGGCCCCTGTGGTCCCTCCACCCTAACTCCTGACCCCTTCCCCCGGCCTGCACGACCAGGCTCCTGGCCCCAAACCCCTACCTTCCCGCCCTTCTCTTGGCCTTTGAGTAGTCCAGCCCCGATTACACTGACCACTTTGGGGTCAGCTTCTCCTTTTCTACCACCGCTCCGGCCCCAAGCCCGTCGGCAAGTCTGAACCCAGCTTCTGTGCTCTACAACGCTCGTGCCCTCAGACTCAGACTCCGCCCCGCTGCACGCGACCCGGCCTCTCGGTCCGGGTCCCCTGACCAGTCTCCTCGGACCTTCCGACTCTTTTGGTCCTTCTCTATCTCTCACCCCTTATCCACCTCCCCTGTACAATTCCCAGTTCTTTAACACAGTTTCCCTGATCTTTCCAAGCTCCTCTCTCCCCTTCCTCCCCCGCCAGCTCTCGACCTGATCCTAAAGACCCCGAACTAAGGCCCTTCAGACCGCTTTCCAGCTTGGCCTCTTCCCTCTAACCCAGGCCTTTGGCCTTCAGCATCAGTGATCAACAACCCCACTTTCTTGGCGCTAACTTCTTAGACCTGGCTCCTTTTCCACTGCCTCAGTCCCTTCCACCTTTGGTCCTCCCTGTACCTCTGAGCCTCCTGGGAAGACAAGCCCCATGGGCCCCTTTCTCCTTGAAATCTCTGAAATGTAATATGTAAGAGCCTCTTTACTTTACCTGCCACTGTCTTCTCAGTAGATGGTGGGCTCCCCATCTCGGTAAGTCCCAACGTTGCTCACCCATCCTGCAAGTCGTAGCTCAAAGACCACCTTTTCCGGCAAGCTGCTCATCTCTGAGCTCTTCAGGGAGATATGCCTGTGTCATCAGAACTACCGTGGCACTGTTCCTTCTTTCCTTTCTTCCTTCCCTCTTTCTCTCCTCTTCCTCCGATACTGGTGTAGTGCTAAAAGCACTGGCTTTGGAGTGATGGGCATGGCTCCCAGTTCTGCCACTCACTTGCTGTGTGCCCTTGGGCAAATTACAATTTCTCTGCTTCCACTGGAACTTAACCTTCTACACTGTATGAGTTTCTGGAGTTCATGGCCTATTTCACTGCACTGTACCATAAACTCTTTAAGGGTGGTGACTAATCTTAAATCTTTTTGCTCTTTTTTGACCCAGCATTCAGTCCTGGGTAGAGTCACAGCTTGGTATATTGTGGGTTCTCAGGATAGCAGGATTGGTAGTGAATGGAGGCCATGTAGCTCATTGCATAAAGACAGATGCTGGAGCCCTAGGTGGGATGGGCAGCGGTAGGAAGTAAATTAGATAATATCCATTCCCTTGTACTTAAAAAAAGTTTTGAGCACCAGGCCTTGTGCTGGAGAGATTACCAGAATGACCCAGTCCCTGCCCTCAAGTTGCTTATAAACTAATAGTGGAAATAGACATGTAAACAGATAACTGCAAATCACTGTAAAAGCAAGTACAAGATTCTGTGGGTGCATAAAGGAGGAAGTGGGCAGGAATTAGGAGATTGTTAAGGAATAGTGGGTGAGAATAGACACAGTAGGCATGAAATGGGTTCTGGAGACAGGCCCAGCCTTCATTCAATTCACTCAGCAAATATTTATTAAGGATCTACTAGTATGACTGCCACTGCTGTAGGAGCTGGGGTTATATTAATGAATAAAGCAAAGAACCTGGCCCTCATGGGACTTACGTTTTGCAGGGGGAGGCCAATACTAAATAATAGACATAAAAAACAGATTGTTAGGAGTTGAGAAGTGCTGTGGGGCAGGGGAGACTGAGTGAAGGGGAAGGGGTCATAATTTTTTAATTTATTTTTTTGGAGGGGTTGTAATTTTTAAAAGGTTGGTCAGGAGACAGTGAATAAGTATCGGAATAAATTGTTTCTGATTTTTTTTTTACATTTTTGAAAGTGAAGCAAGCCTATTTTTCACATCACTTATCTAGATTCTTGAAAAAGCACTCTCTAATAGGGATTGGTAAATTGTACTTCATCTCCTTTTGTTTTTTTTAATAGATCTTTTTTTTTTTTTTTTTTTTTTTTTTTTATGGGCCTCTCACTGTTGTGGCCTCTTCCGTTGCGGAGCACAGGCTCTGGCCGCGCAGGCCCAGTGGCCATGGCTCACGGGCCCAGCCGCTCCGCGGCATGTGGGATCTTCCTGGACCGGGTCACGAACCCGTGTCCCCTGCATCGGCAGGCGGACTCTCAACCACTGCGCCACTAGGGAAGCCCTTAATAGATCTTTATTGGAGTATAATTGCTTCACAATGCTGTGTTAGTTTCTGTTGTACACCAAAGTGAATCAGCCATATGCGTACATATGTCCCCATATCCCCTCCCTCTTGAGCCTCCCTCCCACCCTCCCTATTCCACCCCTCTAGGTCATCGCAAAGCACCGAGCCCGATCTCCCTGTGCTATGATGCTGCTTCCCACTAGCTAACTATTTTACATTTGGTAGTGTATATATGTCGATGCTACTCTCACTTCGCCCCAGCTTCCCCCTCCCACCCTGTGTCCTCAAGTCCATTCTCTATGTCTACATCTTTATCCCTGCCCTGCTTTTAAATAAAGTTTTATGAAAACAGACACACCCAACCATTTACAGATTTTCTATGGCTGCTTTTATGACACAATGGCAGAGTTGAGTAGCTGCAACAGAGATCCTATGGCCCCCAAAATTTACTAAACATATACTCTCTGGTCCTTTACAGAAAGTTTGCTGACCCCCGACTCCTTAAAGTTTTAAGGTACTGTCCGTATTTCACATTTTAGATTATATGTGCTGTACCATTTTTTAATTGAATTTTCCTAACAAGATCATGTAAGGGATCTTTTTCATTCTTGCCTCCTTCACAGGGCTAGCATGTAGCATCTTCAACAACTGTAGTAGCAGTTGTCATGTGCTGAATGACTAGTACTGCCACACTTTACACTGAGCATATTATAGGCATTTTCTCTAACAAAGTCCTGCCGTGTCTGTTGGTATCACAATTTTAGTGATGTGGAAGTTGAGGCTTAGAGTGGTTGAGTAATTTGCAGAGTTGTAAAGACAGTATGTGTCACTGTAGGGATCCAACCCTAAATTTAGTCGGTGTCCCTTCCATTACCGGACGCCACCTGGAGCAATTATGAAGCTTTCATTTTCTATCATCAATGCCCCGTCATAGTCTGTGCTTCCCTCCCTCATCCCTTTGTTCATGTCACTCTGTACAGTATCTCCACCAGCCCACTCTGCCTTTTGAAATGCTGTTACTTCTTCAAGGTTCAGAGGAAATACCACTCTCCTCTTATCAGTACTTTCTTCCCCTCATTCCCTGTCCTTGGCTGTCAGAACTCAAAGGAGTCTGTGCAGCTTAGCAAGCATTTGCTGATGTTTGCATAAGTAGGCCCTGTGTTGGGCACTCTGTGTGTGGGGGGGGGGCAGGGAATGTGTGTCTGGGAGACTGTATGGTGTGTGAGTGTACCTGGGTGTGTGTATGGTGTGTAATTGTATAGCCATGAATGTGGCTCTATGTGTGGGAGGGGTGTGTGTGGTATGTACGTGTGTGACTGTGTGTGTGTGACTGCGTGATATGTGTGTTGTGAGAGTGGCTGAGTGTGTTGGTGTGTGAGTATGGCTGTGTGTGGTGTGAGTCTATGTGTGAGACTGTCTGTGTACGGACTGCTGTGTGTGGTATTTGAGTGGAAGTGGGTACTGACCAATCAGAACAGACACAGCCTCGGTCCTCAGTGGGTCTTGGAGGACCCAGATGTTAAGCCTTTATTTGCTAGACTATGGTGAGGTCTGGGGAAGGGAAGGAGTGTACACTTAAGAGGATTCAAAGCTGGGCCTTGTAAACAAGTAGGAGAGCCTCAAGAATTAGAGATTCTGTTATCTTCATTTTGAAAGCAGGCAAATAGGTGGATACTTTTAAGGAAGGCTTTTCAAAAAAGATTAAACATAATGGGAATTTCAGTTAACTTAACAGTTAGGCAGAAAAATTGAACTCATCCCCAAATGGAAGCTCCTTTACTTGTAGGTGAATTCGAGTCTAGACTGTCATTGTTTAGTGGTATTAAGAAAAGTGACATTATGCAAATCATACAAATATCTTTTGGGGGTGGACAAAGCTGGGGCCTTCTTTTTGCTCTGGTGGGTAGCTTTATCTGTGGAAGTTTGTCACTTGAAAGTAAGAAAAGGCATTCTATCCGAGTATTCCAGTTAATTGAGGTTATTTCTGACGGATGGTTCCATAGGGATGGTGTATACCCACCCCTTCAACCAGGACGAAAGATTCCCTGGGGTCTGGCCTGACCCAAGGAATAAAGGTGTTGGCCATTTGTGTTCATTCTCAGGGTTCAGAGATGGGCAGTGAGAAGGAGCAGAGCCCAGAACGGCACCTGCCTGAGGAAGGGGAACGGGGTAATAAGCCATGGAGAGTGGATGACTCAGAGGGTTCTTGGATCCCAGATGGGGAGAAAGAGCATGGGCAAGCAAGCCTGCCAGAGGGGCCACAAGGGCTCTATCCAGAGAAGCCACCGCAGGACGTCATTGTCCCCGCTGGAGAGCCAGAGGACCTCTCTGCTCATCCGAGGCCCGAGGCTGATGAGAAGCCCTTTATATGTGCCCAGTGTGGCAAAACCTTCAATAATACCTCCAACTTGAGAACACACCAGCGGATCCACACAGGCGAGAAACCCTACAAGTGTTCTGAGTGTGGCAAGAGCTTCTCGAGAAGCTCCAACCGCATCCGGCACGAGCGCATCCACCTGGAGGAGAAGCACTATAAGTGCCCCAACTGCGAGGAGAGCTTCCGGCGGCACTCGGACCTCACCTCGCACCAGCAGGACCACCTGGGCAGGTGGCCCTTCCGCTGCGACATCTGCGGCAAGAGCTTCAGCCAGAGCTCGGCGCTGGCCGTGCACTACCGGACCCACCTGGAGCCGGCGCCCTACATCTGCTGCGAGTGCGGGAAGAGCTTCAGCAACAGCTCCAGCTTCGGCGTGCACCACCGCACCCACACGGGTGAGCGGCCCTATGAGTGCGCTGAGTGCGGGCGCACCTTCAGCGACATCTCCAACTTTGGGGCGCACCAGAGGACCCACAGGGGCGAGAAGCCCTACCGGTGCACGCTGTGTGGGAAGCACTTCTCCCGCAGCTCCAATCTCATCCGCCACCAGAAAACTCACCAGGGAGAGCAGGCTGGGAAAGATTCCAGCTGAAGAGGGCGAGGAAGAGAAAGAGCAGAGCATGGGACCCCAACCTAGTGCAGAAAGATCTTTAGGATCTCCTGCTGCCCCCTTGACCTCAAGCCCTTCCTCCCACTTTGGAGAGTGGTTTTCTGTTGCCTCTGAAGCCAGGATCTCCAGGAAGTCCTGAGAAGGGACTCTTGAGTAAAAATCGTCACTTTTTTTCCAGGCCGATTTCTTGTGGTAGAAAGTCAGAGGACCCCGTCTTGGCTTCACCTCCTTGGGGTGAAAGAGAAATAAGGTAGGCTTAGGATATGCTCATATCATTTGGGCAACCGTCCCCTGGCCTTTGAGGAAGTGCCTGTGAGGTGGGCATCACTGTCTGGAGGTCCTCTGTATAGTATGTGGACCGCTTAGGGCACACTGCAGTGGTCCACTAGTTCCCACCTGCTGTGCCTCAGCTGGGCTGGGAGGAGCAGGGGAGAAAGGGGCCCCCTTGGCCCAGAGAAGAGGTCTGAGGTCCTACTTCCGGAATGAAAGGGAAGCCCTCAAGGAGCCATGATCCAGGGACCCTCACACTCCCTCCTGTTTGTGACTTGTCACCCCTGCCCCAACGTGCATCTGTTTCCCCAGGGTTAGCAGTAAAAACCCTTTAATGAAAAGGACCCGTGTACTTATTTGGGGGCATCGAAGAAGTGGGGAGGTGGTTGCACCACAGCCACTCTGGAAGGGAGTTGAATTCCAAGAAGGAATGGGTGGCTGCTCTGAAAAGCAAAAGGAAGCAGCTGACTCTGAGGTTTGTGAGGAGGAAGGGGAAAAGGAAGGAAGTAATATTAACTGAGCATCTGCTCTGTGCCCTGGATTCTGCAGGTCACTTTCACATTCTTTATCTCATTTAGTTGTCGCAGCAACTGCAAGGGAGTAAGATGAGGCAAGTGAGGAAAGGTGAAGTCACTCGCTGTGAAGTCGCACAGCAGGTATGTAGCGGAGCCAGAGTTCAGACCTGGGCCTCCCTTGATTCTGAGCTGATGCGCCTTCACTACATTCACCTTGCTGGCTTCTGAAGGAGGAGCCACTTAGGGGGCTGGCCTGGGACCAAGTGATTCCCTGTAAGTGGGAGTTAGTGTGGCCTCTTGATACAGCCCTGGACCCTTTGCGCTGTGGGATGTCAGTGCCAAGCATGAGAACCTTTTCAACTTTAGATTATTGATTGACACTTATTCGGTGCCTAGGACAAATGACAGTGACAGGGAATAGGGGGTGAAGGGTGGGACAAGATGAACCTAAGGTCTGCCCTTAGTAGCAGTAGTGCAGTTCCTAACTGAACTGCTTGTTAGCGATCATGCCTGGCTTTCTGCCCTTCTGAAGGCCTGGCTCCGCATGGCAGTTTTCAGTGCTTTCTGCATGGAGGTTTAGTGTTCATCCAGATTTCCTCCGACAAATACAAAAGACCCCTCTCTATCTCTCTTGCCAGTCTGGAGCCCTGGTCTTCCAGAGTGAGGGGCCCTCCTCGTTTGTAGCCAGTTGGCAGAATGTGACTCTGGCACTGCTGATGACCTGACCTATCACACGGGATCTTGCCGCCTACCCAGGAAGGGATATGCCAGTCAGCATCCTATTCTCACAACAACCCTGTGAAGTAAGAATTACCCACATTTGACAGATGCAGAAACAGGCTTACATGGCAAGTCAGTGGCAGGGTCAGGAGCCTAACCTACTTCTGCCCAAACCCAAAGCCTGTATTTTTTCTAACCATAAAAGACGACTTCCCAAACAATTCCCTGACATTTTGTAGGATCCTTTTCAGTTTACAAAGCACTTTTATTTCATATACATTTTCCTGCTCCTTGAAAATCTCCATACAAAATATTTTAAACATATAGTCACCCAACTTGCATGTATGAATTGCTCCCTAATAATAGAAGTTGCCAGGGACTTCTCTGGAGGTCCAGTGGTTAAGACTCCATGCTTCCACTGCAGGGGGCACAGGTTCGATCCCTGGTTGAAGAACTAAGATCCCTGATGCCATGTTGCCAAAATAAATAAATAAATAAAACTTTAAAAAGAAGTTGCCATCTAACACCTACTGAATGCCAGTTATCATACACCATTATTTCTGATCTCTGTGACTAGTCTGCAAAGTAGTAGTATCCCCATTGTCAAGATAAGGAAATTCTGAGGGGTTAAATGACCTGACCTAATGGCTGAGCTGGGTTTCCAGTCAGGTGTGTCTGATTCCAAGGCCAGCTCTCATTTTGCTCATTACCAAGCTAGGTCTGCTGTTCTCTCAGTCTGAGGAGCTTGGTAACCCTTCCAGACCTAGAGCCTTAGTGACATCTGCTGTGATTCTTTTGGAGTCTGCTGCCAGTGAGACCCAGGACCTGCTTTGATCTTGGGACATAACTTGCTGGGCGATCTCATTTGCCCTTTTTTGACCAAGTTCATAGGCTAGGTTTTCTGTGTTGGTCCAGGCTATTGAGTCCTGACTAGTCCATTTATTCACTCCCTGACTTCCTGTTTTGCTAGCTTCCTTTATTTTCTCCTTCATTCCCTTTTCCTCTTCCCTTTCTTCTCCCTTTCCTCTCCCCTTCTTTCTTCCCTCCCCACTTCCTTCCTCCCTCTCTTCCTTCTAGTTACTAGGAATACTGACAGTGAAGATGTGGCTCCTGTGTTCTCTGATGTGGGGTGGCTGTCAGGTTTCAACAGCAGGCAAACCTGGAAGGGTGGGGCCCTCATCAACTCCCGGCACTTGATCCTGGTGTGGTGACCACCCACAGGCTCCCGGCCCCTAGCCTGAATTCACACGAAGC
>NW_006779881.1:303183-309653 GCF_000442215.2 Lipotes vexillifer | reverse complement strand
CCCTCCCATCAACCTTATGGCGTTCAGGCGATTCAGTTCCATCCACCAATATTTATCAAGCGGCTATTATGTGTCAGGAAGCAGGGGGTTCTCCCCGCCTCACCTAAGGGAGTTTTAACTGGATGCCCAACAGGGTCCAGAACAGGGAAGGGAGGTTGGGGGTAGGCAGGGAGAAGGGAAAAGCTGTGCACACGTAGCCTGTGTTCAGGCCCTCTTTCTTCCCTCTGCACTGGAGGAACTTGACCCCTGAACTCTCTCCCCCGTGATAGGAAAGGTACAAGGGACATCAGTACAGCCATAGGCAGAGCCCCTGGACCCCAACTTCTGTTGGAACAGGAAGTCATGCCTGGTCTCTTTCTGCTCTGAAAGTTCTGGGTTCCTTCTGCTATGAGATCCCAGATGAAAGGAGAGACCCACGTGCACCTTTACCCACAGGCCTTGCTACCATCCAATACTCACTCCTTGGAATCAAGGCATTTCCCCAGAGTCTCTAGTCAACAGGGAGACATTAACCCATTACTGTTTGGGTAACATAACTTCTTTCCCATTCACTATCACAATACAGTAGTGCAGGCAAATTACAGGATTGCTTTTGTCAGAGCCTGGAAGAGAGGCCTGGAGCCAATCCTACACACATCTGCATATTGGAAAATAGTGATTATAACAGCATTTACTATTGAGCCTAATTTCTAAATCTTCACAATTCTGCAAGGTAATTATTGTTTCCATTTTGCAGATGATGAAATTGAGGTTCAGTTAGATCAAGTGACTTGCTCATTTAAGGTCACATGGCTACTAGGTGGCTCACCTGGGATTGTAACCAACCCAGGCCTCATACTAATGCCTTCTTAATGACCACATGGTTGTTAAGCCTTGCTCCCTGGACCCCCGCTCCCTGTCAGTTCCCGCTACTCCTTAGAGGGGTCCTATCCCAGAAGGATGTAGTTCTGTCACATCTCTCTCATGGTTGTTTGGCTGGGCCTAGGAGTTGATGCTCCTGGGAAGGGTGGGGTGTACAGAGCCAAGGCAAAGCTGCTGAGGGTAAGGTCTGCTGGGGAGAAGTCTGGGCAAGGACAGAGGGATCAGCTGGAGCCCCGTGAAGCTCCTTCTTGTTCTCCCTCCCCATAGGGCATCTTCAGGGCAGTGCAGAGTCCTGCTCTTGTCCCCAGGGTGTTTCGGGACCGAGGACAAGCGGGGCCTGCTCTTCTTTCTCCTTATCTGACTCTGAGAAGCTGCAGGACTCTCTCTTCCCCCTGCGAGGGGACACTGTCCAGGGCCTCAGCCTACTGGCCTGAGGCTCCCACCCTGCGTTTAATTTCCACCAATAATGCTCTCAAGTCCTGGGTTGAGACGCCAGACCAGGGTACAGCCCACAGAGCTCCTTCACCTGCAGTAGCGGGCTAGTGACAGGTGGGAGAGGGGGGAGCCTCTCGGCCCCAGGTAGCTGTCCCCCTTGTAGGGGGTGAAAAATAACTGTCCCTTTACCCTTTAGAGTTCTTGGCTGAGACCCCTGTAACAAGAGACAGATTAACAAGAGAAAAACAAGTTTATTCATGTGTATACCTCACGTATACCTGGGAGACACCCAGGGAAAATGAGTTAACTTGCCCAGGTGGCCTAAACCATCTTTAGCCAAATATGAAATAAAGAAAGGTGAGGGTGGGAGAGGAAGCCAGTTATGGGAAGTTACCAGGAAAAGCAGGGTAAACAAAGGTAAGGTTTGTTATGCAGATTAAGTCTCTGCCTTCTCCATTGATAACATTCTCTTAAGATTTAGTCATGTCCTCCTCCAAGTGCAGCGAGGTAGACACCCTTAACAAATGGAGATTTCCTTTATAAGTATAAATTTCCCTCTCAAAAAAGTAATTTCTACTCTGTTTTCCCAAGTTTCTCCCTTTGACTGCAGAAGATTGGCACTTAAACCCAGAGTTCCAAGGCAGGATGATAGGTGTCATTACAGTTGTGCCCGGGGTGGGGGGCTGTGGGAGCCCCGGGGAGGGCCCTTAACCTGGCCTGTACTAGTCATTGGGCCCCAAAAGTGAGTAAGACACAGTCCTTCCTGCAAGGAACTCAGAGGAAGAGAAACTCCCTTCTGAACAAGGTGTTGGGGGAGCACAGGTGGGGTGGCTAACTCTGCAGGGGAGAAGGCCGAGAGAGGGATTGAATTTGGTCCTGGAGAATATGAGTAAGTGTTTACTAGGTGAAGAAGAGGAAGGCTGTTTCCGATGGGAGGGAGGCCTTAGGGTTTTAGCGAACGGTGAAGCATTTGAGGTGGTGAAGATTGTCCTGTGTGGGGAGGAGATGAGGCTTGTTAGGTAGTTGGAGGCTGGGTCATGAAGGGTGTTGGATGCCAGGATAAAGAATTTCAGATTGTGGACAGTAGAGAATTTTAAAGCCGAGGGATGGCACGATCGCATTCACCCTCTAGGAAGAACACCAGGCTAGTGTGGAGCATGAACTAAAGGGGGCAAGTAAGTTGGGAACGTGTATATAGAAGCCAGGTGCCAGCTGGGGCCTCCCAACCCACAGAGAGAGCTCTCTGATGGCCTCAGAGCCTTGCCAGAGCCACAGCACGGGAGAGTCCAAACCCGCCACAATTTCTGCAGATTCCTGGCCCTTAGGCTCTCATGGTCTCTTGCCTGAGGCTCCTGTGGTCTGTGCAGTCCTTCTCTGTGTTGACAAAAAAATTAATCAGTCCATCTAAGAAAGAAATGGAAAATTTTATTAGAGCCAAACTGGGTATTATGATCCGGAAACAGCCTCTCAGAAAGCTCTGGGAACTGTTCCACCCGTTAGAGGTCAAAGCTCAGTTATATAGGTTTCTGAGACAGAGGGCTGTACATTAAGTGACATATTATTGACAGTTTACACAGTCCAGATCTACATGTACAAATCAAGTAGTGGGTCATGGGTCATCATGGGCCCTTACAAGATTAAGAAGGAAAGTTATCTCCCAAGGAGATATCTTTCCTTGATGAAGATATCTCCCTTGAGATTAAGAAGGAATGTTACCTCCGAATGAGGTCTGGTTAGTGCAGGTGCACAACACACACTAAAGGGGAGGGAGGAGGAAAAAAGAAAAATGTTATTTTAATTTTTCTTGTCTTACCATAAAACATGAATTTTATTTCATCATCTGTTTTGTCCCCATTTGCCTTATCACAGAACTAAGCACCTTCATGGGTTCCCTGAGAAGTTCTGTCATACCAAACATTTTGTGCGTTCAGAAACCCTTGAAGAGATTGGGAATCTTGGGGAGAGGTCACATCATGATGTGTGACTAACTTGCTCTTCTTCTTTTTTTTTTTTAAAAAAAAGTTTATTTATTTATTTGGGCTGTACTGGGTCTTAGTTGCAGCACGCGGGGTCTTCGTTGTGGCACGCGAAGGCATGAGAACTCATAGTTGCAACATGCAGGATCTAGTTCCCCAACCAGGGATTGAACCCGGGTCCCATGCATTGGGAGTGCAGAGTCTTACCCACTGGACCACAAGGGAAGTCCCTGCTCTTCTTTCTTCCCATCGCTGTCCTTACCCCTTCTCCCCCAGATTGCCACGGAAATTCCAGGTTGTTTTACTCTATTATAAAAAGCTGCTTAGCTTTCCTCAGCCCCTGATACTAATTTCTATACAAAAACACATCAAGGGGCTCAGCAGAACAAGGTCTCACCACTTAACGGTGGTACACCCACCCCAAAAAAAGCAGCTGTAAAAAACCCAAATAAATACCCTTGAAGATTTGCAAAGCATGTAAACATATTAAAGTTCAAGACAGTAGTGTGAGCACAAATGGTTGTTTCCCCTTTTGAGACCTTCATTAAAATGACAGAACAGGAGGGCTTCCCTGGTGGCGCAGTGCTTGAGAGTCCGCCTGCCGATGCAGGAGACGCGGGTTCGTGCCCCGTTTCGGGAAGATCCCACATGCCGCGGAGCGGCTGGGCCCGTGAGCCATGGCCGCTGAGCCTGCGCGTCCGGAGCCTGTGCTCCGCAAATGGGAGAGGCCACAACAGTGAGAGGCCCGCATAACGCAAGGAAAAAAAAAAAAAAAAAAAAAAAATGACAGAACAGGAATATAAACACATAACAGCAAAGAGAATGGCAGGGAAGAAGGGTGGCAAGTGTAGAGACTTCAACAAATTTCTAGAAGTAAATGACAGTACACACTGGTTACTCAGCAGTGGAGGAAGCCATAGCCCAGAAGGTAGGCAATGGGAGTGAAAGCCAGTCTTCCTGGCAAGATCCCAGAGAGGCTCTGAACTCATAACCAGCAAGTGCTGAGACAGACATGAAAAGTGGACCTAAAAACAAGGGCGTTTGTAGAAGGTCTGTCTATGCAGAAGCTTGTACCAGTCACCCCCTAACCCCTTTACCTTCAAAATGGAGAGTGATTGGCACTTACTTCCAGGCAAGCAACACACACACACACACACACACACACACACACACACAGCAAAACCAAGAAGGCTTATTCTATAGAAATCCAGTAAGTCCCCAGGAGAAATCTAGGGCGTTTAATGTGTTGACATCCCAGAATAAAACTTTTGTTATTGTGACATTTATAAACCCTCCCCCTACCCTTTCCCCCAACAATCACGCACACACTCACCCTACAATAATGCCTGCCAGAAAACCCTACTGCCAAAAGTCCTTCATGTTCTGTCTCAGGGAAACAGATACAGGGAAACAGAGGAAATATACAGCAACAGAAGACACCAGCTCAGTTACTAAGATTGTTGGTCTGTTATTCCATAAACACGCAACCAGGAGGACCAGAATTATAAAGACAATTAAAAGCATAAGACGGAGACAAAATAAACAGAACAAGTGACTCAAGACAACAGAAAGTTGTATTGGCACAGTAGAATCTTTTTTTAAAAATTGAGGTATAGTTGATTATAATATTATACGAGTTTCCAGTGTACAACATAGTGATTCAGAATTTTTATAGATTATACTTCATTTAAAGTTATTATAAAACATTAGTTATATTCTCCGTGCTGTACAATATATCCTTGTAGCGTATTTATATGTAGTAGTTGGTAACTTAATCCCCTATCCCTATCTTGCCCCTCCCTCTTCCCTCTCCCCACTGGTAACCGCTAGTTTGTTTTCTGTATCTGTGAGTCTGCTTCTGTTTTGTTATATTCATTCATTTGTGTTATTTTTTTAGATTTCACATATAAGGGATAACATACAGTATTTGATTTATTTCAGTTAGCATAATACCCTCTGAGTCCATCCATGTTGCTGCAAATGGCAAAATTTCATTCTTTATGGCTAATATTCCATTGTATATATATACACCACATCATCTTTATCCATTCATCTGTTGATGGACACTTAACTTGTTTCCACACCTTGGCCATTGTAAATGATGCTGCTACAAACATTGAGGTGCATGTATCTTTTTGAATTAGTGGGTTTTGTTTTTTTTTTTTTTCAGTTATATATCCAGGAGTGGAATTGCTGGGTCATATGGTAGTTCTGTTTTTAGTTTTTTTGAGAAACCTCCATATTGTTTTCCACAGTGGCTGCACGAATTTACATTCCCACCAACAGTGTACAGGGTTCCCTGTTCTCCACATCCTCGCCAACATTTGTTATCTGTGGTCTTTTTGATGATAGCCTTTCTGACAGGTGTGAGGTGATATCTCATTGTGTTTTAATTTCTTTGATGAGTAATGATGTTGAACATCATTTCATGTGCCTGTTGGCCGTCTGTATATCTTCTTTGGAAAAATGTCTGTTTAGGTCTTCTGGCCATTTTGAAATTGGGTTGTTTGTTTTTTTGATATTGAGTTGTATGAGCTGTTTATATATTTTGTATATTAACCCCTTATTGGTCATATCATTTGCAAATGTCTTCTCCCATTCAGTAGGTTGTCTTTTCATTTTGTTGAGGTTCCCTTTGCTGTGCAAAAGCTTTTAAGTTTAATTAGGTCCTATTTGTTTATTTTTGCTTTTGTTTCCTTTGCCTTAGGAGATCCAAAAAAATATTGCTATGATTTATATCAAAGAGTGTTCTACTTATGTTTTCTTCTAGTAGTTTCATGGTTTCTAGCCTTACATTTAGGTCTTTAATCCATTTTGAGTTTATTTTTGTATATGGTGTGAGAGAATGTCCTAATTTCATTCTTTTACATGTAGCTGTCCAGTTTTCCAGCACCACCTATTGAAGAGACTGTCTTTTCCCCATTGTATATTCTCACCTCCTTCGTTGTAGATTAATTGACCATAAAGGTGTGGGTTTATTTCTGGGCTCTCTGGCACAGTAGAATCTTTAAAAACTCTAACGATATCCTCAGGAAGATCTGGGAAGAGACTACCTCCATAGAACAAGAAAGGTTGCTAGTGAAAAGAGACCAACTGGAAAATTAGAAATAACTTTTGGATATTAAGCATATGATAGCTAAAATAAGATATTCAAGAAACCACTTGGGAGATAACATCAAGAAAAGCCCCTAAAATATA
>NW_006779881.1:254131-303173 GCF_000442215.2 Lipotes vexillifer | reverse complement strand
AGGGAAAGAAGAAATAAAGGACACAGAAGATCAACTTCTTATGATGAAGACTGCTGGTTGTCCTCCAAAATCTGTTCACCTTTTTTATTGGGGGCACTTAACTAACTAACATTTCCTAGTCTCCTTTGTAGTTAGGTATAATCCTATAATTTAAGTTCTTGCCAATGGAAAATGAGCAGAAATGGTATATGACATTCCTGGGCCTAGACCCTCAGGAAAGCAGGCATGCCTTCACATCATTTTCTTTCCCCTTTTTACCAGCTGTAACCTGCAGGAGCCCAGCTTTGATGGTTGCAGACTGTACAATGTCCTAGTGTAGACTTGCCAGGTAAAACACAAGGCACCCAGTTAAATTTGAATTTCAGATAAACAATGAATCATTTTTAGTATAAGTATGTCCCAGATATTGCATCTTAGTGGATGGCAGAGCAACAGGATAAAAAGAACTGGGTTTTTGAATTTAGCATGTAGCAATGCTACCCCATTCACTTGGATACACATTTCAAAACTGTTAGTGAGAGAGAAACACACTTTTTTTGTACTCCAAGCCACTGTGTTGTTTGGTCTCTTTATTACAGCACCCTAATCTTTCGTCCTAATACTTAGAGTGAATTTCTGCCATAACAAGACTGTGGCTCATCTTACTATGTATGATGTCTTACTCTTGCCATTGGTCATTTTCCCTCCACATTTTAACATCTCCAAAATTAGATGCTGTTTTAGATAAAATAAAATACCATATTACAGGAAAGAGATAAGGCAGTGATTTCAGCAAGATAGTGGAATAGGAAGTCCCAAATGTCAGTCCTCAACAGAGACGCCAGCTTAACAACAATGTATGGACCAAAATATCTTTTTGAGAACTCCAGAAACCCACAAGCAGGCACATCTCAACTTGGGTTGTTTTTCAAGGGGTTGGGGTGAGGGTGGGAAGAAGAGTGGAATATGCATTCAATGTTCTGGCTTTTCAGAGGGTTGCCCGAGGGACTGGTTTCTGTCTCTCTTGATTTGCAGTACTGATGGGGAGCCAAAATACTTCGGATGCCACTAAGCACAACATAGTTTGGGATGCTGCTGAGTGAGGTGGCTTGACTCTGTAGCACCAGATAACTTTCAGTACCACATACAGACACCAGAGGGAGCAAGAGATTATGAAAAAGAAACCTGAAAAAGAAACCAGCAGACCTCTCCAATTGGAAAATTAGCTGCACAGGCTCAGAGAAGTCGCATCCACCAAAAAAGTTTTCAGAGATTCCCCAGAATCTCTAGTCAGGTTAATTATTAAAGGTCTTCCCCTCACAGAAGCCCGTCCAAATGAGGATATCAACAAAGAGACAGAAACAATAAAAAAGAACCACACAAATTCTGGAGCTGCAGAATACAATAAGTGAATTGAAAACTTATTAGAGGGGTTCAACAGCACACTTGATCAAACAGAAGAAAGAATCAGCAAACTCAAAGAAGGTCATTTGAAATTATTTAGAGTCATAGGAACAAAAATAAAAAAGAATTTAGAAAAGTGAAGAAAGCCTAAGGGACTTATGGGACACCATAGAGTAGACCAATATATGCATTATGGGAGTTCCAGAAAGAGAAAAGAGAGAGAACAGGACAGAAAGCATATTTGAAGAAATAATGGTCAAAAATCTCCCAAAACCAAGGAAGAAATTAGACATCCAAATTCGAATATGTTCAAAGGACTCCAAGTATGATGACTCCAAAGGGGCTCACAACAAGACACATTATAATCAAACTGTCAAAAGTCAAAGATAAAGAGAGAATCTTGAAGGCAGCAATAGAAAAGCAACTTGTTACATACAAGGTAGCTCCCATAAGATTACTGATGTATTTCTAGGAGAAACTGTACAAACCAGAAGTGAGTGGAATAATACATTCAAGGTGCTGAAAGAAAAAAAGAAACCTTCCAACCAATAATACTGTATCTGGAAAAACTGTCTTTCAGAATGAAAGACAAAGACTTTCCTAGATAAACAAAAGCTGTGGAAATTCATCACCACTAGACCTGCCTTATAAGAAAAGCTAAAGGGGGCTTCCCTGGTGGCGCAGTGGTGGAGAGTCCGCCTGCCGATGCACGGGACACGGGTTCGTGTCCCGGTCCGGGAAGATCCCACATGCCGTGGAGCGGCTGGGCCCGTGAGCCATGGCTGCTGAGCCTGCATGTCCGGAGCCTGTGCTCCGCAACGGGAGAGGCCACAGCAGTGAGAGGCCCGTGTACCGCCAAAAAAAAAAAAAGGAATCTGCAAGTTGAAACAGAAAAGCATATAAAAATATACAGCTTGTTGGTAAAGATAAAAATATAGACAAATAGAAAATACTATAATACTGTAGTGGTGTTATGAAAAGCACTTTTAATTCAGTATAGAATTTAAAAGACAAAAGCATAAAAATAACTATAACTATAAAACTATGTTAATGGATACAATTTATATACAGATGTAATTTGACATCAGTATAAAGTAGGGGTGGGGAGATGCAAAGGAGTTAATTTTTTTGAATTTTTATTTTATTTTTTATACAGCAGGTTCTTTTTAGTTATCTATTCTATACATATTACTGTATATATGTCAATCCCAATCTCCCAATTCATCCCACCACCACCGCCCCCCTCACTTTCCCCCCTTGGTGTCCATATGTTTGTTCTCTACATCCGTGTTGCTACTTCTGCCTTGCAGACCTGTTCATCTGTACCATTTCTCTAGATCCACATAATATGCGTTAATATTCCATATTTGTTTTCTCTTTCTGACTTACTATACTCTGTATGACAGTCTCTAGGTCCGTCCATGTCTCTACAAATGACCCAATTTCGTTCCTTTTTATGGCCGAGTAATATTCCATTGTATATATGTACCACATCTTCTTTATCCATTTGTCTGTCAATGGGCATTTAGGTTGCTTCCATGACCTGGCTATTGTAAATAGTGCTGCAATGAACATTGGGGTGCATGTGTCTTTCTGAATTATGTTTTTCTCTGGATGTATATGCCCAGTCGTGGGATTGCTGGATCATATGGTAATTCTATTTTTAGGTTTTTAAGGAACCTCCATACTGTTCTCCATAGTGGCTATATCAGTTTACATTCCCACCAACAGTGCAAGAGGGTTCCCTTTTCTCCACACCCTCTCCAGCATTTGATGTTTGTAGATTTTCTGATGATGCCCATTCTAACTGGTGTGAGGTGATACCACATTGTAGTTTTGATTTGCATTTCTCTAAAAATTAGTGATGTTGAGCAGCTTTTAATCTGTATGTCTTCTTTGGAGAAATGTCTATTTAGGTCTTCTGCCCATTTTTTTATTGGATTTGTTTGTTTTTTTTAATATTGAGCTGCATGAGCTGTTTATAAATTTTGGAGATTAATCCTTTGTCCGTTGATTCGTTTGCAAATATTTCCTCCCATTCTGAGGGTTGTCTTTTCGTCTTGTTTATAGTTTCCTTTGCTGCGCAAAAGCTTTTAAGTTTCATTAGGTCCCGTTTGTTTATATTTGTTTTTATTTCCATTACTCTAGTAGGTGGGTCAAAAAAGATCTTGCTGTGATTTATGTCAAAGAGTGTTCTTCCTGTGTTTTCCTCTAAGAGTTTTATTGTGTCTGGTCTTACATTTAGGTCTTTAATCCATTTTGAGTTTATTTTTGTGTATGGTGTTAGGGAGTGTTCTAATTTCATTCTTTTACATGTAGCTGTCCAGTTTTCCTAGCACCACTTATTGAAGAGACTGTCTTTCCTCCACTGTATGTCCTTGCCTCTTTTGTCATAGATTAGTTGATAGGTGCATGGGTTTATCTCTGGGCTTTCTGTCCGGTTCCACTGATCTATATTTTTGTTTTTGTGCCAGTACCATATTGTCTTGATTACTGTAGCTTTGAGTATAGTCTGAAGTTAGGGAGTCTGATTCCTCCAGCTCCGTTTTTTTCCCCTCAAGATTGCTTTAGCTATTCGGGGTCTTTTGTGTCTCCACACAAATTTAAGATTTTTTTTGTTCTAGTTCTGTAAAAAATGCCATTGGTAATTTGATAGGGCTTGCATTGAATCTGTAGATTGCTTTGGGTAGTAGAGTCATTTTCACAATATTGATTCTTCCAATCCAAGAACATGGTGTATCTCTCCATCTGTTTGTGTCATCTTTGATTTCTTTCATCAGTGTCTTATAGTTTTCTGAGTACACATCTTTTACCTCCTTAGGAAGGTTTATTCCTAGGTATTTTATTGTTTTAGTTGCAGTGGTGAATGGGATTGTTTCCTTAATTTCTCTTTCTGATCTTTTGTTGTTAGTGTTTAGGAACACACGAGATTTCTGTGCATTAATTTTGTATCCAGCAACTTTACAATTAACTTTATCGATTAGCTCTAGTTGTTTTCTGGTGGCATCTCTAGGATTATCTATGTATAGTATGTCATCTGCCAACAGTGACAGTTTTACTTTTTCTTTTCCAGTTTGTATTCCTTTTATTTCTTTTCCTTCTCTGATTGCCGTGGCTAGGACTTCCAAAACTATGTTGAATAATAGTGGTGAGAGTGGACATCCTTGTCTTGTTCCTGGTCTTAGAGGAAATGCTTTCAGTTTTTCACCATTGAGAATGATGTTTGCTGTGGGTTTGTTGTATATGGCCCTTATTATGTTGAGGTAGGTTCCCTCTATGCCCACTTTCTGGAGAGTTTTTGTCATAAATGGCAGTTGAATTTTCTCAAAAGCTTTTTGTGCATCTATTGAGATGATCATGTGGTTTTTATTCTTCAATTTGTTAATATGGTGTATCATATTGATTGATTTGCATATATTGAAGAATCCTTGCATCCCTGGGATAAATCCCACTTGATCATGGTGTATGATCTTTTTAATATGTTGTTGGATTCTGTTTGCTACTATTCTGTTGAGGATTTTTGCATGTGTATTAATCAGTGATACTGGTCTGTAATTTTCCTTTTTTGTAGTATCTTTGTCTGGTTTTGGTATCAGGGTGATGGTGGCCTCATAGAATGAGTTTGGGAGTGTTGCATCCTCTGCAATTTTTTGAAGAGTTTGAAAAGGATGGGTGTTAGCTCTTCTCTAAATGTTGATAGAATTCACCTGTGAAGCCATCTGGCCCTGGACTTTTGTTTGTTGGAAGATTTTTAATCACAGTTTCAATTTCATTACTTGTGATTGGTCTGTTCATATTTTCTGTTTCTTCCTGGTTCAGACTTGGAAAGTTATATCTTTCTAAGAATTTGCCCATTTCTTCCAGGTTATCCGTTTTATTGGCATAGAGTTGCTTGTAGTAGTCTCTTAGGATGCTTTGTATTACTACGGTCCATTGCAACTTCTTCTTTTTCATCTCTAATTCTATTGGTTTGAGTCTTCTCCCTCTTTTTCTTGATGAGTCTGGCTAATGATTTATCAATTTTGTTTGTCTTCTCAAAGAACCGGCTTTTAGTTTTATTGATCTTTGCTATTGTTTTCTTTATTTCTATTTCATTTATTTCTGCTCTGATCTTTATGATTTCTTTCCTTCTACTAACTTTGGGTTTTGTTTGTTCTTCTTTCTCTCATTCCTTTAGGTGTAAGGTTAGATTGTTTATTTGAGATTTTTCTTGTTTCTTGAGGTAGGATTGTATTGCAGTAAACTTCCCTCTTAGAACTGCTTTTGCTGCATCCCATTGGTTTTGGATTGTCATGTTTTTGTTTCGTCACTAGTCTCTGGGTATTTTTGATTTCCTCTTTGATTTCTTCAGTGATATCTTGGTTATTTAGTAATGTATCGTTTAGCCTCCATGTGTTTGTGTTTTTTACGTTTTCTTTCCCTGTAATTGATTTCTAATCTCATAGTGGAAAAGATTCTTGTGGTCGGAAAAGATTCTTGACATGATTTCAATTTTCTTAAATTTACCAAGGCTTGATGTGTGACCCAAGATGTGATCTATCTTGGAGAATATTCCATGTGCACTTGAGAAGAAAGTGTAATCTGCTGTTTTTGGACGGAATATCCTATAAGTATCAATTAAATCTCTCTGGTCTGTCGTGTCATTTAAAGCTTGTGTTTCCTTATTAATTTTCTGGCTGGATGATCTTTCCATTGGTGTAAGTGAGGTGTTAAAGTCCCCCATTATTATTGTGTTACTGTCAATTTTCTCTTTTATAGCTGTTAGCATTTGCCTTATGTATTGAGGTGCTCCTATGCTGGGTGCATATATATTTATAATTGTTATATCTTCTTCTTGGATTGATCCCTTGATCACTATGTAGTGTCCTTCCTTGTCTCTTGTAACGTTCTACATTTTAAAGTGTATTTTATCTGATATGAGCATTGCTACTCCAGCTTTCTTTTGATTTCCATTTGCATGGAATATCTTTTTCCATCCCCTCACTTTCAGTCTGTATGTGTCCCTAGGTCTGAAGTGGGTCTTTTGCAGACAGCATATAGATGGGTCTTGTCTTTGTATCCATTCAGGGAGCCTGTGTCTCCTGGTTGGAGCATTTAATCCATTCACATTTAAGGTAATTATCAATATGTATGTTCCTATTAGTGTTTTCTTAATTGTTTTGGGTTTGGTTTTGTAGGTCCTTTTCCTCTCTTGTGTTTCCCACTTAGAGAAGTTCCTTTAGCATTTGTTGTAGAGCTGGTTTGGTGGTGGTGAATTCTCTTAGCTTTTGCTTGTCTGTAAAGCTTTTGATTTCTCTGTTGAATCTGAATGAGATCCTTGCTGGGTAGAGTAATCTTGGTTGTAGGTTCTTCCCTTTCATCACTTTAAATATATTGTGCCACTCCCTTCTGGCTTGTAGAGGTTCTCCTGAGAAATCAGCTGTTAACCTTATGGGAGTTCCCTTGTATGTTATTTGTCATTTTTCCCTTGTTTCTTTTAATAATTTTTCTTTGTCTTTAATTTTTGTCGATTTGATTTACTATGTGTCTCGGCATGTTTCTCCTTGTGTTTATCCTGCCTGGGACTCTCTGTGCTTCCTGGACTTGGGTGGCTATTTCCTTTCCCATGTTAGTGAAGTTTTCAACTATAATCTCTTCAAATATTTTCTCGGGTCCTTTCTCTCTCTCTTCTCCTTCTGGGACCCCTATAATGCGAATGTTGGTGTGTTTAATGTTGTCCCAGAGGTCTCTTAGACTGTCTTCATTTCTTTTCATTCTTTTTTCTTTTTTCTGTTCCATGGCAGTGATTTCCACCATCTGTCTTCCAGGTCATTTATCCATTCTTCTACCTCAGTTATTCTTCTGTTGATCCCTTCTAGTGTAGTTTTCATTTCAGTGATTGTATCATTCATCTCTGTTTGTTTGTTCTTTAATTCTTCTAGGTGTTTGTTCTTTAATTCTTCTAGGTCTTTGTTAAACATTTCTTGTATCTTCTTGATCTTTGCCTCCATTCTTTTTCTGAGGTCCTGGATCATCTTCAGTATCATTATTCTGAATCCTTTTTGTGGAAGGTTGCCTATCTCCACTTCATTTAGTTGTTTTTCTGCAGTTTTATCTTGTTCCTTCATCTGGTACAAAGTCCTCTGCCTTTTCATTTTGTCTGTATTTCTGTGAATGTGGTTTTCGTTCCACAGGCTGCAGGACTGTAGTTCTTCTTGCTTCTGCTATCTGCCCTCTGGTGGATGAAGTTATCTAAGTGGCTTGTGCAAGCTTCCGGATGGGAGAGACTGGTGGTGGGTAGAGCTGGGTGTTGCTCTGGTGGGCAGAGTTCAGTAAAACTTTAATCCGCTTGTCTGCTGATGGGTGGGGCTGAGTTCCCTCCCTGTTGGTTGTTTGGCCTGAGGTGACCCAGCACTGGAGGCTACAGGCTTTTTGGTGGGGCTAATGGCGGACTCTGGGAGGGCTCCTGCCAAGGAGTACTTCCCAGAACTTCTGCTGCCAGTATCCTTGTCCCCGAGGTGAGCCACAGCCACACCCTGCCTCTGCAGGAGACCCTCCAACACTAGCAGGTAGGTCTGGTTCAGTCTCCTATGGGGTCACTGCTCCTTCCCCCTGGGTCCTGATGTGCACACTACTTTGTGTGTGCCCTCTAAGAGTGGAGTCTCTGTTTCTCTCAGTCCTGTCGAAGTTCTGCAGTGAAATTCTGCTAGCCTTCAAAGTCTGATTCTCTGGTAATTCCTCCTCTCGTTTCCAGACCCCTGGGTTGGGAAGCCTGATATGGGGCTCAGAACCTTCACTCCAGTGGGTGGCCTTCCGTGGTATAATTGTTCTCCAGTTTGTGAGTCACCCACCCAGCGGTTATGGGATTTGATTTTATTGTGATCGAGCCCCTCCTACCATCCCCTTGTGGCTTCTCCTTTGTCTTTGGATGTGGGGTATCTTTTTTGGTGAGTTCCAGTGTCTTCCTGTTGATGACTGTTCAGCAGTTAGTTGTGATTCTGTGCTCTCAAAAGGGAGTGAGCACACGTCCTTCTACTCCACCATCTTGATCCAATCTCAAAAGAGTTTATATATACCATTAAAGTTAAATTTTTATCAGCTTAAAACAGATTATTATAAGATGTTTTGTGTAAGCCCCATGGTAACCACGCATACAAAAAATACCTATGGAAGATACACAAAAGAAAATGAGAAAGGAATCAAAGAATGTCAATGCAAAAAGTCAACAACACACAAGGAAGGCAGAAAGAGAGTAAAAGAGGACAAAATAGTCACAAGACAGGCAGAAAACAATGAACAAAATGGCAATAGTAAGTCCTTTCCCTTTAGTAATTACTTTAAATGTAAATGGAGGGACTTCTCTGGTTGTGCAGTGGTTAAGAATCCACCTGCCAATGCAGGGGACACGGGTTCAATCCCTGGTCTGGGAAGGTCCCACATGCTGTGGAGCAACTCAGCACATGTGCCACAACTACTGAGCCTGTGCTCTAGAGCCCATGAGCCACAACTACTGAGCCCATGTGCTGCAACTACTGAGCCTGTGTGCTGCAACTACTGAAGCCCGCATGCCTAAAGCCTGTGCTCCACAACAAGAGAAGCCAGTGCAATGAGAAGCCCATGCACTGCAACAAAGAGTAGACCCCCTGCTCGTCGCAACTAGAGAAAGCCCACGCGCAGCAATGAAGACCCAACACAGCCAAGTAAATAAATAAATAAATGTAAATAGATCAACTCCCTAATCAAAAGACATGGAGTGGCTGGATGGATTAAAAAAAAAAAACAAAACAACCCTGTTCTCATTGTATGCTGTCTACAAGAGATTCATCTTATGTGTAAAGATACACATAGGCTGAAAGTGAAAAGAAGGGAAAATATTCCATGCAAATAGAAACCCAATGAGAGTAGAAGTGGCCATATTATATCAAACAG
The DNA here is from genome assembly GCF_000442215.2 of Lipotes vexillifer. NCBI lineage: Eukaryota > Metazoa > Chordata > Mammalia > Artiodactyla > Lipotidae > Lipotes > Lipotes vexillifer. Next base: position 293,882 of record NW_006779881.1, on the reverse strand, counting down.
AATAGACTTTAGTTAAAAACTGTCACAAGAGACAAAGAAGGACATTATATAATGATAAAAGTCCATTCACCAGGAAGATATAACAATTATAAATATACACACAGTTAACATTAGAGCCCTGAAATATATGAACTAAACATTGGCAGATCTGAGGAGAGAAATAGTAACACAATAATAGTAGGATATTTCAATACCCCACTTTTGATAATGGATAGATCAATAAGAAAATAGAAGACCTGATCAACACAATAAACCAAACAGACCTAAAGGTATAAACAGAATATTCTATCATGTTCTATCTATTAAACATCAGCAGAATACACATTCTTCTCAAGTACACATGGAACATTCTCCAGCATAGACCATGTTAGGCCACAAAACAATCATACCAAGTATCTTTTCAGATTACAATAAAATACAACTAGAAATCAGTAACAGAAGGAAAATTGGAAAATTCACAAATATGTGGAAATTAAACAAACCACTCGAGCGACAAATGGGTCAAGTAAGAAATCATAAGGGAAATCAGAAAATATCTTGAGACAAAATGAAAACACAACATACCAAAATTCATGGGATGAAGAAAAGCAGTACTAAGAGGGAAGTTTATAGCAGAACGTGTGTATACTCAACAAGAAGAAAGAGCTCAAATCAGCAACCTAAATTTATAATCTAAGGAACTAAAAAAAAACCCCAAAACTAAACCCAAACTTATCAGAAGGAAGGAACTAATAAAGATTAAAGCAGAAATAAATGAAATAGAGATTAGAAAACAATAGAAAAAAATCAACAAAACTAAGAGTTTTTAAAAATATTTATTTATTTAGTTGTGCTGGGTCTTAGTTGTGTCAGGTGAGCTCCTTAGTTGCAGCACATGGGCTCCTTAGTTGTGGCTCACTGGCTTCTTAGTTGCAGCTCGTGTGCTACTTAGTTGCAGCTTGCTGGCTCCTTAGTTGCAGCACGCAGGCCTCTTAGTTGTGGCATGCAAACCCTTAGTTGTGGCATGCATGTGGGATCTAGTTCCATGACCAGAGATCGAACTCTGGTCCCCTGCATTGGGAGCGTGGAGTCTCAACCACTGTGCCACTTAGGGGAAGTCCCTAAGAGTTGGCTTTTGAAAAGAGCAACAAAATTTACAAAACCTTAGCTAGACTAAGTAAGAAAAAAAGAGAGGACACAGATAACAAAAATCAGAAACGAAAGAGGAGACACTGCAACTTCTGCCACAGAAATAAGACTCATACGAGACTTTTGTGAACAAATATATGCCAACAAATTGGATAACCTAAAAGAAATGGATAAATTCTTGGAAACATTCAATGTACCAAGAATGAATCATGAAGAAACAGAAAATCTGAACAGACAAATAACTACTAAGGAGATCAAATCTGTAATCAAAATGCTCCCAACAACAAAAGACCAGATGGCTTCAAAGGAGAATTCTACCAAATATTTAAAGAAAAATTAACACCAATCTTTCTCAAATTGTTCAAAAACTTGAAGAGGGAGGGACACATCCAAACTCATTTTATGAGCCCAGCATTACCCTGATACCAAATCCAGACAGGCACAAGAAAACTATAGACCAATATTCCTCATGAATTTGATGCAAAAATACTCAACAAAATACTAGGAAACTGAATTCAACAGCATATCAAAAGTATTATACATCATGACCAAGTGGGATTTATCCCCAGGATACATGATGGTTGAATATATGAAAATCAATAAATGTATATACCACTAATAGACAAAGGACAAGAATCACATGAACATCTCAATTGATGCAGAAAAAGCATGTGACAAAATTCTACATCCTATCATGATAAAAACACTCAACAAACCAGGTATAGAAGGAATGTACCTTCACATATTAAAGGCCGTATATGAAAAGCCCACAGGGAACATCACACTCAGTGATGAAAAACTAAAGCTTTTCCTCTAAGATTAGGAACAAGGCAAGGATGCCCACTCTGAACACTTTTATTCAACATATACTTGAAGTCCTAGCCAGAGAAACTGGATACATAGATAGACAGATCAATAGATAGAAAGACAGATATAGATAAAAGGCATCCACTGGAAAGGAAGAAGTAAATTTATCTCTGTTTACAAATGAACTGATCTTATATGTAGAAAACCCTGAAGACCATGAAAAAACTGTTAGAAGTAATAAATTCAGTACAGCTGCAGAATTAAAAAATCAGCATACAAAAACCAGTTGCATTTCTAGAATAATGAACTAACTGAAAAGAAAATTAAGAAAACAATCCCATTTACAACAGCATCAAAAAGAATGAAATACTTAGGAATAAGTTTGACCAAGGAGGCAAAAGACTTATACACTGAAAAAAACAAAACATCACGGAAAGAAACTAGATGCAAATATTGATAAGTGAAAGACATCCCATGTTCATATTGGGGAAGACAATATTTTAAAGATGTCTATACTACCCAAAGTTATACACAGATTCAGTGCTTTCCCCATCAAAATCCTGACATTTTAAATAGAAATGAAAAAAAATCCTAAAATTCACATGGAACCACAAAAGATCCCCAAAAGCCAAAGCAATCTTGAGAAAGAAAAACAAAGCTGGAGGCATCACACTTTCTGATTTCAAAATATATTATAAAGCTACAGTAATCAAATAGTAAGGTATTGGTATAAAGACAGACACATGGAACAATGGAACATAATAAAGAGCCTAGAAATAAACCCCCACACATACAGTCACCTGATCTTTGACAAGAGAGCCAATAATACCCACAGCCAACATCATATTCAGTGGTGAGAAGCCAAAAGCATTTCCTCTAAGATCAGAAACAAGACAAGGATGACCACTCTCAACAATTTTATTTGACAGTTTTGGAAGTCTTAGCCACAGCAATCAGAGGTGAAAATAAAAGGAATCCAAATTGGAAAAGAAGTAAAACTATTGCTCTTTGCAGATGACGTGATACTATACATAGAAAATCCTAAATGCAACTAGAGATTATCATACTAAGTGAAGTAAGTCAGAAAGAGAAAGACAAATACCATATGATACCACTTACATGTGGAATCTAAAATATGGCACAAATGAACCTACTTACAAAACAGAAATAGACATAGAGAACAGACTTGTGGTTACCAAGGGGGAGGGAGGGAGGGAGGGAGAGGGATGGACTGGGAGTTTAGGGTTGGTAGATGCAAACTATTACATTTAGAATGGATAAACAACAAGGTCCTAATGTATAGCACAGGGAACTATATTCAATATCCTGTGATAAACCATAATGGAAAATAATATATAAAAAGCATGTCTCTATGTGTATAACTGAGTCACTATGCTGTGCAGCAGAGATTGGCACAACATTGTAAATCAACTGTACTTCAATTAAAAAAAAAGGAAAGAAAAGAAAATCCTAAAGATGCCATCAGAAAACTACTAGAACTCATCAGTGAATTCGGTAAAGTTGTCAGATACAAAATTAACATACATAAATCTGTTGCATTTCTATACACTAACAATGAAATATCAGAAAGAGAATTAAGGAAACAAATCCATTTACCACTGTATCAAAAAGAATAAAATACCCAGGAATAAACCTACCTAAGTGGGCAAAAGACCTGTACTCCTAAAACTATAAGACACTGATGAAAGAAATTGAAGACAACACAAACAGATGGAAAGATATACTGTGTTCTTGGATTGGAAGAAACAATATTGTTAAAATGACCATACTACCCAAGGCAATCTATGGATTCAATGCAATCCTATCAAATTACCAATGGTATTTTTCACATAACTAGAACAAATAATTTAAAATTTGTATGGAAAAATGAAAGACTCCAAATAGCCAAAACAATCTTGAGAAAGAACAGAGCTGGAGGAATCACTCTCCCTGACTTCTCCCCTATTACAAAACTACAGTAATCAAAACAGTATGGTACTGGCACAAAAACAGACATATAGATCAACAGAAGAGGATAGAAAGCCCAGAAATAAACCCACACACTTGTGGTCAAGTAACCTATGACAAAGGAAGCAAGAATATCCATTCAAGAAAAGACAGTCTCTTCAGTAAGTGGTGCTGGGAAAACTGGACAGCTACATTAAAAGAATGAAACTAGAACATGCTCTAACACTATATACAAAAATAAACTAAAAATGTATGAAAGACATAAATATAAGACTGGATACTATAAAACTCCTAGAGGAAAACATAAGTAGAACACTCTTTGACATAAACCACAGCAATATTTTTTTGAATCTGTCTCCTAGAGTAATGGAAATAAAAGCAAAAATAAACAAATGGGACCTTATTAAACTGAATAGGTTTTGCACAGCAAAGGAAACTATAAACAAAACGAAAAGACAACCCTGAGAATGGGAGAAAGTATTTGCAAATGATGCAATTGACAAGGGATTAATTTCCAAAATATATAGACAGCTTATATAGCTCAATATCAAAAAACCAAACAATTCAATCAAAAAGTGGGCAGAAGGGACTTCCCTGGTGGTGCAGTGGTTAAGAATCCACATGCCACAGTGGTTAAGAATCTGCCTGCCAGTGCAGGGGATGTGGGTTCGAGCCCTGGTCCGGGAAGATCCCACATGCCATGGAGCAACTAAGCCTGTGCGCCACAACTACTGAGCCTGCGCTCTAGAGCCCACGAGCCACAACTGCTGAGCCTGCATGCCACAACTACTGAAGCCTGCGTGCCTAGAGCCTGTGCTCCGCAACAAGAGAAGCCACCACAATGAGAAGCATGCGCACCGCAACAAAGAGTAGTCCCCGCTCACTGCAACTAGAGAAAGCCTGCGTGCAGCAACGAAGACCCAACACAGCCAAAACTAAATACATAAATAAAAATTTAAAAAATAAATGGGGGGCTTCCCTGGTGGCGCAGTGGTTGACAGTCCGCCTGCCGATGCAGGGGACATGGGTTCATGCCCCGGTCCAGGAAGATCCCACATGCCGCGGAGCGGCTGGGCCCGTGAGCCATGGCCGCTGAGCCTGCATGTCCGGAGCCTGTGCTCCGCAACGGGAGAGGCCACAACAGTGAGAGGCCCGCGTACCGCAAAAATAAATAAATAAATAAATGGGCAGAAGACCTAAATAGACGTTTCTCCAAAGAAGACATACAGATGGCCAACGGGCACATGAAAAGATGCTCAACGTTGCTAATTATTAGAGAAATGCAAATCAAAGCTACAATGAGGTATCACCTCACACCAGTCAGAATGGCCATCATCAAAAAGGCTACAAATAATAACTGCTGGAGAGGGTGTGGAGAAAAGGGAACCCTTCTACACTGTTGGTGGGAATGTAAATTGGTGCAGCCACTTTGGAAAATAGTATGGAGTTTCCTCAAAAAACTAAAAACAAAGATATCATATGATCTGGCAATCCCACTCCTGGGCATATATCTGGAAAAGACATATATCTGGATAGAGAAGATGTGGTATGTATACATGGAATATTATGCAGCCATAAAAAGAATGAAATAAGGCCATTGCAGCAATATAGGTGGACCTAGAGATTATCATACCAAGTGAAGTAAGTCAGACAAAGACAAATATCATGTGATATCACTTATATCTGGAATCTAAAAGAATGATACAAATGAACTTATTTACAAAACAGAAATAGACTCACAGACATAGAAAACAAATCTATGGTTACCAAAGGGAGCAGAGAGGAGGAGGGAGGGATGAATTGGGAGTTTGAGATTAACAGTTATATACTACTATATATAAAATACATAAACAACAAGGACCTACTGTATAGCACAGGAAACCACGTACAATATCTTGTAATAACCTATAATGGGAAAAATCTGAAAAAATATATATTATATGAATATATGTATGAATCACTTTGCTGTACACCGGCAACTAACAACATTGTAAATTAACTCTACTTCAGTAATAATATTAAAAAGAGAGAGAGCTAAGAATACACAATGTGGAAGGATAGTTTCCTCAACAAATTGTTTTGGAAAACTGGGTATCCACATACAAAATAATGAAATTGAACCCTTATGGATTAAAGACTTAAATATAAGACCCGAAACTGTAAAACTCCTAAAATAAAACATAGGGGAAAGGCCTCTTGGCATTGGTCTTGGTAATTTCTTGGATATGACACCAAAATCACAGGCAACAAAAGCAAAAATAGACAACTGTGACCACATCAAACTAAAAAGCTTCTGAACAGCAAAGGGACACAGTCAACAAAATGAAAATGTAACCTACAGAATGGGAGAAAATATTGCAAACATTATACCTGATAAGGGGTTAATATCCACAATATATAAGGAAGCCCTACAGCCCAGTTGCAAAAAACCAAAAACTCAATTAAAAAATGGGTATGGACTTGAATAGACATTTCTACAAAGAAGACATACAAATGGCCAACAGGTATATGAAAAGGTGCTCAACAGCACAAATCATCAGGGAAATGCAAATCAAAACCACAGTGAGATGTTACCTCACACCTGTTAGAATGGCCACTATAAAAAAAGAAAATGAGGGGCTTCCCTTGTGTCAAAGTGGTTAAGAATCCGCCTGCCAATGCAGGGGACACAGGTTCAAGCCCTGGTCTGGGAAGATCCCACATGCCATGGAGCAACTAAGCCCTTGTGCCACAACTACTGAGCCTGCGCTCTAGAGCCCGCAAGCCACAACTACTGAGCCCACATGGTGCAACTGCTGAAGCCTGTGTGCCTAGAGCCCGTGCTCCACAACGAGAGAAGCCACCACAATGAGAAGCCCGTGCACCGCAATGAAGAACAGCACCCGCTCGCCACAACTAGAGAAAGCCCACATGCAGCAACGAAGACTCAACGCAGTCAAAAATAAATAAATAAAATAATTTATTTAAAAAAAAAGTGAGAATGTGGAGAAATTGGAACCCCTGTACGCTGTTGGTGGGAATATAAAAATGGTGCAGCCACTATGGAAAATAGTACAGAGATTCCTCAAAAAATTAAAAATTGAACTATCATATGATCTAGCACTCCCATTTCTGGGCATATATCTAAAATAATTGAAAGAAAGATCTCAAAGTGATATCTACACTCCTGTGTTCATTGCAGCATTTTTCACAATAGCCAAGATGCAGAAACCACTTAAATGTCCATTAATGTAGCCTAGATAAAGAAAATGCAGTATATAATACAGTGAAATATTGATCAGCCTTAAAAAAGAAGAAAATTCTGCCATGTGCAATAATATGGATGAACCTTGAGGACATTATGCTAGATGAAATAAGCCAGTCACAGTAGGACAAATACTGCATGATTCCATTTATCTAAAATAGTCAAGCTCATAGAAACAGAGAGTAGAATGGTGGTTACTAGGTGCAAAGGAAATGGGAGGTATTGTTCAATGGGTATAAAGTTTCAAGCATGCAAGATGAGCAAGTTCTAAAGACAAATATAGTGCCTTAGTAACAGTACAACAGAGTACCTGTACAACACAGCGCCTATGGTAACAATACCATTTGTAAGCTTAAAATTTAAGAGGGTAAATCTCATGTTAAATGGTCTTACCACAATAAAAAATAAATAAGATGTATGGATACAGAAAGATCGAAAGTAAAGGAATTTAAAAAGATATCCCAGGCAATTACTTACCAAAAGTAAGCCAGTGTGTAGCTACATTAATATGAGAAATCACAGACTATAAGGGAAAAAGTATTATTAGGGTTAAAAAGGACCACATAATGATGAATTATAATTCATCAGAAACATATAATGATCCTGATGCTATGAGAACCTAGTAAAGCCTCAAAAGTTAGGTGTGGCCTTGTTACTTCTGGGTGGAAGCTCTAAGAATTAGCATGTGCTTTGCCACATGCCCTTGTTTTCCCTCCACCATGGCAATCAGGACTGTCCAGATGGTACCTTCTCCATCAGCCTGGGTCCTAGAGTGAGGATAATGAAAATACTACTAGCAATTCATGATGCACATGGAGCGTGAGTGAGAAATAAATCTTTACTGGGCTGCTTGTTTTTGACAGCTTTATTGAGGTAAAATCAGCACACAATGAACTACACATATGTAAGTCTACAATTTGTTAAGTTTTGGCACACATATGCACCTGTAAAGCCATCACCACAATCAAGATAATGAACACATCCAATATCCCCCAAATTTCTTCATGTCCTTTGTGATCCCCCCTCTCATCTTCACCCTCTGCTTGGTTCCACGTGACCACTGGATCTGCTGTGGTCATTGTAGATCACTTGCATTTTCTGTAATTTTATATACATGGAATCATACAGTACGTACTCTTGTTTGTCTTTCAATCAGCACAATTATTTTGAGATTCATGCATGCTGTAGGGTTCATAAATAGTTCATCCATACTTATTGAGTTGTATTCTGTCATATAGCTGTACATTTATGTATTTATCCATTCACCCATTGATGGACATTTTGATTGTTTCCAGTTTTTGGCTATTACAAATAAAGCTACTATGAACATTCCTGTAGAAGTCTTTGTGTGGACATATGCTTTCATTTCTCTTGGGTAAATACCTAGGAATGGCTGGATCAGACAGTAGCTGTATATTTACCTTTTAAAGAAACTGCCGAACTGTTTTACAAAAATGTACAATGGTGGTTTTAATTTTCATTTCCACAGTGACTAATAACATTGAAAACCTTTTTATGAGCTTATTTGTCCACCACCCATATATCAATTTTGGTGAAGTGTCTGTTTGAATAGTTGCCCATTTTTTATTGGGTTGTTTGTTTTCTTTTTCAACTCAAAACTTAGGACCGTTGGAAGACACTGTTAAGAGAATAAAAACACCACTGAGGACAGGTTGTGTGTGTAACTATAAACAGTAGAACAAGGGAGATCTTTGTGGTAGTTTTGTATCTTGATTGTGGTGGTGGTTACACAAATATGTACATGTGATAAATAAAACATACATAGTATCAATGTTAATATTCCTGGTTTTGATAGTATATCATAATTATGTAAGATATAACTGTGAGATAATAGGTATATATATTGGTCTCTGCCCCTGGTTCCTGGCCCAGAGCTCCTAAAACCCTTGTGATTTCCTAAGTGATAAGAGCACTAGGAGCATCGTTTGTTCCAATATTTGGTCTTTGACCCCATCCCTGATATAGGGTGCTAAATCCCTTGGAAATTCCTGTGTGATAGGAGGGTCTTTTGTTCTAATGAAATGACTCTGGGTGGACTCCCAGATGGCTCTTAGATGGGGGCTGGTCATCAGAAAGACCAAGCCATGATAAGAAGCTTGGGATCCGGCCCCCCACCCCCACAGCCCCCCCCTCCCCTGCCACAGAGGCTGAAAATAGAGTTAATAATTGATCATGCCTGCATGAGGAAGCCTCCATAAAAATCTCAACAGAAGGGGTTTGTGGAGCTTCCAGGTTGGTAAGCACATCCACCTTCTGGGAGGGTGATGCAACCCAACTCCACAGGGTCAGAAGCTTCTGTGCTTGGGACCCTCCCAGACCTCGCCCTATGTATCTATCTGTTCATCTGGCTATTCATTTGTGTCCTTTATTATATCTTTTAATAAACTGGTAAATGTTAAGTCAGTGTTTCCCTGAGTTCTGTGAGCTGTTGTAGCAAATAACTGAATCCAAGGGGGAGGAAGTCATGGGAACCTCCGATTTGTAGCTAAGTTGGACAGAAGTTGTGGCTAATCATGGGGTCCTACTATTTGCCATTGGCCTCTAAAGCATGTTTGTGTGTGGGGAAGACTCATGGGAATGAGCCCTTAACCTGTGGGATTTGATGCGTCTCCAGGTTGATTTTATCATAATGGAGTTAAGCTGTAGGACCACTAGCTGGTGTTGCGGAGAATTGCTTGTGAGGAACCTATCCCCCTGCCACACGCACACATCTGGTGTCAGAAGTGTTGTGAGTGTGGTAGTGGTGTGAAAGTAAAGTAGAAGCACAGGAGGAAGACTGGATTTTTCTAACTCAATAACCACTGAGGGAAATTGGGTGAAGGGTATACAGGGCCTCTGTACCATCTTTGCAACTACCTGTGAATCTAAAATTATTTCAAAAAAAAATTAAAAAGAAAATAAACCCCAGACTTTCTAAAATAAATGGTGTTTGGACAATTGATTATATATTAGGGAGAAAAAAAAATTGGATCCCTATCTTACAATATACATAAAAGTCAATCCCTAGAGTATTAAAGACTTTAATATGAACAGAAAATTATTAGAGAAGACAGTATGGAAATTGTGACTGCGAGATAGGAAAATATTTCTTAATGTTCAAAAAAGAACACACCAAAAGGAAGAAAATCAATAAACTTGACTACATTTTATATTAAGCATTTTGATTCACATAAAGAGAGTGAAAAGATAAGCTACAAACTTAGAGAATAATTGCAACACATAAAACCGAGTAAGATTTAATATCTAGGCTATATAAGTTACTTCTATACATCAATAAGAAAAGACAATTCAATTAGCAAAATGGACAAAGAAATGAATGGTATTTTCACTTAGGAGAAAGCATAAAAAATCCATAAACATTTGAAAAAATTTTCCATTCATCTGAAATCAGGGAAATGAAAGTTGAAATCATAATAAAATCCAATTACACAGCCACCAAATGCAAAAGTTAGCTAACAGTGAATGTTAGCTAAAATATGGTCTAAAGGGAACTTTCCCGTGTTGCTGATGTTGGTGTAAACTGGAAAAGTTCCCTAGGAAAATAGTATGTTGTTACCTTAATAAGTTGAACAATGCATACACTCCACAAGCTAGGAATTCTACTATGAGGTATATTTCCTAGAGAAACTCTTGCACATGGGCAGCAAGAGACATGTAGAAGAATGTTTATAGCTGCATTGCCTATAATAGCAAAACATACAAACAAACAAATATAACAAACATGATGGCTTCATCATTCTGAGATTTATCTATGTTATTGCATGAAGCTGCATTTGATTTTCTCCACTCTGTTGTATGAATACTGTTGTACTGGGGGAAATGCCACAACTTATTTACCTATTCTTTTCATTAAAAGCCCTAAAGCCAGACTGTTTTACTGGTGAATCTTTACTAAACTTTCAAAGGAACAGATAATTCTTATCTTATACATGTTATTCCAAAGGGGAGAAATTATCCAACTCATTTTTAAGAGGTTAATATAATACTGATACCAAGACCACTTAAGGGCAGTAGAATGGACAACCTCATTTGTGAACATGGAGCGAAAATTCTAAATAAAATATTAAAATTTAAACCTAGTAGTAAATTTAAAAATAATGTATTACATACAACCAGAGTACAGCTTATTCTAGGAATGTAAGGATTCTTGAAAATTAAAAACTGTCGGTGCTTTTGGCTTCCTAACCTAGTCCCACTACTTATTTGTAGGGAATAAATAGCACAGGCAAGGAGAACAATCCAAGCAGTAAGCCACTACAGTTACTGTGATCCAGGACAAATTATATGGAGGACCCGGGAATGAATGTCTGGGGTTCATTCATACAGCAAGGCTAATGATTTCAACATACGGATAAAACAGATGTGCAACTGCATGATTTATTAACTTTAACTAGGTTGAAGTTGACAGGAAAAAACACCTGTCTTATGGATCCAGAACCCAGAAGCTCTCCTGGGTGTAAAGGCTCAGGATAATGTTTTTCTTTCAGGACATCATGTCTTTGTCTTCTGCATAAATCCCTTGTAGGTGTCTCCCCAGATCTTCCCCCAAGGCAGAGTTAACATCTCTAACTTCCACTTATTTCATTTGCAGGTGGTATTATTGCCTTAGAAGATCACAATTTTACAACCATCATGTAATGAATAGATTCAGGTAAGGATCATCAATGTATATACTAAAACTATTGGGTGAAAGATTGTTGCAGAACAGGAAGTTTACATGGTTTCAAAGTATCATTCCATAGGTTAATTGATTAACTATAAAGAGGAAAAGGTAACTTTAAAGTAGAATTCTGATGGGTACCACCTGAAACAAATTATCAAACTTACCATCACCAATAACAAGGCAAACTGACATTATGTGCCTCTTGATGTGATGTGATGGGAGGTACACATCATCACACATATAGTATTTTTGCCAAAAATGATTAACCTGAATCTAATTGTTGGGGAAAAGGTGACCAAATCCAGATTGTGGGACATTCTAAAAGACAACTTCCCTGGGCTCTTCAAAAACAGTATAGTCATGAAAGACCACCTATGTGTGTGTGCATTGCATACATGCATGTGTATGTGTACTGTTCTAGATTAAAGATAAAGATGACAGGATACTAAAAAGGCTTGACAACCAAATGCACTGTGGGTTCCTTAATTGGATCGTAGATCAAATAAGAAAAAAGTTATAAAGGAAATTGGCGATAATTGATGAAATTTTACTATGTTATTGTATATTAAATATATTAATGTTAAATTCCTTGGATGTAATAATGGTATTGCAGATATTTAGGAGAATGTTCTTGTTTAAGAGCCACATGCTGAAGTGTTCAGGCATAAAGCGTCTTCATGTCTGGAACTTTCAAATGGTTCAGCAAAAATAGAAAAAAGTGCATAGATGGATACCCAGATAAATAAAATGTGGCCAAACGTTAACAACTGGTGAATCTAGGTAATGGATAAGCTATTAATTCATTATACCATAAGTGCACCTTTTCTGGGAATTATTTTTCAAAATAAAAAGTTGGCGGAAAAAGCAAAAAGAAAAAACTAAAAAACAATGCACCTACTACAGTTGGCAAAAGGCAAGGGCAGCAAGGGAGAAAGGATATGCAGTGCAAAATTACAGAAACTTTAATCTTACTTGGTTAATCACCCACTGTGTTCTTGAAACCCTCACTTTTGTGGTCACAAAAATGGAAACATTCCATACTTTTTGTTTTTCTCCTCTCTCTTCATAAGGTCTGACTCATCTGAATAGCTTCTCCTGAATTTACTTATTAGTGAATTTATTTCTTGGTAGTTAACCTTGATGCTTTTCCCACCTGCTATATAATAAACTCCCCTTCTCAATTCCCCCCCATTGATCAATGCTGTCCTTTCAACAAGTGAAATTCACCTTAATAGCTTAAAGGAGGAAAACTATATGATTGTTGCCCTCAGTGCAAGGAAAGCACACAATAAAATTCAGTGCCTCTTAAAAAGTGAGAAAAGAATTTCCTTAATATGAAAAGGAGCATCTGTAGCAAAACCTACATCAAACCTCAAACATTAAAGTACAAGTATGCTTATGAACCTTAGAAGCATTTCCTTTAATAGTGGTAATGAAGTAGGCCAATAGGATGCAGGGTACTTCTGTCACCACTAATGTTCAGTGTGATATTGGAGGTCCTGACCAATACAATAAGACCAGAAAATGAAAGAGTAACTCTAAGGACTGGAAAGGAAGAGATTTATTTGCAGGTTATATGATCATTTGCATAAAAATAATCATAATAAGAATAGCTAGTGTGTATTGAGTACTTAATATATGCAGAAGCTGTTCAGTAAGCATTACATGTATAAATGCCACTTAATCCTACTTTAAAACAACCCTAGGAGATAGGTATAACTATTATCCCCATCTTACAGATAGTGACACTAAGGCACAGAGAAGGTAAGAAATTCGCTCAAGATCAACCAAAGCAGTCTAATTCTAGGCCCTTAAGTTTTAATCACTCTTCTGTATTATAACTTTACTGTCGTCAACACAACTTGAGACAAAGAGAGGCATGAGAGGTCGTCAAGAGCCAATGTAATAAAATTAGTATGTCTTTAGCGCTAGAGGAGAAGGCGTAACAGTGGTTCTCAATATTGGCTGCATACTGGAATCACTTGGAGAGCTTTGAAAAATCCTGATGCCCAGCCTGCACCCAGACCAATTACATCTGAATCTTGGAAGAAGGGTGGAAAGCCCTTGGTAGTTTTTAAAGAACAATTGCATTAAAATGTCTTAAGAGAACTCAAGAATCCATTCAAATTGCAGTGTAAGTTTCCTTTCTTGCAAGCTGGGTGAGGCTGCACACTCTGAGCAGATGAATTACAGAAGGGTGTAATTTGAACCCAGGAGAAGGATAGGGACTAGAAGTCCCACATTGTGGTGGAGACTGTAAAAAGGTCTCAGTGTATCCACATGCGGCTCAGATAGAGTCATCCTGAACCCTGCAAAGCTCAGGTGTCAAATCTCTGCCTGATAATGACTTATTGTGCTAATAAATTGTCAACCCAATAGCCTCAACTTGTTTAAGGTGTCAATCTCAGCCTTCCTAAGAAGGTAACTATATCACAGCCAGGAACTGTTAAGCAGGTTACCTCAATGTGGCCTCCCTAGATGGTAACTCTGTCATGATTGTGAATTGTTGACCCAGTAATCTGAAATCCCTGGAGATGGTAGAACTTCTTTCTCAGTGTGTAAGTGGCTTTTCAAGTCTGAAAAGGCTTAGAATTAAATATAGAAATGGGGACTTCCCTGGTGGTCCAATGGCTAAGACTCCGTGCTCCCAATGCAGGGGGCCCAGGTTTAATCCCTGGTCAGGGAACTAGATCCCACATGTTGCAACTAAGAGTTCGCATGCCGCAACCAAAGATCCCACATGCCACAAGTAAGACCCAGCGCAGCCAAATAAATAAATAAATATACAAATGATAAATAAATCAAACCTATCACATAAAATACTTTTGTGTTTAAAATAATTGTGTGTATGTGTTTGGTACTTAAAGTGTAATTCTGAAATAATATGGCATATTGAAGAATCTAAGAGATTAGCCTAGTTTGGTAGAATAGACCTATGAAATGTAAGGAAATTTAATTGTTTGTAAATAATATTATTTTTTATTTATTTATTTTTTGCGGTACGCGGGCCTCTCACTGTTGTGGCCTCTCCTGTTGCGGAGCACAGGCTCCGGACGCGCAGGCTCAGCAGCCATGGCTCACGGGCCCAGCCGCTCCGCAGCATGTGGGATCTTTCTGGACCGGGGCATGAACCCGCGTCCCCTGCATCGGCAGGCGGACTCCCAACCACTGCGCCACCAGGGAAGCCCTGGCAGGAGGATTCTTAACCACTGTGCCACCAGAGAAATCCTGATCTATATGTTATTTATATATATGTAACAAATTTTTGTTAAGTACTTGGGAAGAATTTGCTCACTACAGATGAAACTTGATTGAGCAGGCATATGATGGGTGTAAAATGAAAAGAGAATACATGAAATTTATATTCAGTTTACAATGTTTAATGAAATTACAATTTATAAATTTTAAAATGGATTGTTTTCTTTTCTTTCTTTTTTTTTTTTTTATGATAACCTGGGCCTCTCACTGTTGTGGCCTCTCCCGCCTCGGAGCACAGGCTCCAGATGCGCAGGCCCAGCGGCCATGGCTCATGGGCCCAGCCGCTCCGCGGCATGCGGGATCCTCCCAGACCGGGGCAAGAACCCGCGTCCCCTGCATCGGCAGGCGGACTCTCAACCACTGCGCCACCAGGGAAACCCCCCAAAATTGAATTGTTTAACAGAGTTTAATTGTTCTGCCCGAGTTACCCGAACAATAATAAAAGATCCCCTTAAGCCTAATCATTATTTTTATATAAATATAATCAATTTATAAATAGAATAATATATTTGTAAGTTGAACTTTTAAGTTTTAAATAAAGCCAAGGTTTTGAGTTTGTAGATGAAAAAATTTAATATTAATTTAGAACTTAAAATGCTGTAGTCTTCTGTGCTCACAAAATCTGTCCTCAGGCATGAAAAAAAATCACATCAACACTATTATTATCTGCATTTAACTGATGAAGAAATGGAAGCTCAGAAAGGTTAAGAAAACAGGAATCAACTCCATGCGTGTGTGGCTTTAAAGCCTGTGCTCTTAACCAGTGTGCATGTGGTTTCCCTGATGGATCAACCTCCTGAAAAGTCAAATGACTTTGGAATAATTAAGTAAACTATTTTGAAGTGACTTAATCAATGTCTGCTCATATGCATTATAGGTTGACTTCACAGCTAAGCGGTCAATTTCAGCTCAAGGAAAGAGACTTTACTGGCTCATGTGACAGAAAATTCTGGCTTCAGGCAGGGTTGCTACAGACTCAAACCCTGCTTCTCTCTGTCCATCTGTCTGTGTTGACTCCATTCAGACACAGGCTTTCTTGTGGTGCAAGATGACTGGTGCTATCCCTCTGGGCTCAAGGACAGCTGGAAAATGTGGCTGCCTCTCTCCCAGTGCTCCCACAAAGGAATCATTGCATCTCACTGACTCTGATTAGCTCATTACTGTGACTGAGAAAATGTGATGTTTTAAATGGCCATGCCTGGGGTCTCAGGTTGACCCCTAGAGTTGGAGGTGGAGTCAAATCCACCACAAACACGTGGGCTGAGAGTAGGGAGGGAGCAGTCCTAGGGAAGGGTGATTGGATGACAGGCAGCAAAAACAGATGTCCATTACAGTGGGCAAACTTCTCTCTTACTTAAGTACCTCACTATATCATTCACAGGTACTGCTGACATAGTCTCTTCCTTTTGGCCAGGAATCACAACACAACACTATAACTTAACTGTGTATCCTTTATTCTGCCCATTATTACATTTTGAGAGCAGGGATATCTGTCTTTCCTTTCATCAGTGACCAAAATAAAAGCTGTTCAGGCATTTATCTAAATGAATGAAACCCAGATTACAGGAGCCTGGGTTTGTTACCTCAGAAGAGAAATAAGGAAGATGGGAAAGTGTTTTTATGGTATTGTGGGTGGTAGCTATGTAGTATAAGGAAGGTAAGTCAAATTCACCAGCCACTTATTGATAACTTCTTTGTATTAGGCTGATTCCTGTTGGGGACAGTGTTCCAGTGGCCTTCAAGGAGCAACCAGCCTAGAGGAAGAGACAGATGGAAGGTGTTGGTTACTGTGATTTGGTTTCGGCCCAGATCCATGTTAGAATGGGCCAACATATAGCCCTTGGTAATGGGTTGAGTCCTGGAGAGGGTTGGGGTTATCAAATGTAATATTGATTGGGTTTAAGGTTTTTAGTTTCCATTTATTGAGCACCCCCATCAAGTTACTTACACCCAAGGCCTGGGGCCTGGGGAGTAGGCAAGTCAAAAGGCTCCCAGAGGGCTTCCCTGGTGGCACAGTGGTTGAGAGTCTGCCTGCTGATGTAGGGGACACGGGTTCGTGCCCCGGTCCCGGTCCGGGAAGATCCCACATGCCGCGGAGCAGCTGGGCCCCTGAGCCATGGCTGCTGAGCCTGCGCATCCGGAGCCTGTGCTCCGCAACGGGAGAGGCCACAACAGTGAGAGGCCCGCGTGTGGGTGCATTGTCACTTATCAAGCCCTAGACCAGAGTAAAGCATCGTATAGATATTATTCATGCTCGCCTGCTTCACAAAAAAAAAAAAAAAAAAAAAGGCTCCCAGGGTAGGCGCAGGTCCTGGCTCAGGGTTAAAACCACCACTTCAGAGTGTAAAGAACCTAGTCACAAATAGCCCCAGATACCCACAAAACCACAGACATATGGGGCAAACTGGGACAAAGCAGAGACCACCCAAAGGAATGGAGCATTGTCCCAGAGACAGCATGTCTACAGACAAGGAAAGGGTACTGCTTAGTTCCAGAGGGGGTGTGTGCAGGGTGCCTGAGCTTGAGACTTTGTAAAATAGAGTTGATCACACTTTTTACTTTGGCTGTTCAGAGGAAGGACATCTTTATCAAACTGCACCCATTCCGAAAACCTGACTGTGGTCATTCAGAAGCCAAGGCTTGCATAGGAAGTGTGAGAAAACAGGAGTAGAGCTGGAGAAGGAGCCATTCAGGCTCTATGAGAGAACAGCTCATTCCTTTTCCCTCCTACCTTCCTGGAGGGAGAGGCTAGTGATAGAAGGCAGCCCACCATGATACTCGTTTCTCAGTGTATGTGGGTCTGAGGTAAACATGGAGAACTTCTTGAGGGTGAACAGGGAATAGCCTGCCCTCCTGGTCAAATGGTAACCCTGCTGCTGTTACATATGGGCCCAGGACGCCTGCCCATCACTCATCACTCAAGGCCTGCCAGACAGTTCCCTTGGCCCAGATGCCCCAGGTAGGGGATGGAAGAGAACCTGAATAGGGAGCTGGCACCCTGTCAGCACAACAGGGGCAGAGTTAGAAAACACAACCCCAAGGGAAGCCAGAGGAATACTAATCTGGACCCTTCGGAAAAGTTGTCTTCAAACTGGGTATGCATACCCCTGGGGGTTCACAATAACTTTCCAAGAGGTATGTGAGCATATTTAGCTTAAAGGGAATCAATGTAAAGATCCTCAGCTTCCAGGTGTACTCTTTACAAAAATTAATCTAAGAGGAGTGATGACAGCAAGATGGTAAAATAAGAAGCTCAGACTCCCTTCCCCAACAGAGACATTGACGTAACAATAATATACAGTCCAAAAAGCCTTTATGAGAATTCCAGAAACCAGTTAAGAAACTCACAGTACCCAGGCAAACTAAAAGCCAAGAACAGCTACATTGAAACAGATAAGAGGAACCATTTCATTTCACTCACAGTAGCCCTTCTCCCAAGCTGGCAAGGCTTGGAGCACTCAGGAGTAGAATAGAAATCATAGAGTGAGTGCTCTCAGACCACAGTGGAATTAAACTAGAAATCAACAATAGAAAAATGGCTAGATAATCCCCAAATACATGGAATGTAAAGTATTAAATAAACTTTAAATAACACAAAACTTCTAAACAACACACAGGCCAAAGAAGAGATATCAAGAGAAATTTTAAAATGTTTTGAACTAAATGAAAAACACAACTTGTCAAAATTTGTGGGATGTAGCAAAAGAAGTGCTTTGATGGCACTGAATAACATTTATTAGAAAAGAGGGAAACTCTAAACTCAATAATCTAAGCTCTACCTTTGGAATTTTAGAAAAAGAAGAGAAAACTAAATCAAAAGTAAGCAGAAGAAAAGAGATAATAAAAATTAGAGCAGAAATCAATGAAGTGGAAAACAGGATATCAATAGAGAAAATGATCAAAACCAGAAGCTGGTTCTTTGAAAAGATGAATAAAGTTGATAAGCCTCTAGCTAGGCTAACTGAGAAAAAAGAGGACACAAATTTCTAATATCAGAAGTGAAAAAGGGGGCATCTGATCCCATGGACATTAAAAGGATAATAAAGGAATATGAGCAACTCTATGCCCACAAATTTAATAATCTAGATGAAATGGGCCAATTCCCTGAAAGATAAACTATCAAAACTCACATAAGGGGCTTCCCTGGTGGCGCAGCGGTTGAGAGTCTGCCTGCCGATGCAGGGGATGTGGGTTCGTGCCCCGGTCCGGGAAGATCCCACATGCCACAGAGCGGCTGGGCCCGTGAGCCATGGCCGCTGAGCCTGCGCATCCAGAGCCTGTGCTCCGCAACAGGAGAGGCCACAACAGTGAGGGGCCCGCGTACTGCAAAAAAAAAAAACAAAAAAACTCACATAAGAAGAAACAGGCAATCTGAGTAGGCTTATATTTATTAAAGAAATTGATCAATATTTAATAACTTCCCCAAACAGAAAGCACCAGGCCCAGGTGGCTTCATTGGTGAATTCTACCAAAAATTTAAGGAAGAAATTATATCTGTTTTCTACAATTCCTCCAGAAGACAGAATCAAGAAGGACTACTTCCTAACTCATTCTGTGATATCAGCATTATGCTAATACAAAAACTAGATAAAGACCTTACAAATACAGGAAACTACAGAAAAATATCTGTCATGAACATAGATGCAAAAATTCTCAACAAAATATTAGTAAATGGAATCCGACGATGTATTCAATATAAAAAGAATTACACAGGGAGGATTCTGGGAAGATGGCAGAGTAGGAAGCACCTGGAATCTGTTTCCCCACCAAGACAACAATTGAACTGGCAGAATCTATCTGATGTAACCATTTTGGAGATCTGGCTGGAGTCTAATGAAAGCCTGCAACTTCCAGGGGAAGGCTTGGATGATAAATAGCAGTTAGTTTTGGTCAATTTCAGCCCTTAGCACAGTAGCAGGTACTCATCCTCCACTCCAACCTCATGGCAGGCAACACACACATTTCTTGGAGTAACCTACACAGAGCTAGTGGGAGCTATGGTGAATAAAAAGGACACTGTCCTCCAAATATTGGGGATCTGTGTTCTGATTGCTGCTGCTTCTTTCTTTTTTTAAAATAATTTTTATTGGAGTATAGTTGATTTATGTTATATTAGTTTCAGGTGAACAGCAAAGTGAATCAGTTATACATATACATATATCCACTCTTTTTTAGATTCTTTTCCCATATAGGTCATTACAGAGCATTGAGTGGAGTTCCCTGTGCTATACAGTAGGTCCTTATTAGTTATCTATTTTATATATAATAATGTGTATAGGGGCTTCCCTGCTGGCGCAGTGGTTAGGAATCCGCCTGCCAATGCAGGGGACACGGGTTCGAGCCCTGGTCCAGGAAGATCCCACATGCCACAGAGCAACTACTGAGCCTGTGCTCTAGAGCCCTTGAGCCACAACTACTGAGCCTGCGTGCCACAACTAGTGAAGCCCACGCGACTAGCGCCCGTGCTCTGCAATAAGAGAACCACTGCAAGGAGAAGGCTGCGCACCACGACGAAGAGTAGCCTCCGCTTGCCGCAACTAGAGAAAGTCTGTGCACGGCAACAAAGACCCAATGCAGCCAAAAATAAATAATAATAAATAAAATAAATATTTTAAAAATCTTTTAAAAAATACTGTGTATATGTCAATCCCAATCTCCCAGTTTATCCCTTCTCCCCTTTTCCCCCTGGTAACCATACACTTATTTTCTATGTCTGTGACTCTATTTCTGTTTTGTAAATAAGTTTATTTGTACCATTTTTTTAGATTCCACATATAAGCAATATCATAAGATACTTGTCTTTCTCTGTCTGACTTACTTCACTCAGTATGACAGCCTCTAGGTCCATCCATGTTGCTGTAAATGGCATTTGATTGCTGCTTCTGATCACAGAGGTGCAAACAAAGAGAAGGGCAGCTATTGTTGTTGTATCTTCGCCCCACTGTCACAAGCCACTCCCCCTCTGGTTCAAGTGACTTCCAGGTGATTTAAAGGACCAGCACCCTTTTCCTGCCCTTCATTTTTCTTTCTCTCCTTTTGGAGTCCAGATATTAAAGACTAGGAGATTCAAAAACAACTGCATATATGGTGAAAATTAGAATGTGACTGTACATACCCAGGGAAAGATGCAGGTCCAGAAAAGACCTGAGGAGACCTTAAGTTTACATCTCAGGCTGATCTGTGGTGCAGAGACAGCCTACAACAATAAAACAAAAAAAACAAACAAATCCATCAAGTCCTGGGGATGGGAGAGAATATGATTTCCAAAGTTACCACATTATTAGATTCAAATGTCCAGTTTTCAACAACAATAAAAAATCACAAGGCATACAAAGAAACAAGAGATCATGGCCCATTCAAAAAACAAAAAAATTTTAAAAACCAACAAAAGCTGTCTCTGAAAGAAGACTGATGGCGAATCTACTAGAAAAGACTTAAAACACTTGTCTTAAAGATGCTTAAAGAACTAAAAGGAGATGTAGAGAAAGTCAAGAAAGTAATCTGTGAGCAAAATAGAAATATCAATAAAGAGATAGAAAACCTAATAAGCCAAAAAGAAATTCTGGAGCCAGAAGTTATAATAACTGAAATGAAAAATTCACTAGAGAGATTCAAAGTCACATTTGAGCAGGCAGAAGAAAGAATCAATGAACTTGAAGACAGGACAATAGAAATTGTTAAGTCTGAGGAACAGAAAGAAAAAAGATTAAAGAAATGTGAACAGAGGGCTTCCCTGGTGGCACAGTGGTTGAGAGTCCGCCTGCCAATGCAGGGGACATGGGTTCGTGCCCCGGTCTGGGAAGATCCCACATACCACGGAGCAGCTGGGCCCATGAGCCATGGCCGCTGAGCCTGCACGTCCAGAGCCTGGGCTCCGCAACGGGAGAGGCCACAGCAGTGAGAGGCCCGCGTACTGCAAAAAAAAAAGAAAAGAAAAGAAAAGTGAACAGAGCTTAAGGGAACTGTGGGACAAGCAGACTGATTATATGCATCGCAGGAGACCCAGCATGACAAGAGAGAGAAAGGGACAGAGAGAAAATTTGAAGAAACAATGTTTGAAAACTTCCAAAATTTGATGAAAAATATGAATATAAACATCTAACAAGCTCGATGAACTCAGAGACTCATACTGAGATATAAAAGCAGCGGGAAAGAAGCAAATCATCACACAAAAGTGAGCCTCAATAAGATTTTTGGCAGATTTCTCATGAGAAATTTTGGAGGCCAGAAGGCAGTGGGCCAACATATTCAAAGTGTTTAAGGGAAAAAACTGTGAACCAGAATCCTATATCTGGCAAAACTGGCCTTCAAAAGTGAGGGAGAAATTAAGACATTCCCCAATAAACAAAAGCTGAAGAAATCAATCTCTATACTTGATCTGCAAGAAATGCTCAAGGGAGTCCTGCAATGTGAAATACAAGGACATTAAACAGTAACTTGGAGCCATATAGAGAAATAGAAATCTCAACGGAAGCAAATACATGGGCAATTACAAAAGATAGTATTATTGTAACAATGGTTTGTAACTGCATATTTTGCTTTCAGCATGATTTAAGAGACTAATACATTTAAAGAAAAAAATCTAATTAGTCTAAAAGCTAGTAGTCTTGTAACTGGTTTGAAACTCCAAATTTCATTTTTTTTTTTTCCCTGCTGTGACCTCTCCCGTTGCGGAGCACAGGCTCCGGACGCGCAGGCCCAGCGGCCATGGCTCACGGGCCCAGCTGCTCCGCGGCACGTGGGATACTCCCGGACCGGGGCACGAACCCGCATCCCCCGCATCGGCAGGCGGACTCTCAACCACTGCGCCACCAGGGAAGCCCCAAATTTCATTTTTGACATAATTTAAGAGACTAATGAATTTAAAAGAATTATTAGTTTATGTTTTGGGGCACACAGTGTATTAAGATGTAATTCTGTGGCATCAACAACCAAAAGGGGTGGGGATGGAGATGGAAAGGAGCAGAGTTTTTGCATCTTATTGAAGTTGTTATAAATTAAAATTAGAATGTTATAAGTTAAGGATGTTAAATGTAGTTCCCATGATAATCACAAAGCAACGAACTACAGAATATAAACAAAAGAAAATGAGAAAGGAATGCAAATGTTTTGCTACAAATAAATCAACTAAACACAAAAGAAGACAGTAACACAGAAAATGAGGGGAAAAAAAGCTATGGAGCATATAGAAAACAAGTAGCAAAATGACAAAAGTAAGTCCTTCCTTATCAGGAATTACTTCAAATGTAAATGGATTAAGTTCTCTAATCAAAAGACAGAGACTGGCAGAATGGATAGAAAACACATAATCCAACTATATGCTGCCTAAAAAGACTCACTTTATTTTATTTATTTTTTTAAACTTTTTATTTTATATTGGAGTATACATATAGGTGTATCCATTCTCCCCCAAACTCCCCTCCCATCCAGGCTGCCACATAACATTGAGCAGAGTTCCCTGTGCTATACAGTAAGGTCCTTGTTGGTTATCCATTTAAAATATAGCAGTGTGGGCCTCCCTGGTGGCGCAGTGGTTGGGAGTCAGCCTGCCGATGCAGGGGATACGGGTTCGTGCCCCGGTACGGGAGGATCCCACATGCCGTGGAGCGGCTGGGCCCGTGAGCCATGGGCGCTGAGCTTGCGCGTCCGACAACGAGAAAGGCCACGACAGTGAGAGGCCCACATATCGCAAAAAAAAAATAAAATAAAATAAAATATAGCAGTGTGTACATGTTGATCCCAGACTCCCTAACTATCCCTCCCCCCACTTTCCCCTTTGGTAACCATAAGTTTGTTTTCTATGTCTGTGAGTCTGTTTCTATTTTGTAAGTAAGTTCATTTGTATCATTTCTTTTTAGATTCTGCATATGAGGGATGTCATACAATATTTCTCTTTCTCTGTTTGACTTACTTCACTCAGTATGACAATCTCTAGGTCCATCCATGTTGTTGCAAATGGCATTATTTCATTCTTTTTAATGGCTGAGTAATATTCCGTTATACATATGTACCACATCTTCTTTATCCATTCCTCTGAAAAGACTCACTTTAGATCCAAAGACACAAATACAGTAGATTGAAAGTGACAGGATGGAAAAATAGTAAGCAAATATTCCATGGAAATAGTAAGCAAAAGAGAGCAAAAAGCCAAAATAGACTTTATATCAAAAAAGGTTACAGATTACTAGGGGTATTAGCAGAGGTAAGGGTGTAAGAAAAAGCAGGCCAGAGAGTACAGAGTTTTAAATGGCAGGCTAGGTATTCTTTCTGCAGTGTGCAGTCATCAAGGCCATCATCCAGCAGGGAGGAGCCATAATCCCAGACCTGAGTGTGAAGGATGAAATGAGAAGAGTGTGGAGGAAGTCAACTTGGTTGAGGAGTTATTTCAGTTTACTCAGAGAACAATATACCTTTTTCCATAAATGTCCTGATATAAAATACCCTTAATAGGGCCTGCCTCTGAAAATATGTCTCAAAGAGTTAGACATGATTTTTGAAGTATAAAATGAAAGGCTAAAGCTTGCCCAAGCTCCAGCACCTATTGCCCCAAAATAAAAGAACAAACAAATGTACAGATTTTGACCAAGCTGCTTTTGTTCTAATTGGTTTTTAAGAGAGCCAGCATAGGTTGGCTGTATAATAATAGAATAATAATAAAACACAACATTGTAAATCAACTATACTTCAGTTAAAAAAAGAATTAAAGGGCTTTCCTGGTGGCGCAGTGGTTGAGAGTCTGCCTGCTGATGCAGGGGACACGGGTTCACGTCCCAGTCCGGGAGGATCCCACATGCCGCGGAGCGGCTGGGCCCGTGAGCCATGGCCGCTGAGCCTGCGCGTCCGGAGCCTGTGCTCCGCAACGGGAGAGGCCACAACAGTGAGAGGCCCGCGTACCGCAAAAAAAAAAAAAAGAATTAAAAACAAATAAACAAACAAAATGATTATAGTAACCATTGAATGAGCACTTGCTATGAGCCAGGTACTGTAAGTCTTTCCTCATTCAATACTCACAAACCTGTGATGTAGATTCACTTATTATCATCATTTCATAGATAAAGAAACTGAGTCTAAGAGAGGTCAGAGTCAATATGCAGCATTACTTAGATTAAAATGCTGTGCTTTCTATTTCAAAATCATGTCTTTACCCATTGCACTTCATTGTGCTTAAGCAGTTGTGCTTGGCAGACAGCATATAGCATTGCCCTGGGGGATGATGATGTGACAAGAAAAGAACTGCTTGACTTCTTTGTGTCTTGATTTGTTCAGCAATAAGTGGAAATAATAACTGCCTTTTTATCAGGCAGAGTAACGGGAGGTAAGACTGTTTTTCTCTCTTGGTTTGATCGCAAAAGAGGCCATGTCCACCCATAGGTGTGAATGGAAATGAGGCCACTTACAGAGTGTAGTTTGTGTTGGTGGCCCAAGTGCAGTTGCCTCATCTATACAATGGGTATAATAATAATAGTGTCCAACTCCTAGGATGTTTGTAAGGATCCAATGTATTCAAACATGTCACAGATTTAGGACAGTGCTTTACAAATAGCACTCGCTATCTAAATACTAGCCATTACTGGTATTAAAGATAGAAACTTGGCTACCAGGGATCACTGTGGCCAAGCAGAGATAGGGGAGAAGCCTCACTCACCCTGGCTTTTTCTCAGTAGGCATTTAGTTAGGAAGATTAGCTAGCTATAATCGTGGCCAGTAGTAAGCAGAGCTCAAAGAAAATGACAGGGATGGAGAAATAACGTTATCAGAAAATAAAAATAGCTCCTAATTTTTACCATTTCTATAATCAAGCACCACATTAAGAGTATACCAACTTGGTCTTGCCTAATCCTCACAGTTCTGTGGGGTAGGTGTTATTAACTGTGTCCTCTGTCAGCCTCCACTCCCACCTCTGTAGAAAGACAATAGAAGGTGATGGGAGAGGTGGGGGGAGGGTGGTCCCGCTGGGCTCCTGGCCCTGCAGCTTCTCTTGGCTCCTCTCCGAGGCAGGAAGCGCTTCTTCCACAGGACATCAGTGTAAACCTAAATAAGAAAAAGAATTTCTCCCTCCTAAGCCATATGGTACATCAGTTGCACAGAAATACCACTTTGGGAAACAGTCTTCAGGAGAGCCTCGATGAGCTCATACAATCTCAACAGATTACCCCCCAACTTGCCCTTCAAGTTTGACTTCAGTTTGATAAGGCTATATATTCAGTGTTGGTACAGAAGGTCAGGAACAGAGTCAATTCCACGCCTATGTATGTTTGGCTACCTTCCCTGAAGAGTTACTGAGATTTCAAACATCTGAAACATTATCTGCAGGATTGAAAGTCTCTGTAAATACGTACAGATTCTGCGATAATGTATGGACTTTCATATTGAATGATGTTGAATTCAGAGAGGTGACAGAACTTGATAAAGTGAAAATTGTAGCCTGTGAGTGGGACCTCTCTGGTGGACAAGTGGCTAAGACTCTGTGCTCCCAATGCAGGGGGTCCGGGTTTGATCCCTGGTCAGGGAACTAGATCCCACATGCCGCAACTAAGAGTTGCGCATGCCGCAGCTGAAGTTTCCGCACGCGGCAACCAAAATAGATCCCGCAGGCTGCAACTAAGGATCCTGCATGCCACAACAAAGATCCTGCACGCGGCAATGAAGATCCCATGTGCTGCAACTAAGACCCGGTGCAGCCAAATAAATAAATAAATAATTTAAAAAAGTGTAGCCTGCAATGGTAAAAATTCTGGCTCCAATACTACAGAATGAATAGAAAAAAATTGGCTTTTTAATGTCATCCTGTTATTGTTCATCTCTTTTCAAAGAGAAGCATAGGAGACTTTTTAAAAAATTTATTCTAGCATTGCAGAAATGACTACACTGTGCCATACTATCAGAGAATTCCAGTAGAAAGAAGCTTATACCTCTGTACCCTCTTACATTACATTTATTATACAACATGAAGAAACAGAACTTTCTTTTTAATGACACATCAAACACTGTTGCCTTCCTAAGACTATTCTTTAATAAACTCATTTTAAAACAAACAAACAAAAAGTGATGGGTATTCTTGCCTGGGCAATATGACCCCAGAGCCCACACTTCTAACCTCTACCCTCAGCTTCTTTGAGGGTTTACCACTGGGAACCAGACGTCAAGGTGGGGGGTCAACAGGCTGGGGTGGAGGCGGGGGAACTAAGACACGCCATAATTACACCGCAGTCTGCAGTAGGGTTTAAGGAAATAAATTATAGGCCCCCAGTACTTTGAGTTTTCTCGTTTAAAATTAGCTTTTAAACCCTAGGCCACGAGTATCAATGGTACTTTCTGAGAAACTCTGATTGAAGCCTGTTGACACAAGTGCTTTTGAAAGTTCAAAACACCAATAGATCTTGTACCCTCTGCTTAGAAAGAAAGGAGGGAGGAGAGAGAATATCTACTTCCCAGGTTTTATAAAGTTTAGGTTAAATTTATACTTATTCTTGTTTGGGGGTTTTTTGTGTTTTTTTTTTTTTTTTTGCTTTTTAATTGCTTTATTAACTTCACATTTTCCATGCAAATGGGTGAAACTCTACTGTTGACAGAAACTTAGATTGGGTGCCAAGGCAATCTCCAGTTAGAAGCTGGTAACAACACAGAACCCACCTGACATGGAAATTACATAAGGTTCAGAGCAAATGGATCAGAAAAGGCGTATCAGGAAAATGCAAGAAAAAAGAGAACAACAGTGGGAATCACAGTATTAATCTCATGGAAAATAGCAGGAGTCAATGCATAAGGCAAAATTCATCATGATGGTCATGGTGATTAGAGAGCTCCCCCATAAGGATATGTAGACAATTCCTCAACTGCATCTCCCTAAGTTTTCTCCTGATTTCGCTCATCTCTTCATGAACATTTCCATATAATCTCCATCTCCACCCATCCCATCTTTGACCTGCCTATTGGGTATGGCCCATCAGAAATTAGGGGCAAGTTGGCGAGCCTGTCCCCGTCTATTATTTCCTGCCGGCTGGTGGCCTTCGCCCCCTCCCAAAAGGCAGTTTTCCTTTCCTTTTTGCACAGGCTGCTCCATTTCTTTGTTTCCCTGGGCCTGTCCTTGCTGTCTCCTGCTCCTCCCGATTCCCGCCACAAGTGTGCTGCCGTGAAACTTAGTACTTATTCTTTATACTTATTTCTATCTTGCAGAGCAGTAGAAATTTCCAAGACTCGTTACTGGGAAAGGCAATGAAATTTCTGTGAGTCAGAGGTTTGTTTTCATAATTATCTTCCATGGGTTGTTTTCCCCTTACAACTATATTTTCATTATAGAAAACTGTATGTGTTGCAATATAGGTCCCCTCCAAGTTGCAAAGTATGTCACAGGAGGGTGGATTTGCTCACTAACTCTATGATAACTAACCTGCTGAGCATAACTGCATATTATAATGAACACAAACAAAATATCAAAACTGGGAAGTTTCTTCTTACATTAAAAAAATAACCCAAAACAAAACCCAGAGTCCTCATGTGATATATGAGGCCCTACATGATCTAGCATCCTGCCACCTCTCTGCCCTCATCTCCCTGTCGCCCTGGTCCAGCCATCCTGGCCTCCTTGCTTGTCCTTCCTTCAACACACCAGACATGGTCCTGGCTTTGTACCTTTGTACTTGCTGTTCTCTTGGCTTAGAAAGCCTTTCCCCCAGATTATGTGTATGATTTGCTCCCTTACTTCATTCACATTTGTTCAAATATCACTCCCTCAGGGAGACCTTCAAATTATCTCATCTAAAATCAAGCCACCCACCCCACCCTCACATCCATCATCTTCTATTCTTTGGTTTGCCTTTTCTTCCCCATAACACAAATCACCATCGGATACTTTATTTGTTGATTGTTGATTGCTGGATTTTCCCCACCAGAATGTAAGCTCCATGAAGGCAAATCTTTGTTTTGTTTGCTGCTGTATCCCCAGCCCTAGAACAATGCCTGGCACCCAGCAGGTGCTCAATAAATGAATGAAGTGAAACTAATTAAAAGATATGGGTTCCATGACAGGAAAGAGCTTGCACTGGGACCCTGCACCAGGTGGTTTAGGAGATGCCGACCATCAGAGCCAGAGATGACCTTGAGAAGGGAAGAGATCCCTGGGAATTCACAGAAACCTGGGGGGTGAGTACCAGACTTTATGAAGGGAGTGAAAGGGGGAATATGGAGGAACTCTAAATGACACATGCATCACACACACATTATCTTATTTCATCTTAATATCACAACAGATGAGGAAATTGAAGATCAGAAAGGTGAACTGACTTACCCATGGTTATTCAGCTAAGTAGCAGAGCCTCGATCTGAAGTCAGCTCTGTCTGACTCTAGAAACCATGTTCTTTTCAAGACACCACACAGCTGAGGAGAAAGCTTGGTGAAGAGTGTGTGTTCAGTTAAGTAACAGTTGAAGGAATGAACAAATGCTTCATAGAGAAAGTGTTAATTTGGTCATTTTTGAGATCAAACAGCCTTATGGAGAGACCAAAGGCAGACCTGGAGAAAGAAGGAGATTGAACAAAAAGTTTTAAGATTAGATAGTTAGGTGAGGAGCTGTCCAGGGAACACTGAGTACATCAGCTTAGCTGGATCTTAGAGTGTTAATGGAGCATTTTAGGAGATAAGGTCTCCAAGGACCCAAATGTGAAAGATCTTGACTGCTTGGTTA
The DNA here is from genome assembly GCF_000442215.2 of Lipotes vexillifer. Lineage (NCBI taxonomy): Eukaryota > Metazoa > Chordata > Mammalia > Artiodactyla > Lipotidae > Lipotes > Lipotes vexillifer. The sequence continues at coordinate 264,109 of NW_006779881.1, read as the reverse complement.
TGGAATTTGGACTTTACCATGAGACGGTGGGGAGCATTAAGCTGTAGAGTAATGTGCTCAGACACTGCTTTCGGAAGTCATTCTGGGGTGCTGGGGATGGGATTACCAAATGGATTTATTGTAATAGTCCCAGTGAAGAGTTATCGCCAAAGCAGTCAATTCTCTCTGAACCCATGAAAGGTTGAGGTTAAAACCAGCCCTGACCTAAACATTCACATAACAGCCACTAGTTGGCAGCAATGTCCCAAGAAACAGGTGAGCCAGCTTCCAGGTAGGAGCTTCCTCAGCCAACTCCTTGGGCTGTGATGGGGTATGGTCACCTGGTGGAACACAAGAGTAGTTGGGAGAACAGCCTGTGTGGAGAGAACCCCAAAGACCCACAGGGGAAGGAGTATGTGGGGGTCAGAGGACAGGGTGATCAATGCCTGGAGGATGGTTGCGGTGGGATGGGGGGCAGGTGTGAGAGGGGAGGCTGCATCTGAGAGCTAGAAACTGATTGCAAATGGCCTTGAATTTCCAGGCTAAGAAAGCTGGACATTATCCTGAGGGAAATGGGGACCCAGGAAACCCATGTCTAAGTAGAAGAGAAACATGACTAGACTTGCCTTTTAGAAAGATCACCAAGATTGCAGTGTGGAGAATGAGGGGAAAGAGACAGGAAGCAGAGAGAACAGTGAGGAGGTGCTGTAGTGATCCCCAGAGAGATGATGAGTGGTCTGAACTAGGGTCAGCAATTGAAGTGGACAGAAGGGGTCAGATTTGTAGGCGACTTAAGAAATAAAAATCATAGAATGAGAAAGAGGGCATTAAAATGTAGTTTTCACAGAAGATAATGAATATTCTCTCCCCATTATTAAGAACACTTTCTGAATTGTTGGATTTTCTCCCTAAAACTGCAGTGGAAGAGCTCAGATCGTGGAACTTCTTTAGGTCTAAATTCACTCAGTCTGTGGTGGGAACTGGCGACAAAGGAATGACTTAGCAGTTGCCTCCCCACTGGTGGAATAACAGTCAACTGTACAGTGTGGAGAGGGCTTTGATGGAGGAAATACAGGACAGTGTGGTGTCCAGCGGGGGAACCTGATGCAGGTTTCCAGGGAGAGGAAACTTGTGAGCCCACGATATGCAAAGGATCTCACAAAACTGTCAGTGAGCTAAGCACTGGAAAAGAAGGGAGTCTGGGAGCAGCCCCGTTACCTGTTTACCCCTTTTCGTCACAAACCGTAGGCGTCACCTTATGCGCGATAAGGTGTCCCAGGTGAGCTACGTTCCCCAGGATGAAAGCGCTAACCCAGCCACGGTCGCCAGCTCCTGGAGCAAACTCACTTCCCAGAAGACAGACATGCTTAGCGTCCCTCAGAGGCTCCTGGACCGCCGCCCAGGGCAGACAGGCTGTGATTGGTGGGAGCCTGGGGCCCGCCCCTCACCAGCCCAACACTGCGGTTCTGATTGGTGGAGAAACCGCGTAGCCCCGCCTCCCCCGCCAGTCGGCAAAGGAGGCTAGCCAGGTGGGTGCGCGACTGCTGAGGGGGCCCTAGAGCACCGCTGTTACGGTCTGGGAGAGATGGAAGATCGCCCCGGCCCCAAATCTTCTACACCCGCGATGGACTGCAGTCCCTAGAGAAAAGGCGTCAAGGGACCGGAAGCTGTGCTTCCCGGAGCATTGTGGGCCCAGGCGGGGGTGGGCCGGGTCTTCCGGCGCCTGCGTGCACCTAGCAGTTGGGGAAATGGTGGCCCACGGCACGTTGCTGCAAGCCCTGTGAGGGGCGGGAACCCGGGAGTGGGTTCTCGGGCATTTTCAGACCAGGGTGTGGAGCCCTGGGCTGGGCTGGGCTGGGGCCGGGATGCTTCCGGGCTCCGCCCCGCTTTGGGGCCTCGGGTGCCACTGCTTTGCATCCTTAAGCTCACGCTTCTAGCGTGCTCCTTCCGCCCCAACCCCACCCCTAGTCCGTTTCCTTCCATCCGGTGGGAACAGCAACCAGGGTGCCACCATAGGATTTTAAGAGCCCTGAGTGCGCACCTGGCATCCGGGGCCCCTGACTCCTCTTTGCATTACCCCTCCCGGGGCCCCTGCGAAGCAAGAGCTAACTCCTTTCAACAGAAGCCTGCTGGGGCCATGTGGTAAGGCCTCCTCCATCGCACCTGGTCCCCGCCCTTCATAGGTTAACCACCCTGCCCCCAGGCTCAGGCAAGGCACAACCCTTCTGTGAGCCTCACTCCTGATTTGTGAGATGGGGATGGCTAACTCGTCAGATTCTCTGTACCTAATGATAATACACAGGTGCTGCCAATTACGATGTACCCGTTTTCCCTTCTCACCCTCTCCGTACAACCCCGCTTCATGGCAAGCAGATTTTATAGTTTAACCTGTGTGCAGTTATGAAGGTTCGACAGGCATATCCACCCCACCCCCCGATTTTGTCAGCTGAGCCTCTAGGGACAAATATCCTTGGTGCTTTTATTTCAACCGTTTTCTGAGTGCCTGCTCTGTGCCAAGCACTGTATTTAGTACTGAAGACCCAGATGAACCAAGTTGACTTCTTCCCATGAAATTGAGACTAGTGGGGGAAATAGGAACTTGTGATAAAGGTGGTGATAAAAGACATGTGATAAAGATACAGTGCCACAGGAAAGGAACAAATGAAGTACTCTTGAAATTCAGGGATTGGGAGAAGGGGGTTAGAAGTCTTTAGGGAGTGTGCAGTAGCCTATAAGCTGGATCAGAGGGGGCATTCTGAATTAAATAGACGGGAGAAGGCAGCTTGACAAGCTCACTCTGCCCACGCAGTGAACATGGTTCATTTTGCTTTGGAGGGGCTGGGGGTTTGGGGGGAGGAGTGGGGTAGGGGGTGGGGGGTGTGCAGTATAATTTTTTTTTTTTTTTGGCCACGCGGCTTGCGGGATCTTAGTTCCCTGACCAGGGACTGAACCTGGGCCACCACAGTGAAAGCGCCGAATCCTAACCACTGGACCGCCAGGGAATTCCTGCAGTATAATTGTTAAAAGCAGGGGTTTTAGCATATTTGCTGAGACTTCAGGCACATTAACCTCTTTGAGCCTGTCAAATGTACAGAGATAGTACCTACCTCACATTCAAGATAATGCATATCAAGGCCTGAGCATCAGGGTCAGCACATAGCTATCATTTTTTTGAATACCGGCTATCATACGTGAAGGAAAATGGGAATGCCTCGAATGCCAAGATTTTTAGATTTTTCTCTAGGTAATAGAGATCAAACAGATTTTTAAGCAGTAGAGGGTGTTGATCAAAGGTGCTTGGAAGTGACTGAATCTTGGAGTCAAAAAGTCTGGCGCCGCTCTAATAGTTGCTTCTTTCCCATTCCCATCCAAATCTGCCTACCCTCAACCCATATGCATTTCAGAACGATGTTTCTAAAAACCAGCCATTTATATCTGCTTAGGTAAGTTACAGAGTAAGGTGGTGTATTTACAAGTTGGTTTGTCCAGATATACTATAACTTAGTGTCTGTATTTAATATTGACAACCAAAAAATATATATAAATATCTTCCAACTATACACAGCAGGGCAGGATCACGTCTTCTTGAATAGTGAGTTCTCAGTTTCCCATGGCCCTCCTCTCTTGGTGACCGTCTGGCCCTCAGTGCAAAGGAGACTAGCACCTGGCAGCCCAGTCTGGCCCTTCCCCTCTCCTCGCTGTACTCCAGTGCTCCCAACTGGTCTCAGGCAAGAGAAGATTAATTTGAGTGGTTGGGTAGGAAGAGACAGGAATGGGCGAATCCTAATGGAGCCTGATCCTGGAGCCTGATCCCTAGGTGGGGAGACCCAGGCCCACAGAAGGAGTGGCCAGAGCCACCTCTTGGGGTAGAAGACTCATGGTTCGTAGTTCAATTAGTGTGTCCTTGGGTCATAGGTCCGGCCCTACAGATTAGCTTGGCAAAGAAGGCAAGTGTCTAGGCAGGGCTTGGTCCCCACCCTCAGGCACTGAGCCATTCAGGGTGAAGCCAGGGATGTGGATAAAGGAGACTCTGGCTGATAAAAAAATAATAACAAAATCAGTAATAAAAAAATTATAAAACCTGTTGCTTGTCTGAATAGATCTGAGCAACAGTCTTTTGTTAAAATCCTGGAGCCATTAAAAGTCCTGAATATTCTTCTGGACATCACTACTGGCTGAAGAAAAGAGCCCCAGGCCCAGCTCTGCTGAGATCTTGTCAGTTTGAAAGTCTCATCCAGCTGCCTGTGCTCCGAGAGATCCTTGGGCTGCTGGGAGCAGACCGGGCTGGTGGTGTGGGGCACCTCACACTTGTGAATCAGCTCCCAGGGGGTGGAACAGCTCCTCGGGTGTCTTGTCACTTTGGCTCGCTCCCCCCTGCCGGAAGCCGGAAGCAATCTCATCGAAGGTCCTGCCTTTCGTCTCGGGAACTTTGAAGTAGGTAAAGATGAAGAACAAAACCAGGAGCACGGTGAAGATGATGAAGACATAGGGACCACACAGTTGCTGAAAGATACACAGAAACACTTGGTTGGAGACCTGACCCTACATCGGGCCGTAGGACCTTGGATAAGTCACTTTACCTCTGGGCCTTTGATCTGAAAAAGGGAACACCCACCGACAACCCAGGAGCATTGGGATGTTAATATTAGACTCTGTGGCACCTGGCACGTGATAGGAGCAGGTTCCCATGGCAGGGCAGAACAGAAAATTCAAAGATAAGGAAAGAACCCTGTGTGACTTGGGCTTCTGAGCCTGTTTCCTCCCCAGCATGATTCCCGTAAGAACGGCAGGGACAGCATTTTGCACAGTGCTATGGGGTCCTGCATGCAGGAGAGAAATGCTGAGTGTGGGGACTCTGGGAGTTCTCACCTCCACATACTGGAAGCACATGCCCACAATGAAATTTGAGGTCCAGTTGGAGAAGCCAGCGACAGCAATGGCAGCTGGGCGAGGGCCCTGGCTGAAGAGTTCAGCCACAATGAACCATGGGATGGGGCCAGGGCCCACTTCGAAGAAGGCCACGAAGCCAAAGATGGCCACGATGCTCAGGTAGGACATCCAGGGCAGCTGCTCCTGTTGAGGACGAGAGACGGGAGGAAAGTTAGATTGGGCCGTGCTGGATCCTCAGAAGAAACAAACTGCAAAGGCAGCCCAAGGCAGGCCTAAGAGCTCTAGGCTGGAAAGCAGGAGGCCAGGGTTGATCCTGGATTTGCCGTGTGACTTAGGTACCCTGTGCCGGGTCTTGGATTCCTCATCTGAACAAAACAGTTTAAGTCCTGCATGGTCTGCCCTCCCAGAATGGTCATGTAGTTGCATATGGAAGGTGCTAAGAAGAGGTCCCTGAGGTCCCCTGGCTCTGGCTGTGGAGCAGTCTGCTTACAGTAGGAGGATGTGGAAGAACATTCCTGGGGGTGGGTGTTAGAAGGCTTGTAAGGTGCCCTACTCAGGACTGGCACAGAGCAGGCATGTGGTTTTACGTATAATCATTCTCGAGGAGGCTGCAGTAGAAAAGTTATATTGGCTTTGCTCCAGATCCCAGATCCGCTGCTCACTGCCTACGGTATTGCCAGGCCTCTCGGCCATCACCACACTCTCCAAGCCTTGGTTCGGCTGTAAAATGAGTGTACTGGTGCTTTCCTTGCCCAGATGTTGGACAATCAAGTGTTGTGTGTGAAGTGCCTGGGACAGGATTATCACAGAGATTACAGTCACGGGCTTGGGGCCAGCAGACCTGAGGTTGATTCCTGGCTTCGTCCTTTATCTGCTACATTACTAACCTCACTGGGGGAGGTTTCCTCACCTGAGAAATGGGAATATTGACTGAACTACACCTGTGTGTCGTGAGGACTGAGTGAGATGAGGCATGTTTCCACGCCTCTGTGGTGAGGAGGACATTACTTTTCTAGGGCTGTTCTGAAGATGAATTGAAGATGCAGAGGAAGACTTTGAAAAATTTAGTATCGGGCAAAGTAGCTCCTGGGGAGAGGGAACTTGAAGTCTGGGGCTAGAGGTGCGGTGGTGAGAAAGCACCAAGCAGCGAGGAGCCGTTTGAAGACAGGATGGGAGTGGGATGGAAGGAGCCAGCCTAAAGAGGCAGAAGGTCAGGCCCACGCCCGGGATTGGGAGGAGTGCAGAACCAGGGCGAGGGCAGCCCTCCCCCACACACACCTGGCCTCCAGTGCTGCTTGCCAGCCTGGGGCTGAGATAGGCACTGTGGGGTCTGATGCCCACGTGAGCTCCCCCCACCTGCCGCCTCGCCCCCAGAGCGAGGCAACTCACCAGCAGCGCCAGCGCGATGGTCATGAGCACTGCACAGCCTGCCATACCGGCCAGGCCTATGAGGTGCAGGGTCCGCCGGCCAGCTCGTTCCACCACAAACAGCTGTGGGCAGAGAGGATGTCAGTGCAGCCTGCCTGGTGCCTCTCTGAACATACCCCTTCCTCCAGGAGGGTGGCCCCCAGTGCTGGGAAAGCCACGTGGCACTGCAGAGATGGACGCCTCCTCCCTGGGGCTCAGCTCGGGGACTACATAGGATCTGAGGGAATGAGAGCTGGACCCCGAGAGCCAGACAGCTGAGCATTCTGGCTGTGGCCTTGGGCCAGCCATTGCACTTCTCTGAGCGTCAGTGTCATCAGCTGTTTGATAGAGTAATGAACTTGACGAGTTGTCCAAGATGAAATGAGAGAGCACTTAGGGAGCCCGTGATGCGTGCCTGGCTCACAGTAAAGGCTGTTGTTTGGTCATGAGGCCCTGAGGCCCCAAGCTGGACCCCAGATGCCGACTGGCTGTGGGCAACGATGCAAAAGACTCACCGACACGACAGTGAAGGCTGTGTTGACGATGCCGGAGCCGATGGTGGCATACACAGGCTGCTGCACCCCCGCCTTCTCGAAGATGCTTGTGGAGTAATAGAAAACCTACGGGACACAGAAGTCGCGGAGCTCAGCCAGGTGCGGTGGCTCTTCCCCGGCCTCTGTCGCAGTGGGGGCAGGACACACGGTCAGTAAAGAATGAAGGGGACACTGCACCAGTGCCCTCGTGGGTTCTGGTTCTAAAGGACAGCTGCTCCTCTGGCAGGGGCTCGTCTGTTGTTTTAAGGGTGGGACCTGTCCACAGCACACACTTGACTGCAGGGTTTGGCTGGGGCCGCAGGAAAGGGTGGGTGAGGGCACTCACAGCATTGATGCCAGACAGCTGCTGGGACAGCTGCAGCACCACGGCAATGAGGATGGGCTGACGGTAGGCGGCCGAGCGGAACAGCTCCAGGATGGTGACCTTCCTCTCCCGCATCATCTGCCGGCCCTCCTCCTTCATCTCCTGCAGGTCGCGGGTCACATCCGAGGTCCCGCGCAGCTTCTTCAGCACTGGGGGGGCCGGAGGGAAGGCGGGGGTGGCTCAGAGCAGGGAGGAGGCCGGGGCCGGGGGCGGGGAGGGGCAGGGCCCGCCGTACCGCTCTTGGCCCGGTTCTCCTCGTTGCGGTTGATGAGCAGGAAGCGGGGGCTCTCAGGGCAGAAGGGCAGCAGAATGCACTGCAGCAGGGCTGGGATGAAGATGACGCTCAGCAGCAGGGGCCACAGCTCCTGGTTGCCCATGATGGAGTCCAGGCCAAACACCTGGGGGCGGCAGGGCCAGAGCAGCAGCTGTGAGCACCTTGCCCTGGGCCCACTCGCGGCCCCAAGCCACCCAGGGACCTTCTTCGCCTGCTTTGTGGCAGCTGCTGCTTTGGAGAGAGAGGGCTCTAGTCCTCAGTCCAGCTCTGCCACTAACGTGAGGCTTAACTTCTCTGAACCTCAGTTTCCTCATCTGTGACAAGGGGGAAGTAGGACCTGCCTCACGGCATTAGTGGGGGATAGATGGCAGGGCTACAGACATGTCTGGCAGGGGGATGGGGGCTGCTACTTTGCCACAGGACGATTTAGGGATGGGGCAGGGAGAGCCTCGAGAGGGCAGTGCATATATATATGTATACAGGCATCAAGGCGTGGAGGTGTGAGACAGTCGGCATGTTGAGGAACCAGTGGGCTGCCCTGTGGTTGGATCCCCACAGTGAGAAGAAAGGACGCGAGGCTGAGTGGGCTGGGATGAGAAGGGTCAAGGCATCTGGACTTGCTCTCCCACCGGGGGGCCCCGGGAGAATGGTGAGCGGTGGTGTTCTTGGGACCTGCACCTAGGATGTGTCTACGAGGCTGCCCTTTGCAGGGCTGTGGAAGGCCAGGTGAGGAGTTGAATCTGGACACACACCTGAGGCACTGGAGCCGTGGGTGGGGGCTTACCTGGGCGATGAGGATGCCGATGACGATGCCCAGCTGGTGCAGGGTACCCAGGGCCCCGCGAAGGTCCGTGGGGGACACCTCCCCCACGTACATGGGCACAAAGCCAGTGGTCAGGCCGCAGTATACACCAATGACGAAGCGACCCAGGATCAGCATCTCAAAGGACTTGCCCAGTTTTGAGAAGCCCATGAGCACAGCGGACACAAAGGTCAGCAGGTTCATCATCAGCATTGAATTCCGCCTGGGGGGCAGGACGGGGAGGAGGTCACAGGTCAGGCAGGTCCCTGGACCCCCCGGAGGCCCCAGGGGCTGGGTCATAGGTAGACCCTAGGACAGCCAGGGAAGGCCCCCCACCTCCCACTCCCTGGGCAGGGCCAGGACCCCTTCTGCTCACCGGCCAAAACGGTTAACGAAAAGGCCCACAGAGAAGGAGCCAATCATGCCCCCCACGGAGAAGATGGCCACAGAGAGGGACCAGAGTGTGGTCAGTGTGGTGGGCAGGATGCGCTCCCCATAGCGGTGGATCCACGTCTGGTTGTAGAACTCCTCGATCACCTGCAGGAGCAGAAGCAGCCTGGTGGGCGAGGCCAGGACCCAGTCATCCTCCTCCCTTGCACTCCCCCGCCTCAAAGAGGACCATTTTATCACGGGATGCTAGAGGGGGCCCAGGGGCCCAGCACCAGGCCCAGCCCCAAACTTGCTGCTTTCTTACACCGGATGCCACCCCTTTTGTGGGCCTCAGCCACCCACACCACCGAGGGAGAGTGGTGCCGGCTCTCATACCTCCCTCAGAGGTGGTTTCCAGTGCCCTGTAGTTTCAGGCGCTCAACAGGACTTTCTGGGGATGATGGCAAGTGAACAGTGGTGGAAGTTCAGGCATAGCAGAGAGAGGCTCAGAGAGAGAGTGCTTCTTCCCGCATGCCCCTCCCCAGTCCCCGTTCCTGGGGAGGAAATACAGCTGGACAGAGGCCCTTTGAGGAAGGGAAGGGCAGGCTGACTCTGCACTCAGGCCTGGTGTGAGCAACTTGCACACAAATGCTTGTGAGACCCACCCCCGGCTGGCCTGGAAGCTCCCCTCTGAAGGACCCATGGCCTCGTCCCCTCTCTCAGGTGCCCAGTTGGCGGTACAGGGAAAGCTACAGACAAGGAAGCAGTTCCAGGAACTGGAGACACCTGTCCTAGAACAGGCCTCCCGCTAGCCCTGCCCCCACCAGAGGGGGGGCCTGGCTGGCCCAGGCCCAGGCCCAGGCATGTGGCAGGCGGGCAGCACTGGCTCTGCTTGCTCACGCTCACCCCTCCTCTCAGGTGATGCAGATACATGCCCAGTGCCTCGGGACAAGCCAGACCCACCCAGCAACATGCGCAGCCACAGGCCCACTGTACCCAGAAACAGCCTCCTGTGTACACACGCCATCACACACACGAGCTCGCGTTCACATAATCTGAATATTCCCGACTTCAGCCAGTCACAAACCTGCATGCCCCTCTTCCCCTCCCCACTTGCAGCTCAAACTCAACTCCACGCGAGCCCAACCTATCTGGCACCCCTCCCCACTGCAAGTTTGTGTGCACCGGGCAATATGCAGCCTCTCATACAGTATGATCTCCACTGGCACCGCTCTTGGCCCTCCGTAACCCTCCCAAGCTCCAGGGGTCTAGCAGAAGAGGAGGCTGTGGGAAGCCACAACTGCCAAATGGGGAGCCAAGGCCCACAGTCCCAGGAATG
>NW_006779881.1:238233-254057 GCF_000442215.2 Lipotes vexillifer | reverse complement strand
TGAATGCCCACTGAGTTATCTACTTGTCTGTCCCAGGGAAGCTGGACAGCTCAGGGGTGAGGAACCTGGACGCAGCCAAGTTCAGACTCAGCTCTACCACTCACCTCCAGTGTGACCGAAGGCAAATGATTTTATCTCGAATGACATTAGCAATATCAACTTCATAGTGTTGCGGGAAGTTAATGAAACACCCTTGGCAGTGCTCACACGGTGCTTGGTACCACCACTGAGCTAAGGGACCCCACCACGTTCCGGTACTGACCCAGGGGCAGTGCAGGCCACTGACAAAGGCTAACAGAGCCTGTGTCCCATAATTCAAAGTCAAGGCTCCTGCCAGATATCAGTCCCACCTCCCCACCTCCCAGCATCTCTACTTTTGCCCTATGCACCCTTTCCCCCAGTTCCACGGTTACTCCTCCTGGAGGGCCCACCTGCCTTACCACGCTGAAACCTTTTGAGACCCAGCTCAGAGGGTCCCAAGAGTCTGTCCTCCCTGAGGGCAGGGACCCCAGTGGATTCACCCCAGGGCCTGTCCCAGAGCTGGTGCAGGGCTGTCTAGCAAGTGAATGGAGGAACAATGAGAGGACCTTAGGCTTCCCTCCTAGCAGCCCTTGCTTCTGCCAGGGGCAGAGAAGGCAGATTTCAACAAAACAAACACAAAGTGCTTGTGTTCTTCAAGGGACAAAACCAACCCCAGAGGAGGACTGGTTGGGAACAGTAATGCTCCACTTATCAGGCTCTGCAGAGAGCAAGCTGTCCTGGATAAGGGAACTGCCCAGATAGATGGCCCTCACCCCTTGGAGGGCCCATCATCTGGCTGGAAATCTTTCTCCCTCCTGTCCCTCACACTCTGCCGCCCTGAGCAACCAGACCTACAAGCAGGGCTCCGGGGCACTGATGTCCTTGGGGCTCTCTGCAGGGGCAAGGAGAGGTGTTTGCCCCAGATGACACTTAACTTTCGCATGCTGTAGTTCTCAGGCTCACCCCCTACCAGCTGTGTTTCAGATGCTTGTCTCACAGAGCTCTCCACATCTCGTTTTAAAATTTCCCAAGTCGGCTAATGGAACTTGTCTGAATTGTACGCAGAGCCAATACGTGTAGTATTTAGGCAGTAAGTGCTTACTACCTAAATGGGTTTAAGGGTGTGAGGCTGAGGTCTTTAACCCTCTCCTTTGGGATCTGGCTGGAGATGTTGAGGAACCATGTGTAAGTGAGGTGTTACCAGAGCCTCCCCAGTTAAGTCTCCTGCATGTGGTAACAAGTCAGAGGGGCCAAACCCTGGCCACGGCTGGCTCCTTTATGGGCCCTGAGCCCCCTGCTGCTTAGACCACTTTATGGGGTTGCGGGACGGTGAGCAGCCAGCACCGTCCACCTTGGCCCCAGGCTCATCCTCTTCACCCCCGGCAGCACTTCTTGGCCAAGCCGAGGTTGCCCACTGCGTTCCTGCCTCTTGATCTGGTGCTTGAGATCTGTGGTTAGAAGCTAAGTGTGGTTTTCCTTTCCTGCGGGCGGTGTGTGGGCTGTTTGTCATCTCCCCTCGGGTCCACGCCCTGTGTGGGGTTGAAGCTGGCCCTTGGCCCAGGAAAGGCGGTGGGTCCCTGGAGAACAGGAGAACCCGGCGTGGGGAGAAGTTCTGGGGTCACCTCTTCCACCCAGCCGCTGCCTTGAGCATCATCCAGCAGTGGCTGGGTGCCCGTCACGGCAGAAGAGCCTCCTTACTGCTCTGCACCCTTAACAGGATCCCACAGGCCCGGTCTCGGCAGCGAGCTTCCTGGGGGCCTCCTCAGCCCTGGCTCATGTCTGAGGCGAGGCCTCACACGTGCTTCTTTCTCAATGCTCTTTCCTCACATTCTGGTTACATGCCTGGGAGCTACCCTTGATCCTGCCACTGCCCCACATGCAGTCACTCACCAGGTCCTGTCCATAAAATCCTACCTCCTAATCGGTCCTCCTCTCTACTCACGCAGCACCTGCCCTAGGTCTCACCTGGATTCTGCTCCTGACTCCTCCCATCCACCGAAGCCAGATTCCGATTCCCACCATTATTCCCTGATTTGGCAGTCGAGCCCTGGACATCAAGTGGACCAGGCTCAGCACTCCGTTTGTCTCTGTTCCCTTCCCAGCCCATGCCCAACCCCTCTCCCTGCCAAGGGTCGGTGTGAGTGCACGTGTGCTGGGGAGAAAGGGCAGGTCCTGGTCAGCCATGGCATCAGGCTGTTGGAAGCTGAGGGGCTATTAGAGCTCTTTGTCCAAGCATCCCCTCATTGAACCTAGAGGGCAGAGGCTCACTTGGCGACACTGTAGGGGCCAGCATGGAGAAGCAGGATGGCCCTGGGCAGCTGCCATCCCTTGGACTGAATGGTTTCCAGTAAAGAGCTATTCCTCATCCCAGCAGTTCTCCTGGGGGTGAGGGTGCGGAGAGGCTTGTGTCATGTCTGTCATCCCCCCTCCCTTCCCTGCCTGGGTAACTGTGGCTGAAGGACCACACGTCTGCCTGTCTAGAGCAGAAGTTCTGACTTCCTCTGTGTCAGGGCAGCGTCTGTAGTGAGGCTCTGGGTGTGAGGTGGAGCCCACTGCCTGGCACATGGAGTAAGCTGTTCCTTGTATCACTGTTCTCTCGAGGAGAGAAGCCATCTCCTTGAGAGGAACATTAAGGACAGAGTTTTCCATTTTTTAATTACTGCAAGACAAAGCATTAACCTAGGAATTTATAGTACAAGAAAGAACCTGAAGGAACTAGAGGCTTGCCTTGGGGAGTAAAGCTCTATCTTCAGACCTTGCTGGCTGCCCCAGGCCGAGGGACCCAGTAGGTCTGCAGAGCCCAAGGGCACAGACTTCAGCTCAGGGGAAAGAAGAGCTTTCTAGGCTTCAGAGGATGACATTACCCATGTTACAGTTAGTGAGTCCCCTGTCAGCAGGGAGCATACAAGTCAAAGTTTGGATCAGGGATTGATATAAACAATTTATGTAAAAGGCTAGATAGAATATATTAGAGTCTGTTGACGACATATGGCCTCTGTTGCTTATTTTTCTTCCCTTCCCTCCCTCGCCCCACCCCAACCTTTTAAACACGTAAAACCCATTCTTGGCTCATAGGCCATACAAAAACAGGCTGCTAGCTGGATTTGGTCCCCCTGCCAACCCGTGTTCTAGAATCCCAGACCACTGCCAAGAGGAGGGGTATATGTTTTGGAATTTCTGGCTGCTCTCCACATCTTCCCTGCAGAGGCCTGGTCTCCTAGATCAGTGGTCCCCAACCTTTTTGGCACCAGGGGCCGGTTTCATGGAAGAGGGTTTTTCCACGGACCGGGGGTGGCGGTGGGCGTGATTCAGGCAGTAATGCGAGCGGTGGGGAGCGGCTGACCGGCCCGCCCGCCGCTCACCTCCTGCTGTGAGGCCCGGTACTGGCCCCGGGGGTTGGGGCCCCCTGTTCTAGATCATCCTGAAAGGGAATCAGCTCTCTCTCAACCCTTTCTTCTCGCTCTTAAGATATACTGTGGGGATGAAGGGGTTAAACAGCCGCCCAAGCTTTGAGGTCCAGTCGGGAGGAAGAAAGGGCCAGCTTGTCCAGTTCAGGCCCTCAGCCTGGCTTTGACCCCTATTTCCTGTTCCCTACCTACCCCTCCCCCACAGCTGGGGCTGCCCCCGCCCCTCAGCCCAGGTGGTATGTCTCCATAGCAACTCAGCCACGCCCCAGGGTCAGCTGGGAGTTCGGAGACAGATGCTACAGGTGGGGCTGGACAGATAACTTCTGGGTTCCTCAGGGCCTCTCCCTGGGGCCTGGTGAAGAGGCCCAGGCAGCCAGATGGAGATAGAAGCAGGGCCCCAACCCCAGAGCAGATGATCGGACCACCCTGGCTGCTTTGGCTGCTTTTCTGGAAGAGCCCTGATAGGGCTTCTCTCCAAGCCTTTGCTCTGACCTCCTCACGGGTCCCTGGCCTCTGGAGTCTCCCCTGCAAACAGAAGGATCTTCATTTCCCCTGCTCACAGCTTTTCTTGTCTCCCCAAGTGTCTCTTCCCACCCCACATGGCAACACCCCCATGCTGCCTGGGCACCCCACACCTCTGCACCTTCACTTTGCTGCTGCTTTGCCTTCTGCCTGGTGAGCTGTTGGTCACTTTCCAGAGAACGCGCCATCCCTCCTCTGTAGAGCCTTCATAACCTCCTCTTCCTTACTGCAGTGGTTCCCAAACAGGGGCAATTTGCTCCCTCCCAATGTCTGGAGACATTTTTGGTTGTTACACTGGCAGCGGTAGAGGCCAGGGATGCTGCTAAACATCGTACAATGTATGGGACAGCCTCTGTAATGCCAAAGAACTATCTGGCCACAAATGTCTATGGTGTTGTAAAAAACCCTCCTCTATGGGCCAGGTACCCTCTCCCTCCCCCTTGTCTGCTTACACCAGCCTGTCCTTGTTTCCATCACTGCCCTGGACAGCTAACTGTGAGGCACTGTGTGCTCCCTCTAGACTAAACTCCAACAGGAGGGCAGTCTGGTTCATCTGGGTCCCAGCACAGGGATGGAGGCAGAAAGCACTGTCACTAATTGATAAACAGGCCACGAACCAGAGAGGATTAAGAGATGACGGAGCTGTGGCAGCTCATGGTGTTAAGAGGCTGTGCAACTGTGCGTGGGAAACTGGGATGTCTGTGCATGACTCAGCTTGAAGTAAGAGCAGGAGAGAGCAGCAGGGTAGCAGTTGTTGGCATGTAAAAGGGTGTTTCGGTGCCTGTAAGTGTAACTGCCATTTCTTCTGTGGTGGTCAAGGATGTAGACTGGAGCCAGACTCCCTGGATTTAAATCCCAGCTCTGCCACTTACTAGCTGTGTGTCCTTGGTTTAATTGCTTAACATCTCTGTGCCCTAGTTTCTTATAAAACAGGGATTATAGTGTCTCCCTAATGGGGTTATATTATATGGAACAATTGAATTATTGTTTCTAATGCATTTGGAACAATGCCTGGCACGTGACAAGTGAGCTGTAAGCTGTGAGAGTCCGTATAAGCGGAGATGGGCGAAGGGGAGAGGGGGCCCAGAGCCCTTTGGATCTAGGCAGAGATAAGGAGAGGCTGCCTGGAGCCTGGGCTGGGAAGCCCATCTTGCCTCCAGTACTTTCGCTCACCAAGCAGGTCGTCCTGGGCAGACCTCGCCTGCTCTCTAGACCAAGTTCTTCCTTTGGCAAACAAGGAACGTTGAGCCTGCAGACTGTCAGGCCCCTTCCAGCCCAAGCGGTTTGGTTTCTGAGGATGCCTCAGACATGCCTGACACTGTCCCTTGGCCAGGAACTCATGGTTCCTCAGTGGCCCTCAGTCACCTCTGTTGGCAGCTCAGCCATTTGGGGAGGGGAGAGGTAGATCTCTCCACTCAGTATGATGGTCAGGATGCCCTTTGCTCATCTATCTGCTCTCTATGTGGCTGGGCTCCCCTCCTACCCTGCAGAGGCCGGAGGCCTGGCAGGGATGTCGTCATCAGGCATGAGGCCTGGCGTCCATCTGTAACTCAGCCTCTCACTCTCCAGGTGACCTCTCCCAGCCTCGGTGCCTCCTTTATGAGGGGAAGATAAGCCCGGCCCCACCCACCTTGTGGGGCTGCTGTGAGGAGGTAACTTATTAGGAGGTGCTTTGTAAACATTTAAGATAATGTTATGATTAATTAACCACTTCCAAGAGGAAGCCCTTTGGGGCCTGTTTTATGGAGGAGACCAAGATTCTGGTAATTAACAGCAGTACTGGCACCCTCACCTCCAGTGGGGCAAAGTCTCCATGGGCAAGTAGGCCAACCTGGCCAGCACAGTGCAGTTTCCTAAGGGAAGTGCCTCTAGACAGACAAGGGGGGTCGGCCTGGTCAGCGCGGGCCGTTAGCAATTCCCCATCAGTGGAACACTTCATGCCACCGCATCTCTGCACAAGCGGTTCCTATTGCCTGGGATACCCGCCCCTCCTTCCCTCTGGGGCCGATTTGCCCTCAAGGTCTAGCACAGCTGCTAACTCCTTCATGAGGCCCTTTCTGTCTCTGCCATCAGCCCTACCCCCAGCATCAGTCATTCCTTTCTCTTCCTTCCCATAGCACCGAGAAGCCCTCCGTTAATAATACTGCGGCTTTTCCCAAGGGGTCTCCCCTCCCCACCCAGCCCCTGCACTCTGATGGTTGAATCTTTGGAGGGCAGGGACAGGGCCCAGCTCTGACCATGTGTCAGGCAGCTCCCTGAGGGCCAGGGTGAGCCTGCGGTGTTCTCGGCTCTGTCCCTCCCCCCATCTAGGGCAGTGCCTGGCATAGTCCACGTTGAGTGACGGTGTTGGCACCATCACTGGGCCCTCCCAGGACAATGGCTGTGGTGCCTCCTGAGGCACGGCCGTCGGCTCTGAGCCCCGCTTTCATCTCTCCCTCTAGTGTTGTCCTCTGCCCTCTTCACATGTTAAGTTTATCACGTCTGCTCTGGGCTGGGAAAACGACGGCCAGGCTTATGAGAAATGTCTGTAAAGTACAAGAGTAAACAGGCGGAGGAGTGCCTGAGCACACGCCCCCGGAAACGCCACGCAGGCCTCTCACCTCAGTCCTCAGAGGCCGGCTGCAAGTGACCTTTGGACAGGTGCCCGCAAATGCTCCTATAAATGTTTACCGCTGGGCCCTCTGTGCTGCCCAGACCCCCTGCCCGCTGCCCCACCCACCTTCCGCTGTAATTCTCACCTTTCACCTGTTTCTGATTAGATGGTAAGTCCCCAAAATTAGAGAACATCACTCTGGATTTGTCCACATCTGCACCCTTGGAAGTGTCTTAGTCCCTTCCGGCCAAATGCAACCCCTTTGCCTCTGCTCCACCACCACTGGCCTCCTGAAGGACCACCCCCGCCTCCTTATCTTCACCCTCTCCTCCTCTGCTGATTCCTTACAAGCCGTTTAAAACTGAAGTCTTCGTATTAAAAAAAACCTTAGCCAGACAGCCCCTCTGGCGACCACCCTTCTTTCTTCCTTTTCTACCGAGTCCCTTGGAAGGGCTGTCTCTGCTCTCCCCCATCCCCCTTCTCTCTGTTCAACCCAGGGAGGTCTCTACCCACAGGACTCCACATGGACAGCCTTTGCCACGGCAGGGTCACCGGAGGGTCTTTTGCCTTTGGCGATATGGAGCTGATCTGCCCAGGTCAGCCTCCGGAGCACCAGATAGCATCCCTTCACTCTGTCCACATCCGAGTGCCCGGGCACTGCTCTAGGGACGAAGGACATGGCCATGGACGCTCATCCTCCGGCGCTTCCATTCTTCCTCTGGCTCAGAAGGGTCTTGTCTCCTGGCGTAGAGGTGCCAGCTCTCCTCCTGACAGGATCTCCTGTCAGCGGGTGCGCTCTCCAGGGCTTGACCCTTCTCTTTTTACTCTGCAGTCCCTCTGGGAGATCCTTCCCTATCACTGTGGATACCGGTGACCAACCTATCGGTCTTCTCCCACTGACTACCCTCCAAAGAAACAGACCCCCGTGTCCAAGTGCTTGTCCGCTGTGTCACCAAACCTCAGTTCCTGCATGTCCCGCGGCACCTCCCTGCTCTGCCTCCAGACCCACATTGCCCAAACCAGAAATCTAGAAGCCAGTTTTAAACCCCACTCTCTCATCCTCAGGCTGAACTGACGACCAGCTCCTGCCCATTCTTCCTACTCAGTGTTGGTTTTTCTACCCCTATTACAACAGCAGCCTTCTCACTATTTCCCTGTCTCTAGTTTCACATTCTGAGACCCATCCCACTGCACCAGACGCCTGAATCATTTCCCTCAAATGCAAATCTGATCCTATCTATCCTCTTCAGTGGAGTTCTGAAGTCCACACTCCCCAGCTCGGCCTACGCATTGGTGCCCACGTGCCCATTCTCGCTGTGCCATGCCCTGCCAGTGGCTGAAGATTCTGCAGATGAAACTACCGACCACAAGAGCCCTTTGTGGGCGCTTCTGGCTTACCTCGTCACCCTCCCATCCTTTTCCCTCATCCCATTTACCCTAGTGACACACAGACTTTCTTTCCTCTGGGCATTTTATCCCCACCTGTGGGCCCCTGCTTACCACAACCCTGTTCTGTTTCTGGAAAACACCTCTATCCTGTTCTTAGAGTCCTACTTCTGTCACCGTGCGTAACTCACTATGTGATCACAGTCACGTGATCACCCCTGACTGTGATCACTTAATCCAGTGCTTCTCATCTTTTGACTGCACATTAGAATCAATTGGGGAGCTTTAAAAATTTGATGCCCAGACAGCATCCCAGACCAATGAGGTCAGATTCTGTAAGTGTCAGGGGACACTTACTGATGTGCAATCAAGTGGAGAACTCAACCTCTCTCTAAGACTGTACACACTTTGCATCTGTAAGGATTCCCAAAGGGAGCCAGCTCCGAGGCACACACCTTGGCAAGATCTACTCAGAGCACTTAGCAAAAGCAGGGCTTGGAACTGTTTCAAGCATGGGCCCACGGTCACCATTTCCCACAAGCTTGGAAAAGCCCCGTCAACGTCTGCTGCAGCTGAGCATGACTCAGCAGGCCTGGCCGCTCTGGTGACCTGCTCCCCAGCAACGGGCGTAGCCCCCACGGCCACCCTCCGCCTATTTGAAGGAGGCCCAGCTCCCCCAAACAGGCCCCAATCCTCAGGAAGCAGCCACACTCACTTCCTGGCCTCACCTGTTTGGACCATGAATGTGGCCTTGACAGGACGGTCCACTCTCATTTTGTCCTGCCCGGAAGGTAGAGAGACTTTTTTTTTTTTTTTTTTTTTTTTTTTTTTTTTTTTTTTTTTTTTTTTTTTTTTTTTTTTTTTTTTTTTTTTTTTTTTTTTTTTCCTTGCGTTATGCGGGCCTCTCACTGTTGTGGCCTCTCCCGTTGCGGAGCACAGGCTCCGGACGCGCAGGCTCGGCGGCCATGGCTCACGGGCCCCGCCGCTCCGGGGCACGTGGGGTCTTCCCGGACCGGGGCACGAACCCGTGTCCCCTGCATTCGCAGGCGGACTCTCAACCACTGCGCCACCGGGGAAGCCCTAGAGAGACTTTTAAACTGACCAGGTGGCTGGTCCGGAAGACAGCCTGAGGTTGTGTAAACAACAGAGTTTGGCTTCTGACTCCACCATCCCCTAGCTATGTGACCTTGAGCCCATTGGTCATTTCACCTGCCCTGGGCCTCGGTTTTCGGGTGTATAAAATGGAACTCACCGCCCGGCCTTATGAATGTACACAACAGGCCTGGCACAGAGGAGGGGCGCGTTAGTCTCCTTCCCTGCCCCCACCCTCTGCTCTCCTCCCCAGAGCAGTGGGCTGGCTGCGCTGGAGGCCCTCACCGGGGCGCCCCCAGTCCCGACACTCTGTCGAGCACGTGAGGACAGATCTGGGTTGAGCTGTGGGGAGAAGGGAATAAGCGCACACTTGCACCCCTCCAGTTCCCTAGGCCAAGACGCCGTTTTTGCTTTGCCTGGCCCAGGGCCTCCAGGGAGATAGGCAGTTTCAGCCTAGAACGGGCTCCCTTACAAGGGAGTGTGCTGCGTGTGGATGGGTGAGAGCACGGGCTTGGGGACCACCTGGCAGGGAGGGCGCCAAGGCAGACTGGTGTCGTATACCAGCTCCATCCCTGACTAGCTGGTCATGCTGGGCAGGTTCTGGCCATTCCCCACACCTGCAGGGTAGGAGTGGGCACGGCTGCCTGCCTGCCTTAGGGTTCGGTGTGAGCAGGTGAGAAAAGCACCACGGAAGCTCTCTGTAGCCCCAGAGGGCCGCACGAATGCAGCATCACTACACCAAATATGGCTTCAATTTTTACAAATGTCTATGTCGGGTGGGAGGTTGGTCAAGATGACCTATAAAGGGCTTCCCTGGTGGCGCAGTGGTTGAGAGTCCGCCTTCCAATGCAGGGGACACGGGTTCGTGCCCCAGTCCGGGAAGATCCCACATGCCGCAGAGCGGCTCACGGTGCCACAAAAAAAAAAAAAAAAAGATGACCTATAAAGATCCCGTGGTTCTGTGGGCCCCAAGGTTCCAAGGCCAAAGCTAAGAGTCTCTAACCCATTCAGGGCCAGAATATTGGCTGGTAAGGCAGATGGTGAGTTGATGTAAATGACTCCAACGTCCAAGAGGCAGGGTGAGCGCGCGCGCGCGCGCATGTGTGTGTGTGTGTGTGTGTGTGTGTGTGTGTGTCTGTGTGTGTGTCAGATGGGGGCAGGGGTGCACAGCAGAGCCCTCTGGTCTCGAGAAGCCTAGGACGGCACAGCACTCACCTTCTGGGGGGCATTGATGACTCCAGTGTTGTAGCCAAACTGCAGGGAGCCGAGCACTGCCCCTCCCACAGCCAGCATGAGGCGGCCCGTCAGCTTCTGCAGAGAGAAAACCCCACACTGTTAGAGGTACGTCAGGCCCAGGTTACTAGAGGGCAGGGCCTGGGCTGGCAGGTTCCGTTGTTCAGATAGCTTGCCTGACTCCTGGCACCACACCAGCCCTTCTCTGAAGAAACCTGGCCACTTCCTGACCTCAGGTGCCCAAACCAGCCCTGCCAACTTCTAGACACCGGGCTGGCCAGACTCATTCCCAGGGAGAGAGGGTAATTAGGGTCTTACCCCTCTCTGTAGCCAGGGCTTGGCATTCTCCGGGGTCTCATTCCCCTGTTGAAGCCATGCCTGGGCTGGAGGTGGCTCCAGACTCTCTGGCTGGGAGGCCCAGGAACCAAGGCAAGGGGGGCCCAATTACATGGGAGGAGCGGCATGGATGGGCGAAGTGCCCTGGATTTGGAGCCCAAGACGCTGGCTTCTAATTCCAGCCCACTTGCCTCCTTGCTCTGTGAAATCCAGCAGGTGAGTCCCCTTCTCCACTCCTCCCGGATGGTCTGTTTGCTTGTCTGCAAACCCTTGCCTCCATTCACAGAGTACATACTGAGGCAGAGACAAGTTCCAGCTTACTCAGGGGTCTGCAGAGAGCCAGGCTGAAGCTCGGGACAACCATCCCCAGACCACGAGCTTCCCAGGGTTGTTAGGACACAGATGACATACCAGCCAGGAATGTGCTTTGGAAAAGTACACGACACAAGGTGAGTAAGAGTGCTGGGTCAAGGTGTTTCCAATGGGCAAAGGGCTGGGGCAGAAAAAGGGCACTGGGATCCTGTCACCTGAAAGCCAAGGGCCGGAGGCAGCAGGCAGGGAGGAGGCCAGCAGGCAGGAGGGCCCGGGGAGAGCAAGGTGCCTTGCTAGGGAGAGGACTTTTGTTTTCTTTTAAAATGAAGAAGCCAAGATGTATGACGGTTAAGGCAGGCCCTTAACTGACCAAAGAAACGGGGCCCGGGGGGAGGGATGCCAAAGAAATGACAGGCGGGCATTCACCAGGTGCACCACACGGGGCTGGGCACTGGAGGGGAGGGGTGGAGGCACAGATCCTGAGCCGCACCTACCTGTGGAGGGGAGAGCCTCAGCTTGGCGATGGCCTTGGTCTCCCCCGCACTCCCCCGGAACCCAGAAGCCGCCCTGACTTCGAGATCCTCACAGATAGCACTGGGTTTAGCTGTTAATCAGACACATTCCTAGTATGGTCTTTTCATTCTCTAGAAGCCGTCAGGCCAACGATTGCGAAAGCTAAGGTTCTCGCGTCAGAGGCCAAGAGGAAGGTTTCAGCCAGCAGGAGTTCAGAGCCCATTCCTTGTCAAGGGAGAGCTTCCTTCCCATGGGCTCCTTCCTGGCCAAACTCTGGACATTCATCCTAGACGCTGGGGCTTTCCTCCCAGTGGGCTGCACTCCCTGTAAATCCTGTCTGTCACGGCCCACCCTGCCCAGCACCCCTCAGAGCCTCCCTCCCAACTCCTTAGGGAGCCTTCAGACCCAAGGCTGTTGGTTCCGAGTGGGTGGTGAGCACCTGACAGGCCTCCTGTGGTGGGCCCCGGCCAAGCCCAACTCCTCCGGTGACCACTGGGATTAAGTAAGAGGAGGTCACAAGGACGGCACGACGGCGGCTGTTGAACCCCCATGTGGGAGCTTTCTGCCTGGTGAGTCACAGGTGTCACAGCTCAGGGTTGGCCTTGAGGTTGGCCATCGTCTGATACTAATGGTATACAAGGTATATATTATTCTAGTACACACTCAAATAAATATAAAACTAGCAATGCAAACCTATGATTTGAAAAAATGTGGCATAGCTATATAATGGAGTACTTAACAAAGAAAGCTCTTTAGGTACTGATTTGGCATACTCCCCAAGTTATATTAAGTAAAAAGCAAAGCTTCAGAACAGTGTGTTGTATGCTACCTTTTGTGTGTGTGGGAAAAAAAAAGGCTAGGATGGGGGAGAATATACACATCTGCTTCCTTAAAAGAATGCACAAGAAAGGTAACTGTACCTTGGGGATCTGGGTGGCAGAGGCAGGGTAGAAGGGAGAATTTTCATTTTATATCCCTTTGTACGTTTTTGAATTTTGAACCACATGCATGTATCACCTATTCAAAATATTTTTTACAAGCCCTGTGGTTTCATATTATCCAGAACACAGCAATTTAAATAAAAATAGAAGTGAAAAATGATACAGATGATACGCGGATCTGGTAAAAATCGTGCCCTTGGATGAGTGCCCTCGCAGAAGGGGCTCTGCTGGGGGGCAGTACTATTACTACAGCCCTGTCTCCAGTCTGGCTCTGGTGTGCCAGGGGTCTCTGGGCCTCTGAAGTCAGTCTTGGGGCCCTGCTGAGCAGCTGTGCCTCTGAGAGCAGGGGCTGCTGGGAGCCAAGGACAAAGCCCTCTGCTGGACTTTGCCACTTGGCAGGTCAAGGTCAAACTCTGCTTTAGAAAACCTGCCTACCCACCGGCTGGGTTATATCCGCATCCACCCAGGCAGGCTGCTGCATCAAGAACTACTAAAAGGCTTAGTGACTCGTGCCCCGGGCCCCGGTCCTGACATCAAGGAAGAGGCATCAGGTCCATTGGGAAGGGGAGGCTAGTGTGGTCTGAGCTTCAACTGGGGCACTGCGGGAGCCCTGCAGGGACAGACTTGTAATTTTGCCTGGGACAATCAATCAAAGGTGGGTTCCTGGGAGGTGACACTGGAGTTGGGCCGTGAAGGACATGCAGGGAGTCTGCCAGTGGAGGAACGGTGGCAAGACTGCATTCCAGGTAGACAGAACAGTACGTGCAGGGGGAAGAAGGGGGGGCCCTGCAAGGCCGGATCTAACGGGGTGCTCAGTGTGGCTGCATGCTAGATCCAGGGGAGGAGCATGGCCCCCGCTCCTGGGTAGGCAAGCGGCACCCACCACCTCTCGCCCCCACTGCACCCAGCGTGCTCACGACAGGACTTGGAATCAGGAGACCCAGGCTGAAGGGCCTCGAGCTGCTTCCCTCACCTTGGAGTTGGGATATGTGGTAGCCCTGACTCTGGGTCTCAGTTTCTTCACATAAGAAATGGGGATAAGAGTGCCTTCCCTTAAGGCTTTGCTGTCAAGCTCTGTATCATGGAGCCGGCAGGGTTCACTCGACAGGTGTCCGCTGAATCAAGGAGGGATGGTCAGTCCCCATGGCACCATCTGCCTCCACCAGTCCCGTGGCTGGAACTGAAAGGCAGTGATGAAGTCCATTCATTCAACATGTATATATTTACGTGCCAAGCTGATGGACTCGTTGGCGATGCCTTAAAGAAGGGGTACAAGCCCCACAGCTCACGGCTTTCTCGTGGAAGCCTTTTATAGGGGTGGAGGAGCAAGGGAGAGTCCAGAATCTGGGACCACGGCCGCCCATCACCAGCCCTGGGGATGGGGCTACCTCCTAGGACATCCCGTGCTGTTCCAGGCCTTTGCCCTCGCTGTGTGCTCTACAGTCTCCAGCTTCTGCTCCAAGCAGTTGGCGATACCCATCTGCTGTCCACCCACCACACTGGGAACTCCTTAAGAATGGTACCTAGGGTGCCCAGAGTAGGGCGCAGTGCTAATATTTATAGAAAGCAAACCTGTCACTTCTGAAATTAACTTTTTGGGCAAAACTGGCTCTGCATGTATCTGTTCTCTGAGAACAGTGTTCATCCTAACAGATTTGAACTCGGCCATGTAGCAAACCCCTGATGAGTACTGGAACATCAGCTCTGAGAGCTGGAAACAGCCTAAAAGTAACTCTCCAGGCCCCCACCCCAACCCACAGGGCTGTGGAGGAAAGACCTCTGACCCGAGTTCAAATCCTGATTCTCCTAGGGGTGCCCCAGGCCTCTCAGTTCAGCAAGTGCTTGGGCTCGGGGTCCTGCACGAGTAAGCTCTCATGCCCTCACCCCTCACCACCCCATCCCAATTCTGGGGGTCCTGAGGCCCACTTAGAGCTCTACCTTCTCCCAGGAAGCCACTGATGAAATGTTGGCTTCAGAACCTCTCCTCCCACACAACGGGGATGCCGGGTGGCCTAGCCAGGTCATGTAACTTGCCAAGCACCGTGCGTGGCCTTTCGACCTGCGTCCGTGGGCCGGGCCTTTCCCTGGCACGCACTCCAGCTCCGGGCTCTCCCAGTCAGTACTGGCGGAGGGAGGGCATGTGGCCACGCCATTCAGAGGTAGGTTACTCCCAATGGGAGGAGGGTCCGGGAGGAGGGTCCTGGAGCGGGGATGAGCCAGATGTCACTCACATCCTTTCCTCCTCCCACAGCTCCTGAGTAGCCCTGGGTGCACTGGAGCATGGGACAAGGACCTTGTAACTGCGTGGTCCCCAGTTCTAAGCAGGGTGGAGCAGGGGTTTATGGGATCCGTGAGAGCTCCCTTTTTATTTATTTATTTATTTATTTTTACTTTAATTTCCTAAGATTTCATTTGAACAAAATTCTGGGAGATGAAAAAAGAAGCGCAAGAAACTGCAGAATTGCTGTAATACCCTCATGCGATTGATGGGGAGCCTAAGGTCAGAGGGTAGGGGCCCAGGATACTCGGCAAACAAAAGCCAATTCTGGGACTTGAGTTCTTTGGATTCCTGGACAAGGCGTTTTACCCTCTGAACTCTTGCAGCCTGTCAGGTCTTTTCAAGAAGAGTAATAACCATGTGAAGCCTGACCTTCAGGTGACCTCAGGCATTTACTCCTCTCAGCCACCTTCCTCAAGTCCTCCAGTGATGTCAGGACTTCTGCATGGCTGAGCCTCCCCTGCACCCCGCAGTGGCCCTGGAGGCAGAAGGTGCTCATCAGTCTTTAAAAGCAGAGAGGAGAGGGAGCTGCCGCTTTTATCAGCACCAGCAGCACAGGGCAGGCCCTAGGCAACGTGCCAGGGGCTGCATCCACATCCTGATTTAACCACCATCACCAGCCTCTGGGGGAGAGATGGCTCCCACTTCACGGATGAGAAAATGGGAGACTCAGAGAGGAAAAGGCGGATGATCAGGAGGCCTTCGGCTGCTGGAAGCTTCAAACTGAGGGGTCTCTGCTGCCAAACCCTTCCTGCTCACGTCCTCCCCTGCTTCCGGGTACTGGTCGCCAAAGGAAGCAAGGTTTCTATCTACTCCTTCCTTCCTATGTAGGTCAAATTCCATTCCAGCAACTCGCTGGGCCTTGCCCACTTTGAGCCAGGACAGCCCAGGCCCAAGCTCAGAAACCTCTCGGTCGCTTGGGTAGATTTTGCTCTAAGCCCAGGTTGGTCAACTATGGTCCGTGGCCAAATCCAGCCTGCCAGCTAAGAACGGGTTTTACATTTTTAAGTGGCTGGGGAAAAAAAAAAAAGAAGGCTAATATATTGTGATACATGAAAATTGTATTAAATTTAAATTTCAGGGGAGTTCCCTGGCAGTCCAGTGGTTAGGACTCAGTGCTTTCACTGCCGTGGGCCTAAGGTTCAATCCCTGGCTGGGGAACTAAGACCCCACAAGCCATGTGGCTCCGC
>NW_006779881.1:231866-238100 GCF_000442215.2 Lipotes vexillifer | reverse complement strand
CGGAAAAAAAAAAAAAAAAAAAAATTCAAATTTCAGTTTCCATTAATAACATTTGATTGGAACACAGCCATACTTGTTTGTGAAGTCTGTATTGTTTATGGCTGCCTTTGTGCTACAACAGCAGACCATATGGCCCACAGAGCCGATGATATTTACTTACAATTTAGCCCATTACAGAAAAAGTTTGCCCATCTCTGCTTTAAGCTCCAGGTGCTCTGAATTGCCAAGTGCAAACCCAACCCACGAGCTGCACAGGACTTTTCAAAGCCTTCCAGGCAAAACCAAATCATCTTCCAAAAAGGTGTTAAATGCAAACAAGTGACTCCCTGAGAGTCAGCACCTGGGCATCTGGAGAAGCTCACACCCCAGAGAGGTACCCATTCAGTGGAGAGGTGGGCAGCAATTTGACTATGATAAGATTAATTTGATAAGACCATGGGACTATGTAAAGGTCCCCAACACTCTCAGCAGACAAGTTTAAGTACACCACTTGTGTGACCTTGAAAAATCCTCTTCCCCTAAGACCCCCTTTCTCCATAAGAGAGGTTTCCTAAGAATAAGAAATTATATTACTAAGGAAACGATACCTGAGTGCATGTTCCCAATACTGTTCTAGTCAATGGGGACTCAGCAATAAACTCAACCGAATCCCTGCTTCATGGAACTTGATATTTTAGTTGGGGGCTGGCAGCGGGGGGTAGGGTGGAAGGGTAGAAAAAAAATACCTAAAATACATCAGGTGGTGAGTGGTATGAAGAGAGAAAGTGACGAGGACAATCACTTAATGCTTAATCACGGTGGGACATTTTGTAATGGATATTATGCAGCTGTTGGAAAGAATGCAACACATCTGTATGTACTTGATACGAAAAGAGTGCCAGGTAAAAAAGTACTAAACAACGTATAGAATGTATATTTTGTGTAAGGAAGGAGGAGATAATGAACTTGTATAATGGCACTTCCTTATATGTGCAGAGAGAAACACTGCAAGTATTGGTAGGTGAACAGGATGGGCTGCACTGGGCTGCACAGAACTATGTAGAAAGCATGATCCAATTACACTAAATTCCATTTATAGGCACACATATACACATGCACAAAAAGAGGTCTGTGAGGGTAAACACCAAACCATTACAATTGGGGGAAGATGTTTACTCTCTTACTTTGCATGCTTCTCTATAGTTGGCTCCATTACAGTACTTGTGTAATTAAAAAAAAAAACCCTGCAACCTGACCTAGAGAGGTAGGTATTATCCCTGTTACAGTTGAGGAAATTAGCTCCAACAGGAGCTGTGGCTGGTCTGAGGACAAATGGTAGAGCTGTTTCTGGTGGAGCCCTTTCCTCCTCACTCCCCAGTGCCAAAATAGTGGGGGTGAACTCTGGGCTAGGCGCTCTTGGCAGATGTCCTCTCCAGCAGAGGCCTCAGTAGCCAAAGGCTCGTTAAGCTGGGGTCTGGCGATAACTCTCTCCCCTTCCAGGGTACCAAGGCCCTGGGGAGGCAAAAGCCAGCAAGGTGGTGGTGCTGAAGTCTTAGAAAGGGTGAACACTGCCCTCATTCTGCACGAGTTCAAGGTCTGGGAGCCCTGCTCCGTTACTGCAAAACCCCAATGTTTATGCATTAGCTATTGAGCTACTCCCTCCCTGGCCTGGAGGCTGGATGGTAGAGCCTTAGGCTCCACTCCATGCCTCCCACGGAGGAGGCCAGTAACAACTGGAGGTTTGTTTTGGTGACCAGGCCTAGACACAGCCTCTCTGAGCCCATAGGTCCAACCAGGAGCCTTCTCAACCTCTACCATTCTGGGACGCAGGTTACCAAACTGAGTGGCTCTGCCCAGGAGTGAGGTGGGGGAGGGGTGAGGTTGCAGGTCCCAAGCCAACACTGCACGCTTCCCCTTTGTCCCAGGCCTCCCCAGCTCTGCCAGCTAGGGTGGGAGGGGGAGAGAACTGGATGCCTGTACCCTTGGAGCTGGAGCAGAGCTCTAGGCCCTGACATCCTGTGACCAAGAGGCACTGGGTAAAGCTGAGCTCCTTGAAGTCACAAGCTGATTACAGAGGGATTGGGGGTTGACCCAGCTCCAGGCCAGGTAGGGTTGGTTCCGGAATGGCCCAGCATGGGACAGGGATCATCATGGAGATGTTGACGATGTCCGTACACCCAAACTGGACGTGCAGAGGGTCCTTCCACTGAAAATAGCCGCCACCCTGCTTGAGGGCACTGGGCAGTCTCGCCACAACTACCATGGAGTGAGCCTCCATTTTACAGGGAAGAAAACCGAGGCTCTGAGGAAGGCCACTTCCCCAAGGTCATAGTTTTATGAGGATGTATTTTGTTTCCATTCACAGAAGGCTTTCAGTTGTCAAACTGTATCTAATCCAACTATTAGACTGCACCCAGAAAGAGGCTGGAAAGTCCGGGAGTCTGGGAACTCCTGTTCATTTGGGGTGAGTGGAAGGTGGCACATAGGACAGGGGTGTGCAGAAAAAAAACACGTTTTTCAAAAACAATACCGAAGAACATCTCAAATTTTTTGTGACAGCCTTATCTTGGCTAAGCCTCTTTCCTTCTCAGGCCTCAGTTCCCTATTTGTCAAACAGGGCTGGGCCATGCACTAGAAGGTCCCTTCCTGCTGGGGACTTTCTTTTATCCTCTTATGCCATCCTAGAAAGGCTGGCAGGTGTTTTGTGGTGGGAGGCTAGTATGTGACCTTGGAAAAGTCATTTTCCATTGGACTGTGACATCATCATGACCTGTTATCACCCTCACAGGGGGGGCAGGGCAGCCACATCAGTTGACCCATCTCTGGGCCTGGCACTCTCACCCATGGGCTACTCTGCAAACCAGCTTCCTGACAAAACCCCTACTGGAGAACTAGCCAGCGGAAACTTTAATGATTTACCCAACCAAGCGATACAGCCTGGGCATCCTGGGACTCCCCAAAAGCTCATGTTGCCCAAATGCCAGACTTCTGGACAGAAGCTGCAACCCAGCTAGCAGGTCACCTGGGGCCCAGGTAGGTGCAGTGCATCATGGGAATCCAGAGAAGCAAGGGATATTTATGGAGCATCCATGGGGACAGACAGACACATTTATTTCTGAATTCTTACAGACACTCTAATGACAAAAATGACATCATTCTGCAGACGTGGCAACTGAGCTAAGCTGGAATTCAAAACCACAAATGCAGGACTTCGAAAGCCTATGCTCTTCCGTACCACTGAGGGGCTGAGGAACCCCACGGATTTCTCATTTCTCCTTTGGAGGGCAGAGTGGCAGAGTCCTGGGGCACAACTGGGGTGCTAGGAGGGACTAGTTGGGAGTTCTTCACAAAGGGCTGGGTGAGACATCTGGGGGCAGGGCTCACCCTCATCTGCTGCCCAGGACGGAGCATGAGCAAAGCACTGGCTGGGACAGGAGGGTCTTCAACCTGTCTCCTCCCTACTTCCTACTCAGTTAAACTCAGCACAGTGAGCCACAGAGGAGCACGACAGAACGCAGGAAAGTCAGCTGAGTCAACTGAGGAGATGAGGAGGAACATAGCAGAAGGAACTTCAGAACTAGACACACCTGGTTTTAAGACCTTGGGCAAGTGATATAACTTCTCCAGGCCTCAGTTTAACCTCTTGCACAAAAGGGCTGGGCTTGCTGATTGAATCAGCAGCTCCAAAGGGAAGGGCATTTTTCTAGAATGTATACAGGATGATCCATAGAAAGTTTAGCAAAAAAATAAAAAATAAAATTTTTTTTACTATAACTGTTATCTGTATTTGTCCTTTGAAATTTCTACTTTATGTAGGCATATAATCTATTATTATAACTGCACATACATGAATTTATAAATACAGATAAACCACTGGGAAGGAGGTGCTCCAAAGCAATCAAAAGTTTGGAGGGTACTGCATGAAAAACACCTACCTGCTACAGAACTGGCTGGCACATGGGCACCCCTGAAGTTAGGCAAACTCTCTCCCCTCAGCTCAAAATTCAAGAAAGTCTATGGTGAAAAGGGATAGTGTAGACTGAAAGCCCTTTCTGATTGGCCTGGTTCAAATCCAATTCAGCCACTTACTAGCTGTGTGACTTCAAGTAAGTTACTTCCCTTCTCCGAGCTCTAGGCCTCTGAACCAGCAGAGCTATATATGGAGGGTCAGTGACACTGAAAAGCATTTGAGCCCAGAGCCTAGTGAGCTACAAGTGACTGTTGACTTTCTCCTCCACTTTTCTGTCTCCTCTCAGAATATTCACTTCTCCACTCAACAGATGAACACCCAGGTCATGCATCACATGCTGAACAGACATTTCTTACCCTTGCAGGAGCGAAAAAAGTTTTCCCTCTCTTACAGACAGTGAAACTGAGGCCCAGAGAAGTTAAGTGACCTGCCAGAGCCCTGAGGTAACACAGCAAATATTTAAGCTTTGCAGTGGCAATGTTCTTACCACTAGTTAAAATAGCTTCTCATTTTATTTTTATTTTGTTATATCCCAGCATAATGGCTCACCTATGACTGTCAGGAAATGTGTTCTGGGCTCAGGGTCTCTCTTCAGGCCAGGGCGGGGTGGTGAAGCAAGTTGTTTGGATTCATCAGGCATAAAGGAGCATTTTCCCGCTGAGGGTAGAGCCTGGCGTCACTGTCACGCACCTCTCCGCCCAGCCAAGACCTTGTTCAGTTCCACCGGACACCTCCACAGCCCATAGGAAGGGCAGTGCAGAGTTCAGTGCTAACCCCCCAGGCCAGGTGGAAAAACGGACATCCTCGTGCCTTCCCTGCCGAATTTCAAAGAAAAAAGTCACTTGAAAATATTCTATAGAAAGGGGAGGAAGGGAGGGAGGAAAGAAACAATGCCCTACAACACACAAGGTGGGGCCCAATAAATATTTGTTGGAAAGGAACCGTTCTGGGAAAGTCACAAAGATCCCCTGTAGGACAAACCCGTTTACAGATGAAAAAAAGAGATCGTATCTAGGCAGTTGCTTGCTCCCGGGGGGAAGGAAGAGTCCTCATCTTCCTTTCAGTCCCACGACCCTCAGCTCCCTGGCGCGCGCTAATCCCACTCCACTCCAGCCAGGGGCCCCTTCCCGACCCTCGGCACCCCCGGGATCGCGGCGGCGGCCCCTGGGGTACTCTCTCCGTCCGGCCCTCACCAGCTCCGCCCAAGCAGGGAAACGTGCCACCTCAGAGCACATCTCCCCGGGTCTTGGCAAAAGCTCTGGGGCCTGCACTACGCGGAAAGGAGGGCCTCGGAAGTCAGGCTTTTCGCCTCAACCCTGTAGCCAGGCACCCTGGGGTTGGAGCCCGGGCCTTAAGAGAGTGCCCTCCGCCTTGGAACCCCGGAGGACCGGCGCGCGGACTGCGCGAGGCCGCGGAAAACGCCCAACACCACAGGCCGCGCGCCCAGTGTGGCGCCCAGGAAAAGGGAGCATCTGTTCCGAGCCGGCCGAGCGGGGGCGGGTCCCTCCTCCTCTGAGCTCCCGGGCCGGGGCCCGGCCGGGGGCTCGGCCGGCTCAGCCAATGGGCGCCGCGCTCGGGCCCCCTCCCCCGCCCCGGGAGAAGTCGGAGCAGGGCCGCTGAGGAGGAGATCGTGAGCGACGTGCCGCGCCCGGGCCCTGGGTCCCCCGGCCCTGTTGGGACGCGTGGACGGCGCGGCGCCCCCGGAAGGAAGCCAGCTGCTCACTGCGGGCGCCAACAACGCACGCGGCGCCCACGCGCCCGCCAGATCCCGACCCCATCCCCGCCCAAGTCCCCGGCAGCGGCAGGGCGCTGCGCTCCGGGCCCGCGCCGAGCATGGCTCTGAGAGGCGCGCCGCCAGTCCCGGGCTCACAGAGCGTCCGGGCCGCCGGGGAGGTCCGGGGAGGCCTAGGCCGGCGGAGGGGTGACCGGGGGTCCGCGCCTTTGTTCCAGGCGGGGAGGGCCCGCGGGAGCGCGACTCACCTTGCTGCTGGGCTCCATGGCCGCGCTGCGCCGGAGGCTCTGGCAGCGCCGGGTGCGCGGGCGGCGACGGGCGGGCGGGCTGCACTCTGCGGATCAGGCTCCGGCTCCGGTCCCGAGACTCCGACTACGACTCTTGACTCCGACTCTGGTCGCTTGGCCTCCTGCTCCCTAGCGAGCTAGCTCCTGGGACCTGCGGCCCACGATCTGAACGCTCGCTGGGGTTACCTCTGAGCGCTGGGACGTTCACGTTTATAGGACCCTAGCCATTGGCTGGCGCGGCTAGGGTGCGGGGGGGAGGAGGGGTG
>NW_006779881.1:199837-231824 GCF_000442215.2 Lipotes vexillifer | reverse complement strand
GGTGGGCAGAGCCTTGGGGGCGGGGACTGGGGCACATCCGGGGCGGGGCTCCGCGGGGAGGGGGCCAGGGCGGGGGTAGTGGGGCGGGAGGGCGCCCCGCGGGCACCTCGCTGTGGCTGAGCGTCTCCCCTGCTCTCTGGGTCCCGGGAGTTCCCTTGCTGTGTGACCCTCAACAAGTGTGCGCACCTCTCTGAGCCTCGGCAGCCTGTAGCAAAATGGAGGAGCTCGTACCGGCTGTGAGACAAAATAGGAGCGGCAAAGGGTAGCGCTTAAGAGCAAGGACTGGAGTCCTCACTCCGCCACCGGATAACTTCGGAAAACTAGCTGTACTGATAGAACCACCTCATAGGTTTGTTATGAAGATTAAGTGAGTTAATATTTGTAAAGTGTTTAGAACAGCTTCTGTTACGTGGTAAGTGGTATTTAAGTATTTGTTAGACTACGGGAGGTCTCGCTCGGCGATTTTCTCCCTTCCCCTCTCCATCCCCACATTCCTGTTTGTAAGCCAAGCCTTGCTTTAGCACAGGCTGGGCCCTCTGCCTGGAAATCTATGCCCACCTCTTCTTTGCACTTTAATATCACCCCCTTTGTGAAGCCTTTCTCCACTCCTGACAGTACATGTGACTCTATGGTGACAGGTAAGTGTGAAAAATATGAATGGTAGGAACATAGGAGAACTTGGGTTTGAACCAGCTCCACTGTAGACCAGTCCTCGAGTGATCCTAGGCAAGGTGCTGGCCTATGAGGCTCAGCTTTCTTCTGGGTTAAACGGAATGAACGTGACCACCAACTTCATGTGCTATCATGAGAGATACAATGTCCAGATAAACTCATGAAATACTTAGCACAGGCTTAACTCGCAGTAAGTCCCCCTTTAGTGGTAGTGGTATTATTTCACCTTGTTTCATCTGATTTCACCTCGTTTCTTCTTCTAGACCCGTGTCTTACTTGAGACACAGTGAAAGGAAAGACCCCCCAGTCCAAAGGTCTGGACAAAATCCTGAGGTTAGTTTGAGGGTCCCTTTCCCAATGGAGGGGCCCAGGGAGGGGCTACTTTCTGTTGGGAAGGAGGAGCCTGAGCTGACCCCATGACCCCTGGAGTCCTCTGTCTGGGCTGTGGGTCCAGTGCTGGCCTTGGGAGGGGGCACCCTGGCTGACCAAGAAGCCCTGGAAGGGACGGCCTGCCCCTTCTGGGCACACCCCTGCCCCTGGCTCCTATTTCTGTGGTCTCCCAGCTGCTCAGCCTGGAAAGCTTAGGGCCACCTCTCTCCTCATCTGGTGCCAGGGGCCCCTGAGTCCTGTTGATTTCACCTTCTGTACCACCTCATCCTCCTTCCCTTCCTTCTGTCTGCAGGGCCTCCAGTGCCTCTGGCCTCATGTCCTCTAGTGCTGACCCTCACTTTCCTGTTCGTATGTCCCACGTTGCCGTGGAGGCAGCAAGGTCCAGCCTGGCTAGCAAGGCCCTCAGGGCAGCAGTTTACAGGCTCAGCCTCACCCCTCACACCAGCACTTTCCACATCTGTACCTTTGCTCAGATTGTTTCTTCTGCCTGACTCCCTCCACCTGCACCTCACCAAGCCAAAATGCTTCTGACGGCACAAAGCACCCCTAGAATGGGGCCCTTCCGGGAAGTGTCCCTGAGTCCTCCAAGAGGTTGTTCTCCCCTTTACCCTTTGATGCTTCTTAGTGTGCTGCTGTCCTTTCTGTCTCCCTCCAGACTGAGCATCTTGAGGATGGCTTCTGTAGCTGAGACACAGGGATGAAGGAGTGAAGGAAGAAGGCAGGAATGAATGAACCTATGAGCAGCTAGTCTGCCTGTTTCCTGCCAACACCAGTGTTCACTTAAGTACCTTTTGGGTTTTGCCACGTCCCTGCTCAAAATCTCTCCGTCGTTCCCTGTTTCCGAGCACATCCAGTCTACTGTGTATGTCTCCTCCCAGCTGTGGGTACACCCCACCCAGCCCATGGGGCACACTCACCATCAGGCTCCCTTTCCTTCTCCAGGCCAGCCCTGTGCTGGCCACTTCCCCAGGGACAGAGGCAGGCAAGCCTGTTGCTAGCCTTATGGAGCCCCCAAACTGGAGAGGATGAAGCGGTGAGATGCACAGCAACGGTACCAAGTTGGGTGTGCATGGTTAAGAATATGTATGGGAGGGGCTTCCCTGGTGGCACAGTGGTTGAGAGTCCGCCTGCCGATGCAGGGGACGCAGGTTCGTGCCCCGGTCCGGGAAGATCCCACATGCTGCGGAGCGGCTGGGCCCGTGAGCCATGGCCGCTGAGCCTGCGCGTCCGGAGCCTGTGCTCCGCAACGGGAGAGGCAGGCCACAACAGTGAGAGGCCCGCGTACCGCAAAAAAAAAAAAAAGTGTATGGGAGAGAACTTGTACCACAGAGGAAGGAGAGGGAGTGGAGAGAGCTTCAGGAAAGGGAGAGGGCAGGCTGAGTAGGGTTTAGAAGGCTGAATATGAGTTCACCAGGTGGGTCAGAGGGAAGGCCATCCTTGGCAAGGGGAAGAACATGTGCGAAGACAGTAGACAGGCAGAGAGTGACTGCTGAAGGGGAGAAAGAATCTCTAGACCACACTCAGAGACTGATGGTGGAGCCCTGGATTTGGACTCCTCTGTCCCAGCTCTGCTATTTACTTGTTAAACATCACCAAGCAAATCCTTTCTCTTTTCTGAGCCTCAAGACTCACATCTGTAAAATGGGTGTAACAATCCCCTCCTGACTTGGCCAGAGGAAAAACGGATTGTGTGTAAAAGTTATCCAAATAAACAGTACTAATTCATGATGTCAGAAGTCCAATCAAACCCCCTTCCTATGGTCAGGGTGGGACTTGAAGACAGAGCAGAGTGGCTAGAAAAACAGCTTTACCTTCGCCCTACCCCATCATACCTGCCCCAACAGACTCCCATTATCTGCTTGAAATTGCATTTCTAGATGTTCTTTGTGTAAAAGCTTTATGATCCCTGGAGGGTACAGAATAGAGGTAAATTCATCAAAAGCTATTGACACTGATCAGATATTAGATTCACAGGTGGGCTAGTTTAGTTTTTGGATGGCTGAGTCCTGGGCAACCGGATTTAACTGCAGCCAGAGAGGAAGCACCAGAGACAGCCTAAGGAAGTGAGCCTGGAAGTTTGGGATGCCTGGGAAGAGAGAGCAAATGCCCAGAGCTGGCTCATGGAAGTGCAGCTTAAGCCAGAGAGCCAGGCTAAGTAGCCCCTGCGGCGGGAGGGCAGGGGATTGGGAGCAAGAAGAGATGAAGTTAGGGGGAATTTGATGGGAGAAGAAGCTGAGGAGGGGTCAAATGCCAGGTATAGGAGCTAGGGCTTTATTCAGTGGGCAGTGGGGAGCCATGGAGGGTTTTTGAGCAGGGAAGGACCTGAGGAAGTCTCAGCCTCCTCTCAAGCCTTCCCTATCCTGAGGCTTTAAAGGGGAGTGTGAGGAGGCTGGGGTGGAGCCCTTGGGCTCCGCTTGGAAGGACCAAGTGCCCACCTCCCCAAGCTGCTCTCACACTGGCAGCTTTGTTCCCTGGAGGCTGCTTTAGCCCAGGAAGGAACTCGGACTTTTGGATTCCAAGCAGCTCTAGCCCTAGCCAGTCGGAGGAAAAGAGCTCCCTGGGACTGGCGGGGCGGTGCCAGGTGGCCAGGCGGATGCCGGCGGCCTGGTGCGTGCCTGTGCGCACGCTCGCATGCTCCGGGTCCCCAGCCGCGCTGGGCTCGCTGTGCGCGCTGGGGGCGGGGCGGAGTGAGGGGGTAGGGGTTGGTAGCAGCAGCTCCCGAGTCTGGAAAGGCGTTTTTTTTTGTTTTTTTTTTTTTTGCCTTTAAAGGCAAGCGTCTCTGGAGGCCCGCAGAAAAGGCTTTGCTGAGTCAGCTGCCGCTGATGCAAGTGGAGCTGGCAGGGACTGGGACTGGAGAGCCCCTGATCCGCAGGATATTCTGCAACCCCGATACTCACAGGCTGCAGGTACACACTGTGTTGGACTCCTGGAAGTCCTGATGGGCCAGGGAGGACAGTTTTGTATGTTTAATATTTTCATTCTGATTTGCGCACCAGTTCATACCACCTGCAATCAGAGAACTTTTCAGCTTCCCTCCTTTATCCTTTCACAAGCCCCTCCCCGGCCCTCTGCACACGCTCTCATCAGGGCCACCACCTGCTCGCCCGATGCTGGGGGATATTGAGGGAACACTTCCTTCCCCCATTCTCTCCCGCACCAGGCTTGTCTGTCCAGCTACCTCCAGTACAGCCCTCTGAATGCCCCACAGGTACCTTGGCCTTCACCATGTTTAAGTCTAAACTCATTATCCTCTCCCATCCCTCCTGGTCCCCACTGCAGAGACGGTTCCTCTATCCACCAAATAGCCCAAGCCAGAGATCTGGTATCTTCCTTGACTCTTCTCTCTCCCTCATCCCCAATATCCAGCCAATCCTGTGGACTCTGCCCTTCCAAAATAGCACTGGACTCCATCCCCTTCTCTCCGTTCCACTGGTCCTGTGCTAGCTCTGCTCATTCTTCCTCCCACCTGCCACCTCCATGGTCTCTCTCAAACATCCAGCCAGCACATGGTCATTTCCTTGTTTAAGCATCTTTCCCTGGCACACAACAACGTGGCTACAGCTCATAGACACAATGTTGCATGAAAGAAGCCATATGCAAGGGAGTGTGATTTCATGTATGGAAAGTTCAAAAACAGGCAAAACTTATTTATAGGATTAGAAGTCTGGGTATTAGTTATCCTTGGAGGGATGAATGACCCTCAGGAGGTCTGGTAATCAGGGCTGGGACCAAGGTGAGGCAGATGAGGCAGGATCAATATCACTGATATTTCCCTTTTGCCCTGAGCCTTAATGTGACTCAACACAGCATTGTTACTAATCCTGTCTTTATCTAAAAGTTTAATATTTTGTCATCATGGATTTTCTTGCATTCGTTTTGATTTTAAAAAAATATTGCATTAAAACATTATTTATCTTGATGGTTGAGCTTTTCGGTACCCCCTTAAATTTTACTCAGGAGGTGAGTGTCTCACTTGCCATGTCCTAGTCCTGCCCTTGCTGGTGATGTTTTGTAATCAGAGTGCTGGTGACATGTGTGTGTTCAGTTTGTGAAAACTCATTGGGCTGGACATTCCAGTTTTTACACTTCCCTGTGTGCATGTTATGCTTCAATTAAAAAAAATTTTTTTACTTAAAAAAAAATTCTTTCTGTGGTTCCAAGGGAATGACTGCTGTCTGCTTCTTCCAGCATCCCCAGCACCCAAAATGGTACCTGGCTTCTTCCAGTTAGTTTAATCCCCACAAGACCTCAGTGAGATGAGTCTTTTTCTCTCCATTTTCTAAAAGAGAAAACTGAGACTTAGGGAAGTGAAGTGAATTGCCCAAGATCACACAGGTAGTAGGTATGAGTTCTAGCACCTTGATTAAAAAAAATAAAACAAAAACTGACCTGTAGCACCTGCTCAGTCATCTGGCCCAGCACCAGCACGAGCAGTGCACCAGGGCCTGGCTCTTTACCGCTGAGATTACAGTTATTTGAGCTGTATCTTTCCTCCCGATAATGACCTCCTTGGGGTAAGGGCTCAGGCATCCCTGTCTTCCCTCTGTCCAGCGAGTTACTTAGAGCACAGAGAAGAGGCTCTAAATGTTTAATAAATGAATGAAGCAAAGAACGAACGAGTGAGGAGGCCGGCAGTGATATACAGTGGGTGGAACACAGTCTGGGGAGGCAGATCTGTTAGCTGTGTGTCTTTGGGCTTATTGCTCAGTCTTTCTGAGTCTCAATTTCCCCAACTGTAAAATGGGAATAATATCAGTACTTACCTCAAAGATTTAGTGAGAATATGAAGTGAGAAGATGACTGTCAGGTGACTGGCATATAATAAATTCTTGAAAAATGGTAACTATTGTTATTCTTTCCAGTGTTTCACATTCTCAAAGCCTGGTTTACTTTAGGGTGGCAGGGATCTACCTCTTTCGATTTCCGTGTATTGTTGGAAGCAGGGGACCTGATGCAGACCCCAGGAACTTTCCTCCTTGAGCCCACAGAGAGGACCAGTGCCGGAATAGTCCGTAAGTCTGGCTTTAGGGCCCAGCTCTACCCTTCCGGTGGTGCCATGTTTGATGAGTTGCTTCTTCTTTGTGAGCCTCACTTTTCTCTCTGTAAAATGGGGCTCAGAATAATCTTGACCTTGTGGAGCTCTGGGGAGGGTTCAGTGACTTGTCCCTGGGCCTAGTCCACAGTACGCCCTCCATTAAGGTTGGCATCCTGGGGAAGAGTAAGGAGACCAGAGGCTCTCAGACCCTAAGAAGTCCAAGGACTGATGGGTAAAGCAAATAAATAGCCTGGTTGGGCTCTGTTTTGTTCTTAGAACTTTATTTCTCCCGAGAAGTGAAATAACAATGCCGTTTATGCTGGTGCAACTTTTTAACTGTGCAAAACACCTTCTCAGTGTCATTCCTTGGGTCCTCCCCACACCTTGTGCGGAGGTCAAGACCAGATTTATTCATGTGCCCATTGGACAGGTGAGGAGACCGAGGCACACCAAGGTTAAAGCCATTTGCTTGAGGTCACACCAAAGGAGGAATTGGGTAGCAAATGGAAGGTGTGAGACCTGGACCTCTTAACCTCCAGATACCACCATGCAGCAATTTGGAGCCAAAAGAAAGCACAGACCTCACCTCCTGAGTGAGCGGCCATGGCCCAGTCGGCATCCGGCTGTGCCCACTTCCCCCACTCCCAGCCCCACCTGGATGCCACCCGGCAGTCACATGTACATTCATCACGGAGGAGCCGGCTGACTCACCGCATTATACAGGAGCTGACTCACCCTTTAGAAGATGGAAAGTGAGACACTGAAAGCCTGGAGAAGCCCTCCCTTCCTCACTGAAGCTTGAAATTAATGCCTCAAACCCACGGCAGTTTAGCTCTTAAGAAAGGGAAAGCCCTGGAGGCGGACATCCCTGGACTCAGAAGGCAGTGGTTCTACTCCATGCTGGGCGGTTACCGGTTTGCTGGGTGGCTTCAGGCAAGTCACTGTCCCTTTCTAAGCCTCAGTCTCTTCAGTTTTGTAATGAAGGGGTTGCAACAGGTGACCTCCAAGACCTTTCTAGCTCTGGGTGGGGAAGCCTTGTCATAATAAGTACTAGACCTCAGTGTCCTCATTTTTAAAAATTGTGATAAAATACACATAACATGAAATTTACCATTTTAACCATTTTTAAGTGCATAGTAGTTCAGTGGCATTACATTTATTCACACTGTTGTGCAACGATCACCACCATCCATTTCTGGAACTTTTTCATCTTTCCAAACTGAAAGTCCTTACCCATTAAGCAATAACTCTCCACTCCCCCTGTCCCCAGCCCCTGGCAGCCACCATTCCAATTTCTGTCTCTTTGAATTTGACTACTCTAGGTGCCTCATTTAAACTGTCCTTGTCTTTATTTTTTTATTTTTATTTTTTTTGCGGTACGCGGGCCTCTCACTGTTGTGGCCTCTCCCGTTGCAGAGCACAGGCTCCGGACGCGCAGGCTCAGCGGCCATGGCTCACGGGCCCAGCCGCTCCGCGGCATGTGGGATCTTCCCGGACCGGGGCACGAACCCATGTCCCTGGCATCAGCAGGCGGACTCTCAACTACTGCGCCACCAGGGAAGCCCTGTCCTTGTCTTTAAACTGTGATAACAACAACAACAACAAAACTGTGATAACCAATGTCAAGGGTAATTTGATCCTTCTCCCAGTGGGCAGTTGGCTCAGACTTGGATTGAAGTTTCAGTTCTTCCATTCAACAGCTGTGTACCCTCAGGCAGGTTGCTTAACCTCTCTGCCTCTCCCATTTCCACATCCCTAAGATTGGCGTAATAAGTCTGGCCTTGCAGAGCTGTTGGCAGGCTCACCGGAGACAGTGGATAGGGAAGTGTTTGGAAAGTCCAATGCCCCTGCTAGAGCTTGTTATATATGCCCTCTTCCTGGCATGCTGGGGCTGGGACCCTGGCTTAGACTTGTAGGTGTAAGAGCTGGAAAGACGTTAGAATTGTGCTTTTCAACACATTTACAGATGAGAAGACTGAGGCCTAGAGAGGCGGATATGACTCGCCTAAAGTCACACATGGAACTTTATACATCGTGTGCATCTATGCCTCTCGCACAGTGCCCTGCATGTGGCAGGTGCCCAACAGACGTTTGCTGCTGAGGCTGGAAGGCGGGGGCCGTGTTATCGAGGGAGGGCCCTGACTGCTTGGCTCTAGAGCCCTCCCCTCAAACAGCTGGCATTCCAGCCTGTGTGCCCAGTATTGGAAAGTGGCTTATAGAAGGTGCTGGGGCACTAGTCTTCTATCTTGGGTGTTCTTTTTATTGGTTCCCAGAGGACTGGCCTTGTGGCTGAGAGTCCCATCTGTCTTATTTCCTTAGAGTAATCATTGCTAGGAAGTTTTTGGTTGCCAGTGTCAATATATTTAAGCCAACTTCAGCCAATAAAGGAGACTTCATTGAAGGCAACAGAGGTGTCCGGCAAACAGTGGCAGGGATGCAGTCAGATGCTGACTAAGCTTGGGACTTAGTAGAGTGCCACCAGGATGGTCTACATCCCTCATTCTTGCTTTATTTCTCTTTCTCTTCACAGACAGGCATGTTCTGCTCCACGTGGTAGACTATAACCACCACACAAGGCCAGAATTTACCTGGGACCACTTCAAGGCTGACTTGACTCTGTCCTGGTCTGGATTCCAAATTTCTAGAAGAGAGAAGCAGATTGGCCCAGTTTGGGTGAGATGTTTGTCCTGGGTCCTATTGGCTGTGGTTAGGCAGTGGGGTCATAGAAAATGAACAAGGCTGGCAGGGCTCATATCTGTTGTGAGGGTGGGGTGGAGGAGGGTGCAAACACATGCATCCTTTAAAAATGTGGAACAGAGATATATGTTCATTGACATGGAAAATGAGTCAAGATATTTTTGAATTGAAAAAATGGGTTACAAAACAGTATGTTTATCACATTCTAAAAAGTAAATATGCATATGTAATGTAATTGAATTTCCATACATAGATGCTAAAGTTAATTGAAATTACGGGTAGTAGAATTAGGGGTAATTTTTCATTGCTTCTTTTGTAATACCTGCATTTTTCTCTAATGAATGAGTGTCAATTGAGTAATAATAAAATGATCACTTTTACCACACAGGGCTGCAGTGTGTGTTAACTAAGACATTTATTCACTCATTCAATAAATATTTATTAAGCACCTAGTACATGATGGTGCTTGTGAAAGCTGCACGATGACTGGCCAGCAGTAGAGGTTCAGCCATTGGGGTCACCCAAGGCTCTCCCTCCAAGGTTTGCACAGCGGGCTGGGTGCTCAGACACAGGTGCTTCTGCTCTAATGGTCTGTACGCGTTCTGAAAATCTAGGAACTGAAAAACGGGGTGTTTCAGCTACCTACTGCTGCCGAATAACCACTCCAAAACTTAGTGGCTTTAAACAGCAATGATGTATTTCTCTTGATTTGGGGGATTGGGCAGTTCTGTTCCCTGTGATGCAGCTGAGGTTATTTATGCAGTTGCATTCGATGGGGTACTTGGCTGGGGCCATTCTCCACACATGATGTTGCATCCTCCTCTGTCTCCAGCAGGATAGGCTGGGCTTCCTTACAACATGGCGGCTGGGGCCAAGTGGGAGAATTTCTCAGGAACAAGCCCAGGTGTGGAAAAACTTATCAAGCCTGCTCATATCAATGCAAATCGTTCTGGATATGACTTGCTTTGTCTCTTAATCTATAATGAGCATTTTCTCTTTGAGTAAATATTCTTCCCAGTCTGATTTTTAATGGCTGACTAATAGCCCATCATTGATTCAACCAATCCCCTACTGACGAATACTTAGGTGGCTTTCATTTGGGAACAGTTATAAACAACACAGTGAAGATCAACTTTGTACCAAAAACTAGGTACAAATCCTTGTAGGAGAGGGATTGCAGGGTCAAAGGAGATGGGAATTTTTAAAACTTTGCCAAACCGCCCTTCAAAAACATAGTATTTACTTGTTGCATTTCTACCGGGCTGTAAAGGGACCTGCCCTTTTCACAATCCTCTGGTCAATCCTGGGTGTGGTTTATCTTTTTAATCTTTGTCAGTTGGATGGGTGAGAAATGGTATCTCATCTTTGTCTTCAAAGGGTGAAAATTAAAAGTAAGTTGCCCAGAGCCAGATGCTTAAGAAGAGTTTTTATCTTTCTCTGGAAAAGTGCCCTAATAAATCAGCAGGGAGATGGCCGTGCTCTGCAGTGTGTCTCTGCCCGCTGACTCAGGCTGTTAAAAGGAACACAGGGCTGACAGCTGAGCTCCTGGCTGTGGAGATGAGGTCACTGAGTCCTCACAGTGTGGATTGATTGGGACAAGCCCGCTGCTTTCGTGTCCTGTGTCTGCGGGTCTTCCGGTGTGCACAGGGCACACGGCTCCACCTGCCATGACCACCAAGTCCATCTTGACTCTGACCCCGTCCACTCTGACCTACTCTGGAGGGCCTGATGCTGAGGCCTGGAACCTGGCCAGCTATGACTAATGACGGTTGTAAGGTGGGGCGTATAAAGCAGGATCCTGAGATCAGTCCTTGGCCTTGAGCATCGAGAGCCATACCTCCTGGCCTCACAAATTCGTGACCTGGGGGACACCTTCCTGTGTGGAAGCAGGTGTCCTGGACTCAGAGTCAGCCCTGCTTCTCACTAGCTGTGGAACAAACAATAAGAGCTTTTCTGAGCCTCAGTTGCTTCATCTAGAACGTGGGGGTAACAGAGCTATAAGGATTATTATGTATTTCCTCTGTGCCTGATCCTTGTAACTCTCACAGCACCCTCAAAGGTTGGGAGTATCGTGCCCACTTTGCAGACAAGGCAGAGTGAGGCTCAGAGAAGAGAAATAACTTTCCCAAGATCATGCAGCAAATAAGTGGCAGAGCTGGAAATGAGCTCAGGTCAGCCTGGAACCAAAGCCCATGCCGGCTCCTTTTACAGGCTTTGTAAAGGATTGGAGGAGAAAAGGGCATGTGAAAGAGTCCTGCAA
Source organism: Lipotes vexillifer (assembly GCF_000442215.2). Lineage (NCBI taxonomy): Eukaryota > Metazoa > Chordata > Mammalia > Artiodactyla > Lipotidae > Lipotes > Lipotes vexillifer. The sequence goes on along the minus strand of NW_006779881.1, from coordinate 220,770 downwards.
CGTGTGTCCAAAACAGCTGCAGTTACAACCTGCCGTCACCCTCTGGATGGTTAGAGTCATGCTTAGTGGATGGGATGGCTGCGCTGGGGACCGACCTTGGAGAGCCAAGTTTCCCATCAAGTTCTCCAGAAAGGTGCCTGACTGCACAGCTATACTTCGGCTTTAGTCTGTTCTCTCCACAGAGAGAGGCAAGGCCCTTCATTTAATAACTGCTGCTATTTACTTATGGAGCTATTAGTCTGTGAAGCACCCTGTATTTGCTTTGGTTGTGATCCTGTTCTTTAGCAGGGGCGCAGGGATGTTAGGAGGGCAGGTAACCACCAGGGCGGCGGAGGTGGATTCCAGGCCGACAGGGGATGCCACCCTCCTAACCAGGACTCGGGGAGTGAGGCAGTCAGGGCTGGACCACCAGTGTTTACGAAGCCTTTTACCCCAAGGTCACCAGAGCCTCCTTTCAGCCCTGCTATTGTCTGCTCAACAGATGGAGAAACTGAGGCCCAGGGAGAGGAGGGGGCTCGCTCCCCCTACTGCCTCAGCCTGCTCCGTCTGGAATGCGGATGGGGAAGTTGCAGGGAAAAGCTTGCCAGCGGGGCTGGACCTTTGCCTGCCAGCTGAGTTGTGACCTCCGCAAGGGCTGGGTGTTCCTTCCAGGGAACTCAAGGTGGGGCAGTCTGGGTAGAAGTGAGATCAGAGGGCAGGCCAGTCTGGGAAGAGGAGAGGGCAGGTCTCTGGCGGGTTGTGGGAAGAGGAAGGGAGCCTGGAACAGGCCAGGAATGGGACATGGTCTGGGGATTGCTTAGCAGAAGTTTTAAACTGGGGCCATGTGGGAATGTGGAGCTCTGGGTCAAAGGCTCCTGGGTGCAAATCATAATTGTGCTGCTTATGAGAATGCTGTGTTTGGGCAAATATTTCCCTGAGCGTCAGTGTCCTTATCTGTAAAAGGGCTGGAACATTCCCTGAGTTAGATCCTGGCTCTACCACTTATCAGTGTGACCCAGGGCAAGTGAATTCACCTCTCTGGGCCTCAGTTTCCTCATGTGTAAGATGGGTCTGATAATAATGGTACCTACCTCACCCAGTTATTGTGAAGATTTATGGGTCTAGCAGCATTTGTAGGCTTCCAAGCTTTTCACCTAATCAGTCTTTGCTATCATCATCGTCATCATCATCTACCTCAAAGGCTTCCTGGGAGGCTTAAACAAGGCTGCTGATGCAAACTGTCTGGCAGAGGCATTACTAGATACATCGCCCCTTGGTATCCACAGGAGATTGGTTCCTGGACCCCTGTGGATACCCAAATCGGAAGGTGCTCAAGTCCCTTATATAAAGCCGCATAGTATTTGCATATGACTTACACACATCTTACCACATGTTGTAAATCATCTCTAGATTACTTATAATACCTAACACAATATAAATGCTATGTAAATAGTTGCTAGCATGTGGCAAATTCAAATTTTGCTTTTTGGAACCTTCTGCCATTTTTTTTCCAGAATATTTTTGATCCGCTATTGGTTGAGCCATGGATGTGGAGCCCGTGGATTGGAGGGCCAACTGTAATTACAGGGCAGAGTGACAGGTGCTACGATGTAGATGGTAGGAGGTGCTGTGACACTCAGGAAGATGAAAGTTCTGCCTGGCTGGAAGATAGGTGTGGAAGGCTTCCTGGCGGAAGTGGCATTTTCCGGGCCTCGAAGAAAGGACGTGTAGAAGCTCTCAGGTGGAGGAGGGGAAAGGCAGAGAGATGAACTTGAGTGAAAGCTTGGTGGTGAGAGAGCCTGAGCATGTCTGGGAACATGGAGCCTTTTCATTAGGCTTCGTGTCTGGGGTGAGGGGCAAGGCATGAGGCTGTCTGGGGGAGGGGGTAGGTGCTGGGTGCAGAACGCCTTGCCTGGGGGTTTAAACTCACTCCAGTAGGTGGGGAGTTCCTATGCCTGTCTACATGGAAGAATCACCTGAGACATTTAAAAAGCACAGAATCCGGGAATTCCCTAGCAGTCCAGTGATTAGGACTCCGCGCTTTCACTGCTGAGGGCCCTGGGGTGCTATTCCTGGTTGGGGAACTAAGATCCCGCAAGCCAGGTGGTGTGGCCAAACAAAATGAAACAAAAAACAAACACAGAATCCATGGTCCCACCTGGCAATATTCTAAGTAGCAGGCCTCAGCTGGGACCCAGGACTCTATACTGTTTAAAGCACCCCAGGAGATTCTGATGCCCACCCATGTATGGGGACAGGGTGTCTTTATGCAGGGAGGGGCCCTATTGGAATACCAGATTTGAGCAGAGAGCTTGAGAAGATGGGAAGGGGGTGTAAGAGACCCCTGACTCTGACCCCCAGCCTCCCACCCCTCCCCAAGGAAGTCCACACTTTGATGGTCACATTTGCCACCAGGGCTGGACCCTAGAGATGCTACTGCCCTATAGCCCTCTAGCTCCAGGAAGGACAACCTTCTTTCTCTCTGCCCATCTGTCCATCTGTCTATCCATCCATCTGCCCATCCATCCAATACAGTTTTTTAGTTCCCCACCCTGCCATTTTCCAGGCATGGTGCTGGATCATGGAGGTACAGGGTGAATGAAGTGCACACCCCGTGCCCCCCTAGAGAACCTTCCATCAGTCCTGACTCCCTCAGCTGGCTAGCCTGGAGTGCACTGGGAATGTGGCTGAGCACAAGAGAGCTGGGACAGGAAACCCACCCGGGGGCTCAAACAGCAGCAGCAGTGGTCCATCCTCCAGGCCCCTTGGCTTCCTGGTTCCCCTCGTCTCACAGGCCCAGTCTCCTGTCCCAGGTGGCTCAGGCCTTGCCTGCCCAACTCCCAGGCCATCCCTGGGATAGCCCCTGCCAGGAGGGTCCTGGTGCTCAGGAGAGGGGGTGATCTGTGCAGCCCTCACCTCACCCCCCACCCACAGAGAAGGCAACAGCCTTGGGTAAGGCCTGAGCAACTCACGGAGCATTTCCTCACAGGGGCAGCAGAAATAACAAACAGGAGGAAATGACAGGGATTCCCAGGATTTCAGAGCATGCAGCTCCAGTACAGGATGGACCCATGCAGAGAGATGGAGTTAGAACCGTGTTGCAGCAACTTCCTTGCCTCTGTCTTGGAGCCGTCTCCTTGTGGCTTCATGCTTTTGTTCTGTTCTTCTGTTTCATCATCATCCCTTGCCCACCCCAGCCCCACCCTCACCATCACCAGTGTGGGTGCTGCGGATGTCACTGTCACTCACTGCCATCCGTTCATTTCTTCCCTCATTCGTTCAGCACGTAGGTACCACGTGCCAGACAGTGAGGATGAAGCTGCAGGCGCAATCGGGCCTCACATGGAAGTCCCACCGGGTAGGGAAACAAACACAGGCAAAGAGCTCTAATACTGATACAAGCTGATTATGGCCACTGTGGAGCTGTGCGCAGGCTGCTATAAACCCAGGGAGGAACGAAGGCAAGACTGATCCTTGACGAATGAGCAGGAACTTAAGGAGAGGACGCCAAGCAGTGAGAACGGCACGTGTAAAGGAGTGATGTTTGCAATGACTCCGGCACCAGGAAGGGTCAAGGGACAGAGGAAGTGGAGGCTGGAGAGCTCAGAGGGGCCATCCATGAAGGGCCTTGAATGCTGGGCTAAGGGACTAGAGCTTTCTGCCATAGGCAATGGGGAGCCATTGGAAGATTGTGAGCAGGGGAGGGACACGGTCAGATTTGCATCTCAGAAGCTGATTTGGGTGAATGGGCTGGAGAAGGAGAGGCCGGGCGGAGCAGCCAGTGAAGAGGACCCTACGTAGTCCAGGGAGGGGCAGCCGAGGCAAGGGCAGGTGGCTCAGCAGGCGTGAGCACCTCTGGGTGCAAGAACTGAGGTGGGCACGGGGCAGATGGGCTGCAGAGCTGGCCCCACTCAGGGCAGCTGGGCATTTCCAGGGCTCGAGGTCAAAGAGAGGCTGAGGCAGGCAGGAACTCCAAGAGCTCCTGGGCTTTGGGCTTGAGCAGGCTCAAGGTCAGCCGATGCAGCTGGGTTGTGTCTAGATACTTAAGAGGTCCACAGCAGGACCTCCGTCCACACATAGGAGTCAGGGCCAGGTCGAGCCCTAGAGAAGGGTTCCCGTGAGGCAGGCTGGCTGTCAGACGGTGCCCTGGCCCTGAAGGGAGGAGAATCTACAAGTCAAAGCAGCAAAGGATGCCTGGCTCCAGCACCTTTATTTCCCGGACCACCTCCCTTCTCTGGCTACCTGTGAAGATGGACTATGGGGGCACCTGGGGCTGTCTTCCTGCCCATGCCTGGCCCCCTCACATAAGGCTCCCCTCAGACTCTCCAGCTACCGTCTACTCCTGGCCTAGGGACCTGAAGTCTTCACGGATCTGGCCTACCCCTGGTTCCAAGGTTCTTTGAGGATGAATTCTGGCTTGGCTTCACCTGCTCAGGTGCCTTTGGGAGTGTGCCCACAATCACTCCTCTCAAGCATTCCTGAGAGTAGACTTTACAGAGGTTTTGGAATGCTCCAGAGAAGGAGCACATCTCATGGAGCACAGCCTACTGGCATCTAGAGAGTACGATGGGTCATGTACTCCCTTTCCCCACCTTACTTCTCCCCCCCCCACCCCACTCCCTCTCTCCCTTCCAGTTCATTCCTCAGGAGTCCAGGCTCTCTATGGGGTCTCTACCCTTATCAAATCATTTCCTCCACAAAGGTAGTTCCTTCTCTTCCCAAAAGGACTTCTGGGCCATGTGTTAGGTAACAATTTTTGTATACCTCATCACATTTAGTACCACTTATGAAACCCAAGACTCAGAGAACTTTAAAATCAAATAATCTTAGAAGGAGAATCTTGGAATAATCTAGCCTAAGGATTGTAAATTCTGAGACTCATGGAGAATTTTAGAATCTGCCACATCTTGCATTTGGAAGGAACCATAGAGGGTCCTGGAGTCCACACCTTATTTGGTGCAGGCATCTCCTCTATAACAGTGTGGCTGGCAGCTGTTCTGACTGCTAGGCCATCTCTACTGAAACACAGCTCTCACTCTCTGACCAGGTGGCCCATTCCATTGTTAGATTACGACATCAGCTGCCTGTACAAATGCTCGCAATAAGGAGGTCCCTAATTAACTTTCTTCAATACCTGTGATAACACAGGTGGACTCCAGCTCAAGGTGTGCTGAGTTTTTAGAGTGATGACAATTGGGAAGACCAAGATGCAGTAAACTAGCTAGACCTGAGAGCTGGGACCTGAGTGATCCAGTGCGTGATAATCATGGTGAGCTCAGCTATGATTGGGGCAGGGCTGCAGCCAGAGAATGAGGATAATGGCGATGGCTACCATGTATTGATAAGTTGTATTTTCATTTATTTCAAAATATTTTTAAATTTCTCTTAAGATTTCTTGTTTGACCCATATGTTATTTAGAAGTGTGTTGTTTAATCCCCAAGTAATTTGGGACTTCCCTCCCAGCTTTCTGTTACTGATTGCTAGTTTAATCCCACTGTGGTCTGAGAGGAGATCTTGTATGACTTCTATTGTTTTAAATTTGTGAAGATATGTTTTATGGGGTAGGATGTGGTCTATCTTGGTGAATTTTCCATGTGAGTTTGGGAAGAATGTGTATTCTTCTCTTGTTGGATAAAGTAGTTGATAGATGTCAGTTATATCCAGCTGATTGATGATGCTATTGAGTTCAGCTGTGTCCTTACTGGTTCTCTGCCTGCTGGATCCATCCATTTCTGATGGAGGGATGTTAAATCTCCAGCTGTAATAGTGGATTCATCTATTCCTCTTTGCAGTGCTATCAGTTTTTGCCTCATGTATTTTGATGCTCTTTTGTTAGGTGCATACACATTAAAGATTATTATGGGGCTTCCCTGGTGGCGCAGTGGTTGAGAGTCTGCCTGCCAATGCAGGGGACACGGGTTCGTGCCCCGGTCCGGGAAGACCCCACATGCCGCAGAGTGGCTGGGTCCATGAGCCACGGCTGCTGAGCCTGTGCTCCGCAACGGGAGAGGCCACAACAGTGAGAGGCCTGCGTACCGGGGGGGGAAAAAAAAAAAGATTATTATGTTTTCTTGGAGAGTTGACTCCTTTATCACAATGTAATGCCCCTCTTTATCCCTGATAACTTTCCTTGCTCTAAAGTTAGCTCTGTCTGAAATCAATATAGCTGCTCGAGCTTACTTTTGATTAGGGTGAGCATAGAATATCTTCCTCCATCCATTTACTTTTTTTTTTTAACTTATTTATTTTTTATTTTTGGCTGCGTTGGGTCTTCGTTGCTGCACACGGGCTTTCTCTAGCTGTGGCGAGCGGGGGCTACTCTTCCTTGTGGTGCGCGGGCTTCTCATTGCTGTGGCCTCTCGTTGCGGAGCACAGGCTCTAGGCGCACAGGCTTCAGTAGTTGTGGCTCACGGGCTCTACAGCACAGGCTCAGTAGTCGTGGCGCACGGGCTTAGCTGCTCTGCGGCATGTGGGATCTTCCCGGACCATGGCTCGAACCTGTGTCCCCTGCATTGGCAGGCAGATTCTTAACCACTGTGCCACCAAGGAAGCATATCCATTTACTTTTAATCTACACGTATCTTTATATTTAAAGTGGGTTTCTTGAAGGCAACATATAGTTAAGTCTTGTTTTTTGATCTACTCTCACAATCTCTGTCTCTTAATTGGTATATTTAGACCATTGATGTTAAAGTGACTATTGATATAGTTGGATTAATATCTACCATATTTGTTACTGTTTTTTATTCATTGCCCTGTTCTTTGTTCCTATTTTTGTCTTCCACTCTTTTTCTGCCTTATATTGTTTCAGTTGAACATTTTATATGATTCCATTTTTTTCTACTTTCTTAGCATATCAATTATAATTTTTAAAAATATTCTTAGTGGTTGCCCTAGAGTTTTCAATGTACATTTACAACTAATCCAGGTCTACTTTCAAATAACACTATTCTCCTTTACAGTAGTGCAAGTACCTTATCATAACAAATATTTCTAATTCTTCCTTCCCATCTCTTGTATCATTGCCGTCATTCATCTCATATACACGTTATCATCATCAGACACGTTGCTGTTTATTATTTTGAAACTTTAATCTGTTAAGATCAATTAAAAAAATTAAATTTATTATTATTTTACCATCACTTATTCCTTCTCTGATACTCTTCCTTTTTTAATGCAGACCGAAATTTCTGACGTATCATCATTTTCCTTTTCTCTGAAGCTCTTTTAATATTTCTTGCAAGGCAGGTCTACTGGTAACAAAGTCTCTCAATTTTTGTTTGTCTAAGGAAGTCTTTACTTCTCCTTCACTTTGAAGGAAATTTCACAGGATACAGATTCTAGTTTGTGGTTTTTTTCTCTCAGCACTCAGTTTCACCTTATTCTCTTCTTGCCTGCCTGGTTTCTGAGGAGAATTTGGATGTAATTCTTATCTTTGCTCCCCTACATATGAGGTGTTGTTTTCCTCTGGCTTCTTTCAAGGTTTTTTCTTTATCTTTGATTTTCTGTGGTTTGAACATAATAGGTGCAGGGTTGTTGTTTTTTGGGTGTGTGGGGGGTGTTATTCTGCTTGGTGTTCTCTGAGCTTCCGGGATCTGTGGTTTCGTGTCTGACCTTAATTTGGGAAAGTTCTCGGTCATTATTCCTTCACATATTGCTTCTGATTCTTTCTCTTCTCCTTCAGGTATTCCCAGTACATGTATGTTACACCTTTTGTAGTTGTCTCATAGTTCTTGGCTATTCTGTCCCATTTTTTCCCCAGTCTTTTCTTTTTGCTTTTCAGTTTTGAAAGTTTCTATTGAAATATCAAGCTCAGCGATTCTTTCCTCAGCTGTGCCTGGTCTACTAATGAGCCCAGCAAAGGCATTCTTCATTTTTGTTATAGTGTTTTTGATTTCTAGCATTGCTTGTCGTTCTTAGGAATTCCAACTCTGTGTACATTGCCCATCTGGTTTTTTTTTTTTTTTTTTGGCCATGCTGTGGGAGCTTAGTTCCCAGACCAGGGGTTGAACCTGGGCCCTGGACAGTGAGAGTGTGGAGTCCTAACCACTGGACCACCAGGGAATTCCCTGCCCATCTGTTCTTGTATGCTGTCTACTTTTTCCGTTAGAGCTCTTAATCTATTGACCATAGTTGTTTTAAATTCCCCGTCTGATAATTCCAACATCCCTGCCATGTCTGAGTCTGGTTTTGATGCTTGCTCTGTCTCTTCAAACTGTGTTTGCCTTTTAGTATGCCTTGTAATTATTTATTGAAAGCCGGATATGATGTACTGGGTAGAGGGCACTCCAGTAAATAGACCTTTAGTGATATGGTGGTAAAGTTATGGGGGATGAGAGGCATTCTGTAGCCCTATGGTTAGGTCTCTGTCTTTTAGCAAACCTGCACCCCTCGACTGTGAACTTCATAAGTGCTTCTCAGTTTCCCCCCCTTAGGTGGGACAGGATAGGATGGCTGGAGGGGGCTGGAGTTGGGTATTGCCCTTCCATGTAGGTTAGGCTCTGATAAAATTCCAATAGGTTAGGCATTGGTAAAATAGTTTCTCCTGAGGGCAGGTCTTGTTAAGGAGAGCAGAATGTTCCTTTTCCCTTGCCCTTGCCAGAAGCAGAGGGGCAGAGCTCCGGAGGTGAAATTCACAAACATGTGGGGTCCCCCTGTGTTTGGGCCCCCACCTGGGCTTTTAAACTCTCCATGTCTGCACGGAGTCTTCAGCAGTTCTTCAATGACAGCTTAGCTTTTCCCATCCAGTGCTAGTTTTGTGGAAGTGTCTACACATTGGTTTCTACTGTGGCAGATCGTGAATCTCTGCATTCACCTGTCTGTCTCTCCAATTTTCAGTGCAGTGGTTTGCCCTGTGACCTCACTTCTCTAACAACTCTAAGAAGAGTTGTTGATTTTTCAAAGCTTGTCCAGCTTTTTAACTTGTTTTTAGTATGGAGCGATGACTTCCAAGCTCTTTGTACGCTGGACTGGAAACTTTTTTTTTTGGCCACGCCCCCGGGCTTGCGGGGTCTCAGTTCCCTGACCAGGGATTGAACCTGGGCCACAGCAGTGAAAGCACCGAATCCTAACCACTAGACCACCAGGGAACTCCAGTAAGTACTTTTTAGAAATATCTCATTTAATCCTCACCTCAATACTGTGAAGTAATACCATTATTTGATTTTGTAGTAGTGATCCCTGTGGCTTAGCAAGAGTACGTGACTCCCTCAAGTTCACACCATTAGAAAGTAGGATTTGAACTTGGGTCTGTTTGATTACAAAGCCAGTGTGTGTCCCACCCATCTCCCCCCATGTCACCTCCCATAACTAAGCAGGTTCCAGATAGGGCTTCAGGCCCAGAGGCAGACACAAGTCAAAACTAGACACAGGAGCCCGGGCCAAAATGGAGGCTCTTTCCTGGCAGGCAAGACACCTGGTCTCTGGAGGTAAGTGCTAAACCATGATTCTGCCCCTTCTAGCTATGTGACCTTAGGGGAGTCACTTTACGTCCTCCAGCCTCAGGTTCTTACTAAGTAGCCCAGGGTCAGGAAAATGGCAGTTGCTTTAAAAAAGGAAATTCTTACTGTTGTTGCTAGGTAGTAGTTAATGTTGCCAGCTGGGAGGCTGCAGGCGCCAACCCCTTCCAGCCCTGGCCAGTAACCAGAGGAGAGGTCAGAGTTGTCAGAGCCTCCAGCTGGGATGGCAGAAGGAGGAGAAGGCATTGGAACCTCAGCGCAGAATCATTTTGTTGACGAAGTTATAATGAAATACCCCAGCTCGACTTCCCATGGGGCATACTGGTTACCTCCTCTTCCTGGCTACTGCTCTGGTTGGCACCCAGTGCCTGAGAGCTTGAGAGCACACTAGGATCAGCCCTTCCCTGGGGCCAGCTGTGCCACGTGGTGTAAGAGAGAAAAAACCTCCTAGATGCAGCTCAGAGCCAACCATGACCAATTCCAGTACCAACTCTGATGACAGGAATTTCTGATTAAGATGGAGTAACAGAGACTAGATTTACCTTCCCATCTGAAATAACGACAACAAAAGACCTCCCCCCACACACACATACACACAAAATGGCACTCAATGGCATTCATTGCATATCAGGAAATGACAAACAGTGATCATACTGTTGGAGAAAGTTGCCAGGCCATGGCACAGGGGTAGGGGAATTCAGGCAGAGCCTGACAGTCTCCTGAATTAAGGAGACATAACTGGGAACCTGGGGGATGCCAGAGAGGCTAGAGTTTGTAGGGAGAGAGCCTGCAAGAATGAGGGCCCTGGAGATCTGCAGCGGGTACCCCTCCACCCTTCAGCGGAGTATTAATCAACTAGAAATTATCTGAGGCTGCAGAGCGACCCACCCAAAAGGATAAGAGGGAATAGTGCTCAGGGCTCACACAAGCCTGAGAAATAGAGCCTGTTCCTCATAGCCTGATAGCCAGAGTGGAAAGTCTCGTAATTCAAGGGGCATCAATTAGAATACTAAGAAGGGTCTTGGCTGAGTACTGGGGAAAAAGTAACCCTAACAAAACACATTTCTGGTCCCACCTATCAAAAAGATGAAATTGTTTCCAAGTAACTTAATTACTTCCAAGAACAAAACTCAAGATTATTTATAGAAATACAAAACTATACAGAACCCAAAAAGGTAAGATTCTGGCATCCAATCAATAATTACTAGGCATGCAAAGAAGCAGGAAAACACCGTCCATAATGAACAGGTAATCAATCAATTGATACTGACCCAGAAGCAACACTGATGATAGAATTAATAGATAATAACATTAAAATAGTTATTACAGATGTATTTCATATGTTTAACCAGAAGAAAGGTTGCCTATGTAGAGACATGAATCAACTTAAAAACAAAAAAGCGGCACTTGTAATTTTAAATTAAAAACTTTTTTTTTAAATAAAACTTCTAGAGATGGAAACTACAATGTCTGAGGTAAATAATACAGTGGATGGAAATAATGGCAGATCAGTCATTGCAGAAGAAAAGATCGGTAAACTCAAAGACATAGTTATAGAAACTATGCAAAATGAGACACAGAGAGAAAAAATACTTTAAAAAATTCCCCAAGATTTTAGTGAACTGTGGGACAACTTTGAACAACAGCCAAATAGCTAGTACAATAATATTAAAAAAAAAAAGGCAACTAAGATTGGAAAGGAAGAAGTGAAACTATCTTTACAGACAATATGATTACGTTTGTCGAAAATCCTATGGAATCTACAAAAAAAGCCACTAGAATTAATAAGTGAGTTTAGCAAGAATGTAGGCTATAAGATCAATATATGAAACAATTATATTTCTACACATTAGCAACGAACAGTCTGAAATGGAAATTTTTAAAATTTCAGCGGCATCAAAAATATGAAATATTTAGGGAGAAATCTGACAAAATATATGTAAGATCTATACACTAAAAATGATAAACTATCACTGAGATAAATTAGCACCATCCATAAAAAAATTGATAAATTTTACTTTATCAAAATTAAAACTTACCACTTGAAAGACATTGTTAAGAAAATGAAAAGGTAAGCCACAACTGGGAGAACAAAGACTACATATCTGGCAAGAGACTTGTTTGCAGAATACATGAAGAACTCTCACAAATCAGCACTAAGAAAACAAAAATTAAAATATGGGCAAAGATTTGAACAGACACTTCACCAAAGAAAATATATGGTTGCTAAATAAATACGTGGAAAGAAATTCAATATCATAGTCATTAGGAAAATGCAAATTAAAGTATAATATTATACCACTACAGATCTTTTAGAGTGGCTAGAATCAAAAAGACTGACCATACCAGGTGTTGGTGAAGATGTGGAGCAACTGGAACTCTCAGATGTTGTTGGTGGGAGCGTGGAATGGTTTGACCACTTTGGAAAAACAGTTTCTTAAAAAGTTAAATGTACACCTACCATGTGATTCAGTCATTCCTCTTCCAATTATTTACCCAAGAGAAATGAAAGCATTATAAAAATTTGTGCATGAATATTCATAACAACCCTATTTGTAATAGTTCCAAACTGGAAACAATCCTTGTCCCAGGACCAGGAAAAAAGAAGGGCTTGGCCTGTGGATTACTAAGTAGAAGGTTTAAACAAGGGCCTTGTAGGATCAGCGGCTCCTGGGTGCAAATTGTGACTGTGCTACTTAAGAAAATGTTGAATTTGGGCAAATTATTTCCCTGAGTGTCAGTGTCCTTATCTGTAAAAGGGCTGGAGCATTTCCTGAGTTAGATCCTGGCTCTACCACTTACCTCTCTGGGCCTCAGTTTCCTCATTTGTAACATGGGCCTGATAATAACAGCACCTACCTCATCTGTCTGTTGTGAGGATTTAAGGGTCAAGCAGCATATGCAGAAGGACTGTAGCAGACTTTTCACCTAATCAGTCTTTGCATCATCGTCCCCATGACCTACCTCAAAGGTTTCTTAGAAAGCTTAAGCAAGGCTGCTGATGCAAACTGTCTGGCAGAGGTATTATTAGATACAGTCGTCCCTTGGTATCCGCAGGGGATTGGTTCCAGGATCCCTGCGGATACCAAAATCAGAGGATGCTCAAGTCCCTTATACAAAATAGCATAGTATTGCACATAACTTATTGGCAATCCTCCCGTATACTTTAAATCATCTCTAGGTTATTTATAATACCTAATACAATGTAAATGCTATGTAAATAGTTGCCAGCATATGACAAATTCAAGTTTTGCCTTTTAGAGTTTTCTGGAATTTTTATGTTCTAATATTTTTGATCCACTGTAGATTGAGCTGTGGATGCAGAGTCCGTGGACTGGAGGGCTGACAGTAATTACAGGGCAGAGTGAGTGACAGATGCTATGATATAGGTGGGGGTGGTGCTGTGAGACTCAGGAGGAAAACAAAATTTCTGCCTGGCTGGGGGATGGGTGTAGAAGGCTTGGGGTAGTGGGGAGTGGCCTTTTCTGGGTCTCAAAGGACTTGTAGAAGTTCCCTGGGTAGAGAACGGGGAAGGTAGAGAGATGAGTGAAAGCTTGGTGGTGAGAGAGCCTGAGCATGTCTGGGAATATGGAGCCTTTTCATTAGGCTTCGTGTCTGGGGTGAGGGGCAAGGCATGAGGCTTCTGGGGCGGGGGAGGGGGGCATTGGGTGCAGAATGCTTTGCCTGGGGGTTTAAACTCATTCCAGTAGGTGGGGAGTTCCTTTGCCATTTTACATGGTAGAATCACCTGAGACATTTTAAAAAAACACAGATACCTGGCCTCATCAGGCAATATTTTCAGTAGTAGGTTTCAGGTGGGACCGTGTTTAAAGCTCCCCAGGAGATTCTGATGCCCACCCCCATACGGGGACAGGGTGTCATTATGTAGGGAGAGGCCCTTTTGGAATACCAGATTTGAACAGAGAGCTTGAGAAGGTGGGGAGGGGGTGTGAGAGACCCCTGACTCTGACCCCCAGCCTCCCAACCCTCTCCAAGGGAACTCCACACTTGGAACAACACATTTACTGCCAGGAAGTTTCTTGTAAAGATATATACTAACATTACACCTCAGCAATCCCACTCGTCGTTATTTCCCCAAGACACATGAAAGCAAATGTCCACCCAAAAACTGGTAAATGAAAGCCCTATTTGTAATAACCCAAACTTGGAAACGATCCTTATGTCCACCAACAGGTGACTGGATAAACACATTGTGATATATCTATATAATGGGGTACTTCTCAGCAGTGAAAAAGAAGGAACTGTTCATATATGCAACAACATAGATGGATCTCAAAATAAGGTGAATGAAAGAAGTCAGACCAAAAAAACAAGCAAAAAAGAGAGAGTACATAATGTGCATGACTCCATTCATATGAAATTCTAGGAAATGAAAACTAATCTCCAGTGACAGAAAGCAGACGAAGGGTTCCCTGGGATGGAGGGTAGTAGAGGGATGAGAGGGCACTTTTGGGGGTGACAGATATGTTTGTTATCTTGGTGGTGGCGGCAATGGTTTCAAGTGTGTATACGTGTGGTAAAACTTGTCAGATTGTATAATTTAAACATGTGCTCTTTATTGAATGTTAATTATACCTCAATGAAACTGTTTAAAACATCTGATGCCAGTCTGAGCAGTCACAGCCAGTCTGGTCTTTACAGAGTATCCCTGCCCCTGTATCTTCATCTTGACTGCCAGTGTACATTGAGTGGGTTATTATGCACAAGGTACTGTGTGCTAAACACTATATGGAATTTTAAATTTTACCCTCACAAGTCTTGTGAGGTGATGCTATGTTATTAACTCTGTTTTACATATGAGGAAACTGAAGCTCAGAGCAGTTAAATGACTTCTCCAAGTAAATGTCATCTGAGTCCTCACCCCAGCATTTACCCCAGTCTAATTCAAACTCTGTTCTGATTGGTTCTTATGATTATACAAACATTGTGATACTTGTGGAAGACAAAATTAAAAATTTTAAATTGCTTTCAATCAACCCCTGTACATTATTGACTATCCTATCCTCACACATCTAATGATTTTTATTTTTCCATGTTTTTTCTTGTTTTCTTTTTTTCTTGTTGTTTTTTTTTTTTTGCGGTACGCGGGCCTCTCACTGTTGTGCCCTCTCCCGTTGCGGAGCACAGGCTCCGGACGCGCAGGCTCAGCGGCCATGGCTCACGGGCCCAGCCGCTCCACGGCATGTGGGATCTTCCCGGGCCAGGGCACGAACCCGTGTCCCCTGCATTGGCAGGTGGACTCTCAACCACTGCGCCACCAGGGAAGCTCAAGCCTGTAGTCTTTAAAAGATAGTCTTTGTTTAGGTACAACTTATAGAAATAAAAATTCCTCACTTTCAAGTATAAAATATCATGAGTCTTGAGAAATGTATGTAGTTGTGTAACCCCTTCCTCAATTGAGATACAGAACATTTCTGTCACCCCAAAATATTCCTGTGCCGCTTTGAAGTCAGTCCCCTCTTTCTCCTCCCAGCCCCTGGCAACTACTAATCTATCATTGTAATTTTGAATTTCCTGGAATTTCTCATAAATGGAATCATACCATATGCATTCTTCTGTGTCTGGCTTCTTTCACCCCACATAATGATTTTGAGATTCATCCATATTCTTTTTTTTTTTCCATTTTATTTATTTATTTATTTATTTATTTATTTATTTATTTGTGGCTGCGTTGGGGCTTCCTTGCTGCACGCGGGCTTTCTCTAGCTGTGGAGAGCAGGAGCTACTCTTCGTTGTGGTGCATGGGCTTCTCACTGCAGTGGCTTCTCTTGTTGTGGAGCACAGGCTCTAGGCACATGGGCTTCAGTAGTTGTGGTACGTGGGCTCAGTAGTTGTGGCTTGCGGGCTCTAGAGTGCAGGCTCAGTAGTTGTGGCGCACGGGCTTAGTTGCTCCGCGGCATGTGGGATCTTCCCGGACCAGGGCTCGAACCCTTGTCCCCTGTCCCCCCATTGGCAGGCGGATTCTTAACCACTGCGCCACCAGGAAGTCCCTCATCCATATTCTTGAGCAGTTGGTTTCTTTTCATTGCTGAGTAAATTCCATTGTATGGATGTACCACAGATTGTTAACCCATTTATCTCTTAATTGGCATTCAGGTTACTTTCAGTTTTTGGCTATTATGAATAAAGTTGCTATGAACATTCACTTGTAAGTCTTTAGGTAAATACCTCTCTTGGTAAGCATGTCTTGGGTAAATACCTAGGAATGGGATTACTGGGTTGTAAGTGTATATTTATCTTTACAAGCAACTGTTTTCCAAAGTTGTGCCATTTTACATCTCCACCAGCAGCTTATGAGACTTCCAGTTTCTCCACACCCTTGCCAATATTGGTTTTTAAAGTTTAAAGTTTTTAAAACTTTTTAGTCATTCTAATGGATGTGCAATGGCATTTCATTGTGATCTAAGTTTACGTTTCTCTAATGACTTGTACCTTTCTGTGTGCTTACTGGCCATTCATATATCTTCTTTGGTGTAGTATCTGTTCAAATCTTTCTCCCATTAAAAAAACTGGTCATCTTCTTACTTTGAGTTGTAAGAGTTCTTTATATATTCTGGATAAAAGTCCTTTATCAGAAATATGTTTTGCAAATGCTTTCACCCATCTGTGACTTGCCTTTTGCTTTTTTAAAGGTGTCTTTCAAAGAGCAGAAATTATTTTTTTTTGGTAAAGTTTAATCTTTGCGTTTTTCAAATTCTATGGTTTCTGACTTTTGTGTCTTATCTAAGAAATCTTTGCTTAGCCCAGGGTTTCTCAATTTCGGTACTGTTGTTATTTTACACTAGAAAATGTTTTGTTGTAGGAGGCTGTCCTGTGTATAGTAGAATGTTTAGCAGCATTCCTGGCCTTTACCCACTAACTCAGTGGCATCACCCCTCCAGTTGTGACAATTAAAAACGTCTCCAGACATTGCCAAATGTTCCCTGGGGAAAATTGCCCCAAGTTAAGAAACAGTGGCCTAAACTAAGATAAAACTAATTTTCTCCTACATTTCTTCTAGAAACTTTATAGTGTTAACTCCTATGATTTTTTTGACATATTTTGAGTTAATTTTTGTATTTGACATGATGGTTGAGATTTGTTTTGTTGAATATGGATACCTAATTGTTTCAGCCCCATTTGTTGAAAAGGCTATCCTTTCCCCATTGAATTCTCTTGGTCCCTTTATAAAAAATGAATTGACTACATATGTGTGGGTTTGTTTCTGGACTCTGTTCTAGTCCATTGATTTATATATCTATCCCTATATCACATCAATATCCATGCCTACATCAAAGTGATTACTGTGGCTTTATATTGTCTTGAAATCAGGTAGCATAATCCTCAAACTTTGCTCTTCCTTTACAAAATTGTTTTGGTTATGTTAGGACCTTCACATTTTCGTATAAATTTGGCAATTATCTTGTTAATCTCTGTAAAAGTGTTCTGCTGGTGTTTTATTGAGATTGTAGTGAATCTATAGATCAATCTGAGAAGTGATTTCTCAACAATATTGAGTCATCCCATCCATGAACATGCCTTATCTTTCTTTTTTATTTGTCATCAGTTTTTTTCATTTATTTATTTTTTATTTATTTTATTTTTGGCTGTGTTGGGTCTTCGTTGCTGTGCGCAGGCTTTCTCTAGTTGCAGCGAGTGGGGGCTACTCTTTGTTGTGGTGCGCGGACTTCTCACCACGGTGGCTTCTCTTGTGGAGCGTGGGCTCTAGGCACGCAGGCTTCAGTAGTTGCAGCATGTGAGCTCAGTAGTTGTGGCTTGCAGGCTCTAGAGCGCAGGCTCAGTAGTTGTGGCGCATGGGCTTAGTTGCTCTGCGGCATGTGGGATCTTCCCGGGCCAGGGCTCGAACCCGTGTCCCCTGCATTGGCAGACAGCCTCTTAACCACTGCGCCACCAGGGAAGCCCAACATGCCTTATCTTTCCATTTAAAAATTTCTCTCAGCAATGTTTTATTGTTTCCAGTGTACTGGTTACGGTGATTTTAAAAATAAGTTCACAGATTATTTGATACACCGCCCTACCAGAGGTGGAGATGAATTTCCCTCTCTTGGAGTATGGGCTGGACTTAGTGATTTGACTTGCTCTAACAGAATAAAGCAGAAGGGACAGTGTGGGACTTCAGTGACTAGGTCATGAAAAGCACTGTGGCTTTCTAACTGGGTTGCCCTTTCTCTCCTGGATCATTCATTCTGGGAGAAGCCAGCTGTCATGTTGTGAACAGTCCTATGGAGCACTTCATGTGATGCAAAACTGAGGCCTCCTGCTAAAAGCCACATCAAGCCTTCAGATGACTGCAGCTCTGGCCAACATCTGGGTTGCAACCTCATGAGAGACCCTGAGCCAGACCATCTGGCAGCTAAGCTGCTCCTAAATTTCTGATCCCTGGAAACTGAGATAGGAAATGTATGTTGTTCTAAACCACTAAGTTTGGGATAATTTGTTATGTAGCAATAGATAACTAATATACATATCTTGCATTTATCTTGATAAATGTATCACCTAGTCTTTGTGGGGTTTTTTTGGTTTTTTTTTTGCGGTACGCCGGCCTCTCACTGTTGTGGCCTCCCCTGTTGCGGAGCACAGGCTCCGGACGCGCAGGCTCAGCGGCCATGGCTCACGGGCCCAGCTGCTCTGCGGCATGTGGGATCCTCCCAGACCCGGGCACGAACCCGTGTCCCCTGCATCGGCAGGCGGACTCTCAACCACTGCGCCACCAGGGAAGCCCCTTTGATGGTTTTTTGATACTATTTAAAAAGATGTTTTAAAATTTTCAGTTTCCAATTGCTTATTGGCGGTAGATAGAAATATAACTGAATTTAGAATATTGACGTTATATCCTGTGACCTTGCTGAACTCAGTCCCAGTAGCTTAGAAGTCTATAGATTTGATATGTCAAGAAACTAGCATGGTTGGGAATTCCCTGGTGGTCCAATGGTCAGAACTCTGAGCTTTCGCCCAGTTCAATCCCTAGTCGTGGAACTAAGATCCCACAAAAGAAAAAAAGAAAAGAAAAGAAAAGAAACTAGCGTGGTAGTCCTCAATTCTGGTTGGTGAGCATTTCTTCCTTCTTCCCTGCAGTGCACTTTCAATAAATAGAGTTCTTACTAATTCTAAGTCTGAGGCCTTTCCCCTCCAGTGCTAGAACCCTTTAGGACAGCCAGCTGCAGGAGTGCATGGACTTTTACTTTCACAGCTGAACATTAACACATCGCAGTGTGTTAATGGGACTTAACATTAACTTGGCTTGACTACCATCCCAGTTTGCTTCACCTCATTCTGCTGGCTACTAACTCACTTCTTTTAATTTCTCTTTTCAGTCACTGGCTTGACCAGGCTCGGATCTCTGCACTTCTCTATAGTGTGACTTCTTTGTCTCCATTTTCCTATCACATTTTCCCATGTTTCCCAGTTCAAGTTCCCAAGTATGACAATGTGGTAGCCCATCTCATCTTTTCCCTCCATGTCATTGGTTGCCAGGCAGCCCTCTCCTCAGGTCCCCCCTTCTTCCAGTTGGTTCTGTCCACAGGAGACAAAGTTCCATGGTCCGAATGTACCCACTTGGGCTGCGGGGGTTGGAGACCGAGCAACCTCCCTGGAAAGGGGTGTGACAGGGTGGGCCTTTGATGGACACCTCTCATGCAGAGCTCTAACCCCAAGCGCTCCTTCCTTCCAAGCCTTGAATCCCTGTGTGACACTGCTTCTCATCCAATCCACGAGAGAAACCCAAACCCCACTTATAGAATTGAATACGTTTACGCTCGGCACTGATTACCTTCCTCCTCCCTCCCCAACCCTCCGGCCCCTTCCTCTGCTTATTCACAGTCAGAACTGCACGTGCCCAGGAAAATCACGCACTTCAATCCAGGCACCGGCAGATGAGAAAACTGTGGCCTGGAGAGCTCAAGTGACTTGCTCAAGTTCATAGAGAGGCAAAATTTAAATACAGACCCCCTGACTTTCCCAAGTTAGTGTTTTTTCCCCACCAACCCATACTTGGCCCCAGGAGGCACACCACCTCCCACTCCTACTGGGGTCTGATGGCACAGAGAACTGGTGCTGAGTCCAGTGGATTCAGGTGGCAGCTGTTACTCAGCCTACGCTGTGGGTGGCAGGTGTCCCATCCCACTTAGGACTGGGCTTTAGGGCTTAGTGGGCGAGTGCCTGGGGGGTCCAGGTCCAGGTGTGGCTAGGAGATGAAAGGTACAGAGGCAGGGGGTTGGCGGAGTTGGAGGCAGGACCAATAACCCTATCTTAGTTACCTGTGGCTGCTGTATCATAAGCTGGTTAGCTTACAACAATAGACATGTATTCTCACAGTTTTGGAGACCAGAAGTCTGAAAGAAAGGTGTTGGCAGGGCCCCACTACCTCCTGAGACGCTGGGGAAGAATCTCCTCCTGGCCTCTTCCAGCCTCTGGTGGTCGCAGGCGTTCCTTGACTTGTGGCCACATGGCTCCAATCTCCCACTGTCCTCGTGCTTCCTTCTCTGTGTATGTATGTCTTCTCCTCTCTCCGGCCCTCTGCCTCTCCCTTATAAGAACAGTTGGGATGACACTGAGGACCCACCTGGACAATTCAGGATAAGCTCCTCTTCCCAAGATCCTTACCTTAATCACATCTTTTGCCCGATACGCGAACACTCACAGGTTCCAGGGATTTGATGTGGATATCTTTGGGGTACCAATTTCACTACCCGACACCACTACCTTCCTTCCAGTGGCCTCTGAACTGTGGAGGAAGGAGCAGCAGGCTCTTTCCTTATTCCATCCTGAGAGTAGAGGGGAAACTGGAGATGTCAAGAGGGAGAACAATTATGGCCTCCTACTTATTTAGTCATTGTATTACATTGGGCTGCCATAACAAAATACCGCAGACTCTTTGGCTTAAACCACAGAAATTAATTTTCTCACTGTTCTGAAGGCTGCAACTCTGAGGTCAGGGTGTCAGTGTAGTTGGTTTCTGGTGAGAGCTCTCTGCCTGGGTTGTAGACAGAGGCCTTGTTGCCATGTCACCCGTCACATAGCCTTTCTTCTGTTTGTACTTGGGGCGGGGGGTGGTGGGGAGGCTCTCTAGTGTCTTTTCTTTTGGCCGCATGGGCACGGCTTGTGGGATCTTAGTTCCCTGACCAGGGATTGAACCCGGGCCCTCGGCAGTGAGAGCACGGAGTCCTAACCACAGTACTTACTGCCAGGGAATTCCCTAATGTCTTTTCTTTTAAGGACACTAATCCTTATCAGATCAGGGCCACCTTATGATCTCATTTAACCTTAATTATTATACTTCCTTAGAGTCCCTTCTCAAAATACAGCCCCACCAGGGGTTAGGGTTTCAACCTAGGAATTTTAGGGAGACACATTCAGTCTGTAACAGACACTTCTGCTTATGTTCTTATTGAATCATCTCAACTATATTGTCAGGTAGAGATTAGTATTCCTATATGACAGGTGAGGGGAACTGAGGCTCGTGGATGAAGTAACTT
>NW_006779881.1:194625-199827 GCF_000442215.2 Lipotes vexillifer | reverse complement strand
CCCCCCCCCCCCCCCCGCCCCAGCTGAGCATCAGAGTCAGGAGTCAAAACCAGGCTGGCCTGGCTCTGGAGTCCATGCTGATTCCACTGCCCCCAGCTCCACTGGGAACTTCCGAGCTAAGCCTCCAGTTTACCCCTCCACACGCTGCTGTCACTGCCCCTGCCTCCCACTGAAGTGCAAACTCAGACTTCACAGCTTCTTTACAGCAGCACCTCGTCTTCAGCCCTCAAGAACCCCAGATACACTCATGACTCTCGGGTGTCTGGAAGAAGGCAGTCACGGGAGGAAGGAAGACTGGGCCCTTCCTTCTGGGCTTCCCTGTGTCTGTGCTGGCTTGAGCCCAGCAGGGGAGGGGGCGTGGTCTGAGGAGAATGGCCTGGGGGAGGGGCCATGGAGGAATCCCTTCTCCCTTGGGAGTTAAGAGATTTTAGTTGAGGTTCAAGCAGGACATCCTCCATGAGTGATCTCTGGCAGTCTTTTCTGGACCTCAGTTTCCTCATCTGTTTAACGGGAGGATTCAGTTAACCTGTAAGATATGTTCGTGTCCTGAACCTCTATGATTTAAATTACTGTCATAATGACCAAAGCCCTCATATTCGCACAGCCCTGTCCGGTTAACAAAATGCTTTCACTCATCACTTACCATTCAAGGACCCTTTTCTTCCACTCACTGTCACGTGCTTCACCATGTGTTGGGCATTGCTGGGCAATAGAGGGTCCAGAGAGACAGAGGGAGCCCCAATTCCTGTCTTTGGGGAACTGCTAGTGCAGGTACAAAGGCAGATATAAAGGGAGCGGTGGGTAAGAGGTGTGTAGGTGAACAAAGAACGCTGGGCGCTGAGTGAGGGTGCTCAGAGAGGGGTGGTGCTGCAGGTGACCCCACATCCTGTAAAGCAAAGCAAAGAAGGCCTTTTTTATTTTCCAAAGAAGTCATCTTGTCTCCATTCTTCAGACAGGGAAATTAAGGCTCGCAGAGAGAAATGACTACCTAAGGCCACCCAGCCAGGAAATGGCCAGGCCCGCCTTCATTCCAGTTCCTTCTCTTTTGGCACAGTTGGCCCTTCACTGGAGGGGACACTGGGGTGGAGGATGGGAAGGAATTTGAGCCGGATACTGAAGACTCCTGTGAAGAGTTCTCAGTCTGGTGGGGAGGTGGACACATCAACACCCATTCTTGATTGGCGGCGAGCACCGCTTGGCCACCTTGTGAATGTCCGGCCTTAGGCTGGGGCTCAAGCAAAGGGTTTTCTGGCCCCCGGGGGAGCTGTAGCCTGCTGGCGTGATGACACATACTAGGGCAAGACTAGTGCCGATCCACAAGAAGTCCCAGCCTGGGCATGCCGAGGGTTTTCCACCCAAATAAATTAATGGCCTCGGACATTCATTCATTTATCCACTGAATTCACCCACTCATTTGTTCTTTCATTCAGTCACCAGAAAGCATTGAGGGTACCTGTGTACCCAGCCCTGTGCCTGTTTGGATGGGGGGGCGGTCTTCCCTCCCTCTCTGAACACTGGTCCTGAGCCCTCAGCACCTGGGCTGCAGCCCGGTGCCTGCATGTGTGTACGTGCCTGTTATTCATGGTCTAGACACCCGCAGGGCAGGGGCCTGGTCTCACTCCTCTCTAGCTGACAAAGGGGAGACTATACCAGGCTATTTGGCGCCTTGCCTCAGAGCTTCTGTCTGCTGCTCCCAGGGTTCCTCCTCCAGGAATGGGGGCTCTAGGCCAGGTTGCAAGGGTGGGGGGAGTGTGTGTGTGTGTGTGTGTGTGTGTGTGTGTGTGTGTGTGTGTGTGTGTGTGTGTGTGTGTGTGTGTGTATGTGAGCACAAGGGCCCCACTCCCTCGGTCTGCTGATCAGCTCCAAAGCAGAAGGGCAGAACTGGAGGGGCCCCAATCACAGGGAACAGCCCTCTTCCCCACTGTAATGATTAGAAAAGTGAGGCAGCCACTCCCTCCCCTCCCCTACAACTGCAAGGGGGCCTAGTCTCTTAGCTTCCTGTTCTTCTGTGGCTTTCACACCTATCCTGGGTGGTCCTCTGGCCTGCTTTGATGGGGGATGGGAGGTCCCTCTGCACTGGGCTGGTGTGGTGGAAGAGGGCAGCCGCTCCCATCCAGAGGACATTCCCTCCCAAAGTGCTTTTGATCTCCAACTAGCCTGGCCCAATTCTCCTCTCCCACCTGCCCCAGGATTGCCTTGCATGGAGGACAAAGGGAGGGTCTGGGGAGTGAATAGGAGCGATAATCCCAAAGGATCATTCTAGGGTTCATTCTCTAGCCCTCCTTGACTTTCAGAATCTGGGTGGCTCCTGGGGAGCCCGAACAAACGCGTGCATGTGTGAAATCAGATGGAAACATGGGTCTGTGGGGACAACACCCAGACGCATGCGCGGCCTGTGTGTTTGCGGGATTGTGAGCGCCCACGAGGGCATCCTCTGGGCATGGTACGTGCAGAGGTGGAGCCACGGATGGCTTGAGAAGGCTTTGGTCTCCCTCTAACCTCTATCGGCGCCTCTCCCTTCCTTTGATGTGGACTGGACGATCTTGCGTAAAGAACGGCTTGGAGACAGATCCATCTGGGTTGACTCCTAGATAAGACATTCCGGAGCGCAGACTTGTGTACTTGAGTGCTCTTGTACATCAAATTCCGCTTAGAGGGCCTGGGGCACAGTGCCCGTCCTCACACTGGGGTTGGGGGTGAGGTCGGGGCAAGTACAAAGGGGGCCCTGGCCTCGCTTCTCTCCTGCAAAAGACAGGATCGTGCCTTTCACTAGCCGCCTCGCCCCCACCCCTGTGGGACCGGGACGGTCCCTTTGTCTGGGCCTCAGACATCCAGGCGGCCACACAAGGACCCCGCCTCCTTCCCGGGCCGAAGGGGCCCTGGGGAGGCCGCGGGAGGGAAAGCTGCGGCTGGAGGAGACCAACCTGGCCCGGACGGTGTGCTCTTGGGCTCCTGCCCACCCCGCCCACCGCTTCGTTCCGTGGGGCACCCCCCAACCCTGGCGGGGATGGGGGTGGGGGTGGGGGTGGGGGTGGGGGTGGGGCGGCGCGGTAGGTAGCGGGCAGGCCCCGCTCCGCCGCAACTCCTCCTTTGTACCTGCCGGGACACGCAGCAGACCGGCGACGAGAGCTACGTGCGGCAGCCCTCGGGGGCGGGGCGGGGGACGTCGGCCTCCCTCCATCTCCCCTCCCCCCATCTCCCTTCCCCTGCTGCTCCCTCCTCCCGGCCGGCCCGGGGCCTCCTGGGCGTCTCTGGGCACCTGCTGCATCCCGCCCCTCCCCCGCGCACCACCCTCGTGGTGCTCGCAGACCATCCCCAGAGCCAGGCTTGGCCGGCCAGTCGGGGTGGCCAGGCGACCCTTATGCACGCGGTGCCCGCTTTGCCTCGCCCTCCCAGCGCCTGACCAACTCGCACCCCCAGGCCTGGCTCAAAGGCTGCTTCTGGGAAGCTCTCTCAGTTTTAGCCACTCTCCTCGGGGTGCCCCCTGGGCACTGATCACTCCGGTCGAACCTCGTCTGCCCTCAAGATCCAGGGTGGGGCCCGGCCCAGGCCCGACCGCCGTACATACAAGTGTCTTCCCGGGGGGAGTGAAGGAGTGAAGTTGGAGACGGGCGGGAAGGAAAACCGAGATTTCCCGAGCCAGGCGTGGCCCTCTCCACGGCCCGAGCTGAGGTCTGAGCTTCCCTGTCAGCCCCGACTACTGACCCTGGGGCCTCCTCCGTGCCCTGAGACCCTCCATTTACATAACCTACTCAGCCCCACCCATGGCCTCCCAGCCTTTGTTCAAGCTGTTCCTTCTGCCTGATATGCTCCCTCTCCAGCCGCAAGTGCAAACTGGACCCTTTCAAGGCCCATCTCTCCCGGAGAAGCGGTACCTGATCCTTGGGGTTTGTCATCAGCGCAACCGACTTTTGTGCCTGGTGCTGTACACATCCTGTTGCACTTTCCCCTCGTTGTGACCCTGCAAGATAGTGCGTTGACAGACTTCAAGTGGCTGACCTGGGGTTTGAGCTCTGTGCTACAAAGACATCGAACACCAAAAGACATCCAAAGCATGCTTTCTGCCACCTAACACTGTTGCCTTGCTCTCCCAGGCCTTCCCCTGGGGACAACTGTTCCTCTGAACTGCTCACCATCTCCTTGTGTTCAGGCCAGAGCAGAGCAGGGCTGGGATGCTTGCTCTAGGGCTCAGTCTGGGTCCCCTGTGGTTTGGGGCCTCCTTGGGGAATTTCAGGGGTGAACGTGCTGGGCTGTGGGACGTGGGGGTGGGGGAAGGCAGCAAAAGGTGGTGGAGATGCTTTCCCAGGGAAAGCAAGGGCTAGTTTGAATGACAGAGGTTCCCTGGGGAGCAGAGGAAAACTCTGAGGATGGGAATGTGGGAAGAGGAGGGTGAGAAGGGCGGGGAGGAAGCTGCTCGAGGGGCCCCATCTGCAGCAGCCCTTTCAAGTCCTGCTAAACCCGTAACAATGAAAGGAACTGACCTGGGACACCACAAGCAAAGGATGATTAACGTAATTCACCGAGGAAATACAAAAACCTCATGAAAATGTTAGAAATCCCGAAGTACAAATGAAAAGGAGATTCCGGCTTTTCTTGCCTATAGAATTGGTCAAGACAAAAAAATAATGAAAACACCAGATGTTGGTAAAGCGTGGG
The DNA here is from genome assembly GCF_000442215.2 of Lipotes vexillifer. Taxonomy (NCBI): domain Eukaryota; kingdom Metazoa; phylum Chordata; class Mammalia; order Artiodactyla; family Lipotidae; genus Lipotes; species Lipotes vexillifer. The sequence continues at coordinate 195,171 of NW_006779881.1, read as the reverse complement.
GAAGTCAGTGGCTTTTTCTCTGCTGAGGAGATAAATTATACAGCGTTTCTGCGGGAACTTTTGCACATTATTTTATATACAAAAGCTTTTAAAAAGGGTTATGCTTTGATTTAGCAATTCTACTTCCAGGATGTACCCTAAAATCAAAGATTTTTTTTCATCCCAGTCTTATTTATAACTGGGGAAAATTGGAAATTCCTGAAATGTTCAATGAGAGGGAATTGGGTAAATAGATGATGCCACATTCACAGGTGGGAGGCTGTGCAGAAATTAAATATCATGCTCTTGAAGGACATTAAAGATATGAGGAAACACTCAAGATGTGCTGGTAAGTGAAAAGGGGAAGTTATAAAACAGCATGAATCCAATTTTATCCAATGTCTGTATAAATATGCACAATATGTACCCGTTGATAGTGCTGGACTGGGTGCTCTACCCTGTGCTAAGAACTTTACCCAGTCTCTCAGTCAAGCATCACAGCAGCCTTGCAAGGGAGATTCTAGTAACTGCAAGGGGGGGGGGGGGAGGGGCGCAAAAGGAAATTCC
>NW_006779881.1:189496-194558 GCF_000442215.2 Lipotes vexillifer | reverse complement strand
GATTTTAGAAATGGCAGGGGGGGGGGGGGGAAGAGACTAAAAGGAAATTCACTAAAATGTAAACAGTAAAATAAGAGGGCATGTGTGTACCCGCCCCCTCCAAGAATTCACTTCCAAAGAGAGCATGTGGTTTTAATTTACTTCTTTATACTGTCTGATCCTTTCTAAATTTTCTTCAATAGAAATATAGAATAATAATAAAAACATTAGCAATTTAAAAATCACAACAATCGTGTGTTCAAAAATATCTTCAGGATCTCTTCTTTTTGGGGTGGGTAGCAGTTTTTTCTTAGTGTTCATTTCCTGGGGCTGCTGTAACAAAGTACCACAAACAGTGGCTTAAAAAAACAAACAAGCAAAACAAACCCAAAATCTGTTGTTTCACAGGTCTGGAAGTTAGAAGTCTGAAATCAAGGTGTTGGCTGGGTTGACTCCTTCTCAGGGTTGTGAGAGCAGGATCTGTTCCAGGCCTGTCTCTTAGCTTCTGGTAGCCTCTGGTGTTCCTTGTCTAGTTTCTCCTTGTGTGACTTCACATCACCTTCTCTCTTGGAGTATCTGTCTCTGTGTCCAAGTTTCTCCTTTTTATAAGGACACCAGTCATATTGGATTAGGACCCACCCTAATGACCTCATTAAAGTTGATTACCTCTTTAAAGAACCTACCTCCAAATAAGGTCACATTCTAAGGTATGAGGGGTTAGGGCTTGAACATATGAATTTGGTGGGAACACAATTCAACCTATCACACTGTTCAGCTGGTGTCGCTCCCTCTGAGATGAGTGTGGTAGGGAAGTGGGGGTGGGGAGCCCTCCCTAGGAGGGAGAGTCTATGTTCCTGGACATTCTGGGTCCCACTGGACTTGCCCCACTGTGTGACCTTGGAAAGGTCATTGTTGGGTTTCAGTTTCCTCTTTTGTAGATTCTGCCTGGTATTTCTTACCTTGCAGGGCTGTTGTGAATGGAGTGATAGGTGAGAAGTGGCTTCCATGGGGCCTGGCACATAGTCTTTTTAGGAAGTGTCCTCTTTCTCCCTTCTCAGTGAAGGTAGCTGGGTGAGCATGGGCCCAGGGACAATCATATAGGGCTTGGTTCAAATTCTAGTCCCATCCCTCACTAGCTTCATGGTCCCTATGAACCTGTTTCCTCATTTGTGAGATGGGAAAAATATCTATTCCCATTGAGCTGTTGTACTTTGCTATCTCTGGACAAGGGAGCCTCATGGCAGGAGATGAATGAAGACTGGTGGAGATAAGATTGGGAAAGCCAAAGCAGGTCAGGATGTTGTGGAAGGCGAGGTGAGAGGAAACGTCAACTGGTTGGGTCCAAGTTGGGTGTCATCTCCTTTAGAAAGTTTTCCTTGAACCTCACCACCTGGATTAGACCTCACCTCCACTCCATCTAGGCTCCCACAGTCTCCTTGGCTGCCTTCTGTCATGGCATTATAGCTGCCTCTCTAGGGCTAGAGAAGGCTCCTTGAAGGAAGATCACCAATCATACCTGTTAAAGTAGTAAATATGAATGAAAATAGTAAAACCCAGTGCTGGCAGTGTTGCAGGGATCCGTGCACACACTTAGCAGTGATCTGTATCAACACAATCTTTCTAGAGAACCATCTGGCAATGCCTATTAAAAGCCACACACTTAAGTATAACCTTTGGCCAAGTAAAAGCAGTTTGGGGAATACATTCCAAGTAAATAATGGAAAGGAAAAAAACCCGTATTTGTCTAAGGATGTTTTGAGCTGACTATGCGTCGTGGGGAAAAGTGGCAATAACAGAGCAATGAGTAAGTAAATGACAAAGTATGGTAGATTGGTATACACTGTGACAATCAACACAGTCCAGCCAATGGTAACTGAGCACAAGCATGCTTCAGGTCCTGAACTCTCCCCTGGCTACCTGGGAATCTCTGTCACATCTGATGGGTAGACAGGCAGGAAAACAATCACTATATAATGTGAGAGTGTGACAAGAGGAGTGGGGAAAAGTGCACATAGAGGGGTTAACCCCATGGGATGGAGGGTCAGGAGAGCCTCTTACGGGAGTAGATACCTGAGCTGGCTTAAGGCAGATGGTGGTGGGAAGGAGGATCTTCCAGGCAGTAGAAATAACCTAGACAACGGTGCGGAACATTTGAAAAATGGCAAGTTGTAGGTGTGGCTGGAGGGTGGGATGTGTTCAGGGATGTTGAGGCTGGAGAACCTGGCAGGGGCCAGATCATAAAGGGCTTTGAATGCTAGTTTGTGCTCTACCCAACAGAGGTAGGAAGCCAGCAGAGATCTTTAAACGCCTGAGCAAGGTCATCATCACTGTGATTTAGGAGGCTCAGGCTGTAGCAGTTTGGAGGATGGACTGGGGAGGCCAAGAGTCAGGGCTCAGGCAAGACAGGGCGACAAGGCCTGGGGATGGAGAGAGCGGGCAGGCTCACAAGGTATTTAGGAGGCAGAAGACACAGCGACTGGTGATTGGCAGGATGTTGGGGAGGGGCAGAGGCAGATTTGGGGCTGGTGGTGCCAACCACCAAGTAGGAACACGGAAGGAGGAGTCTGGGGTGGAGTAAGGTGAATCCAGTTTTGGATCCGTAAATGGTTGGAGGGAGAAGCGGTACTCTGGAAAGTCTCTTGAGAAAGATCCAAGAGGTAGAAAACCAGGAAGACTATCTCAGAAGCCCAGGGGGGAGAGTGGGAAAAGGGCGACTGTAGAGAAGAGCGCCCCCTTCTGGGCGGGGCCTCAAGGGTGTCTCTTCATGTGTCCAGATAGAGGATGCCCCAGGCCCTCCCTGGGCTCCCGGCCTCCTCACCGGGGGGCTCTGTGTGTCCTTTGGTAACCTCAGTCACCTGTGTGTCATTCAGTAACCCTAAGGCCTTTCTGGGTCTCAGTTTCTTCCTCCACACAAGGGGCATCATAATTCTGCCTCCCCCGCAGCAGTAGTCAGAGCTTCAGATGAGAAGCTGCAGAAAGTGCCTCATCAACTGCCCAACGGATGATCTCTGACTCAGCCCTTTTAAGTCTCAGCCTCTTCCAGAGGCTTGTTGGTTATGTTTTCTCGTGCCTTTGGTGGTTCCTTGGCTCAGCCTTTTCTCCTCCAACGATGTGTCTGTTCTGACTTGTTCGGTGGCTGCCGTCAGTCTGTGGCTGACCTATCCCTGGATTTACTGAGTCATCCGTTTAGACTTGATGTGTTGAAGGTGACCCTGTTCTGGGGCCTGCTCCTTGCTCCACTGTCCCTCCCGTCTCTTCCCTGCGTCTTCAAGGTCTTCCCCTTTCTCTGTTATCCTTCCCCCTCCCCCCACCTCGACTCAAGTTTCTACCATATTTTAAAAGAGCAACAAAAATTCCTCTTCTGCTTAGCCCCCCTACAGCTCCCTGTCTATTTGTATTTTTTCTTCACCAAATATCTGTCAATAATTATCTACATTTCTTTACCCACCCCCGTCTTTTTTTTTTTTAACTTTTTATTTTATATTGGAGAACAGTTGATTAACCATGTTGTGTTAGTTTCGGGTGTACAGCAAAGTGATTCAGTTTTATATATATATACATGTATCTCTTCCTTCTCAAATTCTTCTCCCATTTAGGTTATGTAATATTGAACAGAGTTCCCTGTGCTGTACAGTAGGTCCTTGTTGGTTACTCATTTTATTTATTTATTATTAACATCTTTATTGGAGTATAATTGCTTTACAATGGCGTGTTAGTTTCTGCTGTATAACAAAGTGAAACAGCTATACATATACATGCATTCCCATATCTCCTCCCTCTTGCATCTCCCTCCCACTTTCCCTGTCCCACCCCTCTAGGTGGACACAAAGCAGCTATGCAGCTGCTTCCCACTAGCTATCTGTTTTACGTTTGGTAGTGTATATATGTCCATGCCACTCTATAACTTTGTCCCAGCTTACCTTTCCCACTCCCTGTGTCCTCAAGTCCATTCTCTACGTCTGTGTCTTTATTCCTTTCCTGCCCCTAGGTTCTTCAGAATCGTTTTTTTTGTTTTTTGTTTTTTTTGATTCCATATATATGTGTTAGCATATGGTGTTTGTTTTTCTCTTTCTGACTTACTTCACTCTGTATGACAGTCTCTAGGTCCATCCACCTCACCACAAATAACTCTTCGTTTCTTTTTATGGCTGAGTAATATTCCATTGGATATATGTGCCACATCTTCTTTATCCATTCATCTGTTGATGGACACTTAGGTTGCTTCCATGTCCTGGCTATTGTAAATAGAGCTGCAATGAACATTGTGGTACATGGCTCTTTTTGAATTATGCTTTTCTCAGGGTATATGCCCAGTAGTGGGATTGCTGGGTCATATGGTTGTTCTATTTTTTAGTTTTTTGAGGGACCTCCGTACTGTTCTCCATAGTGGCTGTATCAATTTACATTCCCACCAACCGTGTAAGAGGGTTCCCTTTTCTCCACACCCTCTCCAGCATTTATTGTTTGTAGATTTTTTTGATGATGGCCATTCTGACTGGTGTGAGGTGTTACCTCATTGTAGTTTTGATTTGCATTTCTCTAATGATTAGTGAGCATCCTTTCATGTGTTTGTTGGCGATCTGTATATCTTCTTTGGAGAAATGTCTATTTAGGTCTTCTGCCGATTTTTGGACTGGGTTGTTTGTTTTTTGATATTTTGGAGATTAATCCTTTGCCAGTTGCTTCATTTCCAAATATTTTCTCCCATTCTGAGGGTTGTCTTTTGGTCTTGTTTATGGTTTCCTTTGCTGTGCAAAAGCTTTTAAGTTTCATTTGGTCCCATTTGTTTATTTTTGGTTTTATTTCCATTTCTCTAGGAGGTGGGTCAAAAAGGATCTTGCTGTGATTTATGTCAGAGAGTGTTCTGCCTGTGTTTTCCTCTAAGAATTTTTTAGTGTCTGGCCTTACATTTAGGTCTTTAATCCATTTTGAGTTTATTTTTGTGTATGGTGTTAGGGAGTGTTCTAATTTCATTCTTTTACATGTAGCTGTCCAGTTTTCCCAGCACCACTTATTGAAAAGGCTGTCTTTTCTCCATTGTATATTTTTGCCTCCTTTATCAAAGATAAGGTGACCATATGTG
>NW_006779881.1:165353-189097 GCF_000442215.2 Lipotes vexillifer | reverse complement strand
GAGGCCCGCGTACCGCAAAAAAAAAAAAAAAATGTCATTGGTAGTTGGATAGGGATTGCATTGAATCTGTAGATTGCTTTGGGTAGTGTAGTTCCTTTGTCTTTAAAAAAAAAAATCTGTTTTCTCTTCTCTCCCTTTGCCCTTTGTCTCATTTCTTTGCAATCTGGCTTCCACTCCCACCCCTCCCATGAAACTCTTTTTTTTTCTTTTTTTTGTGGTACGCGGGCCTCTCACTGTCGTGGCCTCTCCCGTTGTGGAGCACAGGCTCCGGACACGCAGGCTCAGTGGCCATGGCTCACGGGCCCAGCTGCTCTGCGGCATGTGGGATCTTCCCAGACCGGGGCACGAACCCGTGACCCCTGCATCGGCAGGCGGACTCTCAACCACTGCGCCACCAGGGAAGTCCCCCTGAAACTGTTTTTAATGATCATTGTGGAAGGTTGAATGCTGGCCCCTGAAACTATATGTCCAAGTCCTAAACTGTGGAGCCTATGAAAGTGAATGTATTTGGAAAAAAGGGTCTTTGCAGATGTAATTAAGTTAAGGCCCTCAAGATGAGATCAGCCTGGATTTAGGGTGGGCCTTACATATGATGACAGGTATCTTTACAAGAGGAAGTCAGAGGGAGATATGATGCTGGGGTACAGAAAGGAAGGCCATGTGACTGCAGAGGCAGAGAATGGACTTATACACCCATAAACCAAGAAACTCCAAGGATTGCTGGCAGCCATAAGAAGCAAGAGGGTTCTTGGGCAGAGGCTCAGAAGGAGTCAACCCTGAAGACACCTCATTGTCAGACTTCTGGCCTCTAGAGCTGTGAGACAATACACTGCTGTGGTTATAAACCCCTCAGCTGTGGTGACTTATAGGCAGTCCAAGAAGCTAATTCAGTAACGATAAGAGCCCCCAACCTTATGGAGTGCCTACCCTGTGCAGGGCACAGGTTTAAGTGCCTTACATGTATTACTTCATTGAATTCCCCAACCCAATGAAGTGGATGTGCAGTAATAAAAGCAATGTCGACATGTAACCAGATACTGAGGATTTGCCATGTCTCTGGCATTTAAAACTTGAATCCTCGGGGCTTCCCTGGTGGCACACTGGTTGAGAATCTGCCTGCCAATGCAGGGGACACGGGTTCGAGCCCTGGTCTGGGAAGATCCCACATGCCGCGGAGCAACTAGGCCCGTGAGCCACAGCTACTGAGCCTGCGCGTCTGGAGCCTGTGCTCCGCAACAAGAGAGGCCGCGATAGTGAGAGGCCCGCTTACTGCGATGAAGAGTGGCCCCCACTCGCCGCAACTGGAGAAAGCCCTCGCACAGAAACGAAGACCCCACACAGCCAAAAGTAAATAAATAAATAAATAATTTAAAAAATTGAACCCTCAAAAAATAATAATAATAATTGAACCCTCCACCTGAGCAGTACGTTTTATCATTTTTCTCTTTTACAGATGAGCAGCCTGCAGACCAAAAACCTATGTAATTTGCTCAAGCTTTACACAACGAGCATGTAGTAGAGCCAAGATTCCAGCCCTGATAATTCCTGTGGGTGCCCTTAACCACTTTGCCCTTCTTCTCAGGCCACTGGTGGAGAGGGAGCCAAAAAGGCTGAGGGGTGAACTGACCCAGAGCTGTGTTTTGTACAACTGGAGGGGTGGAAGGGGCCAAGGGACTGGTGAGTTTGGGGAAAGCCTTGTGGGGTTGGTAGGGTAGGTGTGGCTTGGAGGAGCCAAGAGACAGGGAAAAGGAGATTGGAGAGCTTGATAACCTCCTAGAGCAGATGCCTCTGAAGCAAGAAGGTGAGAAGTGTCTGTGGTCACCCTGGGGACACTGGAGTTGAAGATCCCATAGCCTGAGCCATTCTGGGTGATGATAAGGTCTAGTTGTGGCCGTGGAGTAAGCCACTGAACGGAAGTGGGGCAGTGGGGGTAGGGGGTGTGGGGGGGCGGGAAGATGGTCCGTAGACTCCATATGGTCAAGAGACCTGGAGGGCAAATTGCATACCAAGGGACCTGAGAGACTGCTTCTGAGTTCAAAGGGTTAAGCAATCCCTCTTTGTGCTTATCATAGAATCAATGAAACCCGAGCTGGTTCTTGAAAAATACATAGGGGATGACAGCCATGGAAAGCAAGAAGGGCTTCTAGGTAACAGGCCCAGAAAGAAGAAACACATGGAAGGGTGAATGGGGCATCTAGTTTATAGTTTAAGTTGGCTAGAGTTTAGGGTGCATGAAAAGGTGTGATGGGACTTGAGCTTTCAAAGTGTCCTAATTTGGGTACCCTCCAAAGCCGTTGCTGAATCAAGGATTTAGGTGTAAGTACTGTATTTGAGAGGATGTCCCCAGGAATTCCCTGGCAGTCCAGTCATTAGGATTCAGCACTTTCACTGCTGAGGGCCCAGGTTCAATCCCTGGCTGGGGAACTAAGATCCTGCAAGCCGCGAAGTGTGGCCAGAGGAAAAAAAAAAAAAAAAGTCCTACGGAGGCATGAGGAAGCTGGAGTATTTGTCTATCAAATCTGATCAGTCCCATGATCCTGCTCAGGTGGTTGAGCCTGTTCCTGCTGCCACAGAAAGCTTTTGGGCAAAGAGGTGTGGGTGCTTGACATAGGACACCACCAGTGTGTACAGGAACTCCTCACCAAATCTGTAGGCAATGTTCAGGATGCACTGAGGGGATACAGGTGGGGTACCAATAGCACCTGTTGTAGAAAGAAAAGCTGAAAAGAGTTCGTGGGACCCCTGCAGTCCCTACTAGAGATGTGCTGTTCACTTGTTAGGAAATGGCAAGCCATGGGAGTTTTCTGAACTTAAGGGGCTGCTCCCCAAAGCTGCTGCCAGCCCCACAATGTGCTGCAGGGGAGAGGGAAGAGGAAGATGGACGGGAGGAGCTGGCCTGGTGAAAGGGTGTTGCAGAGTCTAAATGGACAGAATTTGGCAACTGATTGGATTGGAGTGGAGCAGGGGAAAGAGAGGAGGTTATCAAGACGATGCTGTGTCTCATAGGAATAGTAACACCTTCAGGACATATCTTGTTCAGGAAGCATCAAAAGAGGAACGTTGTACTGAACACATCAGAAATCTTTCCTGAGTTAGTCAGCTGAGTTTCATCTACATTTGGTGTCCTTAAAAAATTATAAAGTCCATTTTAAAGCACCTACTATGTGCCATGTGCTTTGTCTACATTATCACTTGTCTCTCACAGACGTACTGGCAGGTAGGTACTATTATTACTCCATTTTATACATGGGGAAACAAAGACTTAGGGAGGCTGAATCATGGGCACACACCGCGTCGCACACAATAAGTGGAGATCAGATCTTTTTGACAAAGCTCTTTCTCTACGCTCTATCTACCTGCACATGTCATAATGGCCTCAGGGAAATAAGTAAAATGCCAGCAACAGTCCTGGGTCAAGGCTCAGCCTTTAAGCTTCTAAAGGATGTTTGCTCATGAGTGTGCCAAGTTCTGGAGAGAACTTTGAGAGTCTGAGACAGACAGCATCCCCACTGGACAGATGAGAAGGCCAAGGTCCAGAGACATGACACAAAGCTTGTCCCTACCTCTTGACCCAAATTGCATTCTCAGACCTTTCCCATCCTGGATGCACATGTCAGCAGGGAGGTCAGAAAGAAGGAGAGCCAGTGGAGTCTGACCAAAGACCGTGACTGGGAGAAGGAGAGGAGGGCGTGTTGGAAGCTCATCTGGGTCCAGGCATTCCAACACTATTATCAGGAGCCTTTCTCTCCAACTTTTGGCTCAGCTTTCTTCTGTATTGGCTTCCTTTTTAGAAGGGCTCTCTTTGCGCTTAGCAGCCCACACAAAGAGAGCATTTCTCCCTTAACATATCCAGCAAGGGGTCCAAGATACACTTTCAGTGGCTCGGTTGGGGTATGTGCTCATCTCTGGACCAAGCATATTGTACGTAGGGTGATTGAACCTGCTAACTGCTCACACTTAGGTTATGTACCCAGCTCCGAAACCAAGAGAAAAGGTAAGCCCACCCAAACCCAAAGGGAAGTCAGATGCTATCTTTGTCCAGACAATGAACAGAAAGAAGCAACAGATATCTTCTAAACTATGACCCCCACCCCCATTCTCCAGGTAAAGAAACTGAGGCTCAGCAAAACAGAAGTGCCTTGCCAAAGGTTATACTAGTATCTGGCATGGCAGAATTTTTTTTTTTTAATAAATTTATTTATTTTTGGCTGCGTTGGGTCTTTGTTGCTGTGTGCGGGCTTTCTCTAGCTGCGGCGAGCGGGGGCTACTCTTCGTTGTGGTGCGCGGGCTTCTCACTGCGGTCGCTTCTCTTGTTGTGGAGCACGGGCTCTAGGGCGCACAGGCTTCAGTAGTTGTGGCACACAGGCTCAGTAGTTGTGGCTCGCGGGCTTAGTTGCTCCAGGGCATGTGGAATATTCCCAGACCAGAGCTCGAACCCATGTCCCCTGCAGTGGCAGGCGGATTCTTAACCACTGTGCCATCAGGGAAGTCCCTGGTATGGCAGAATTTGAACCCAGGTGTGTTTCTCTGTAACCTGTGCTCCTCTAGGGCAGCGGACATGGTCTTTCTCGTTCTTGGGTCTCCCCCTGCACTCCCCCTCCAGATCTTAGCCCATAATGGGTCCTCTATTCCAGTGCTACTCAAAATGTGGTCCATAGACTATGCTGGTCTGCACACTCTTTGTTACCAGTCCATTGTGAGTTAAGTACCAATGTTCTGAGTAAGCATTTAGAAACATTTTGCAGCAATTTGAAACCCAAGTGTGGTAGTACAAAAAGATAGGTCTGAGGTACATTGTAAATAATTTGAGAAGCATCGCTCTATCTGGTTATCTCTCTTTTAAAAAATATTTTACATTCTTCTCCATTATAGGTTATTACAAGATACTGAGTAGAGTTCCCTATGCTATACAGTAGGTCCTTGTTGGTTATCTATTTTATATACAGTAGTGTGTATATTTTAATCCCAAACTCCTAATTTATCCCACTCCTCCCACACCACTGGTAACCACAAGTTTGTTTTCTGTCTGTTAGTCTATTTCTGTTTTGTAAATAAGTTCATTTGTATCTTTTTTTTAGATTCCCCATATGTGATATCATATGATATTTGTCTTTCTGTGGCTTACTTCACTTAGTATGATAATCTCTAGGTCCATCCATGTTGCTACAATGACATTATTCCATTCTTTTATGGCTGAGTAATATTCCATCATGTGTATGTGTGTGTATATATATATATATATATATATATATATATATATTTCACATCTTCTTTATTCATTCATCCATCAATGGACATTTAGGTTGTTTCTATGTCTTGGCTATTGTAAATGGTTCTGCTATAAACATTGGGGTCCATGCATCTTTTCCAGTTATGATTTTCTCTGAGTATATGCCCAGGAGTGAGATTGCAGGATCATATGGTAGCTCTGCTTTTAATTTTTTAAGGAACCTCCACACTGTTCTCCACAGTGGCTGTACCAATTTACATTCCCACCAACAGTGCAAGAGGGTTCCCTTTTCTCCACACCCTCTCCAGCATTTGTTGTTTGTAGATTTTCTGATGATGCCCATTCTGACAGGTGTGAGGTGACACCTCATTGTAGTTTTGATTTGCATTTCTCTAATAATTAGTGATGTTGAGCAGCTTTTCATGTGCCTTTTGGCCATCTGTTTGTCTTCTTTGGAGAAATGTCCTTGGTTATCTCTTGTATTAAGGCATGAGCAAAGGAAACCATGGTGGCATTAGTGGGTCCTCCACAGGGAGGCCCCGGTGTGCAGAATGTCCATCCCACCATTGCGATTGCGGTTTTGTCATCTGCTGGCAAGGGAAACCTTCCTAGGAACCCCACCCTTAGTGCAGGCCGCTGCAGCTGACGTGCCTCTCCTGCCTACCAGAGGGCGGGCAAGGAGGCTCAGGCCCAAGCAGCTCCACTGCCCAAGGGCTCTTGGTTCTACTCCAGCTGGAAAGTGGCTGATTCTGTCCAGAGCCCGTGGGCACCTACTGCTGTCAGTCAGGGCCCCACCTGCCCTGTGCTTCCACACTGTACCCTGGAGGGAGGGTGATGGCTGACACAGGCTGTCCTTGAAAAGCCACCCTAAGACCAGGTGGTTTGTTTTTAAGTGGAGGTGGAAGGTCAGCTCCAGGATTGTGCTGCCACCTCCTGTCTTGACACTGGGCCTCCTTGAGTTGGCACCAGGGATGGGGCATGCCTTCTACCCTTGCTTTCCCATCGATTGGAAACTCTCTGATGCCTTGGGTCAACAGAGCAATTCTAGGCATGAGTATTTCTCAAAGCCAAGATGACTCAAGTTGGCAAGTGTAAACCAGAGAAGAGGCCCAGAAGCCAGTTTGGTCCTTCAGTGGGAGGTTACAGGTACTCCATCCTGGCTATGCTTTCCGTTGCCTGTTCTGTCGTGTCTGGTGCAGTGAAAAGAGCCCTGCTACCCTGAGTCAGAAGCCCAGGTATGCTGTTCTGCTGAGTAATTTTGGGCCGTTCATATAACCTTTCTGTACCTCAGTTACTGCATTTAGAAAAGGCTAGAACACCCACCTCAGACTGATTCTGAAGATGAATGGAGATAATGCAGCTGGTATGCACAGGCCCTCCAAGTGTGGGAGTGGATACAAGAATGTTTCCCCCCTTCCAGGCAGCTGGGGAAACTGACGAGGACTCTGACTTGGAGTTGGACAGACCTGGTTCTTGCTCAGGCTCAGTCACTTCCCACTGTGTGACCATGGCTAAGTTTCTTAGCTTCTCTGAGCCTCAATGACCTCATCTATAAAGAGCAAAATATCCACCTGCAAGGTTGTTGTGAGGATTGAATGCAATCAAACATACAGAAGAGCATGGCACACAGTAGATGCTCAGCAGATGCTCATTAATTTAACACATTTTTCTTACTAATGCTGGAGACTGGGTCCACCAGGTCAGGCATCGGGAATACCATGGTGAGCAAAGAGAGACCCCCCTCCCTTGCCTAGGACTTTAGTGAGGGAAATGACATGGTAAGGGAAACAGATATGCAGACAGATAATCAAGTCACACCCAAGTGGCACATATTACAGAGAAAGGTACAGAATGCTAAGTGAAGATGTGACAAGATAATTTAGCCGCCTTAGGGGCATCAAGGAGGGCTTTCCTGAGGAGGTGATAATTGTGCCAGGGTCTGAAGCATGAACGAGAAGAGTTCCGGACAAGAAACAACATATGCAAAGCTCTGTGATGGGGTGAATCCCAGTAAATTAAAGGGACTGAACAGAGGCCAGTGTGGTGAGAACTCAGGGACTGAAAGGGCGTGGGGTAAGGTGGGGGTGCAGAGGAAAGGAGAGGCCAGACCTTGCAAGCCTTGTAGGTTGTGTTATAGATTTTAGTCTTTGTCTGTATTTTAAGTGGGGATGGGGATCACATGATCATTCTTGCTTTCAAAAAAGATCCCTCTCGCTGCAGCTGGGAGGTGAAGTGTGTGCACCAACGTGGATAGAGTTGGCTCTTGGGAGACCCTTGCTATGGTGCAGGACTGAGGAAGGAGTTTTGGGCTAAGGCGGTGATGATGGAGATGGAGAGGAGGGGACAGAGATAACTGAGGATGTGAAATGCATGGTACTTGGTGCAGCATTATCCAAGTGTGTCGAGGACACTTCTAGACTCCTGCCTCACACTAGCACTTGACTGGTGCTACCAGAACAGGAGCAGGTTTGGGGCAATAAGCTCATGAGTCTGGTTTTGGTTGGGTTGTATTTGAGGTATTTCTGAGATGTCTAAGGAGCAATTACCATTCTTCACTGGATCTGGTGAGATACAGCTCACAAGTACCTTTATCAAGAGCATTTTCAGTGAGTGATGGAGCAGGAAGCTTGTAAAGGGGCACAAAGAGACTCATGGGGGTGATGGAGGTATTCGTTATCTTCATCGTGGTGGTGGTTTCATGGGTGTAGACATATGGCGAAACTTACCAAGTTGTACACTTTCAATATGTGTAGCTTATTGTACATCAGTTATACCTCGCTGAAGCTGTCAGGAAAGGTGAGTGGAGCTGAGAAAGTGGAGACAGAGATCTGTGGTGGAGGTTAGAAACACAGAGAGTGGTTGCTGGAGAAGATGTGAGGCTGAGGGTGTTGGCTTTTGTTTTTGTTTAGCAAGGTGATTTGAACGTGTTTAAAGGCTAACAGGAAAGATGTGATGGAGAAGTAAAGTTAGAAAATCCAAGAGAAAGAAAGGATAATAAGAAATCCTAGGTCCCCAAGAAAGGGGGAAGGCAGGGCACCAAAAGCCAGGTGGAGAACTGGGCTTTGATGAGAATGTCAGCTCCTGTGCTGAAACAGAAGGGGAAAGTGAAGAGGATGGGTGTAGGGTTGCATGTGTGTGTGTGTGTGATGTTTGTGTGTGTGTGTGTGAAGATGAGGAATAGTGTTTTCTTTCTCTGTCAGGTAGAAGGTGGAGTCACCACTGAGGATGAGGAAGCAGGTTTCAGGAGCATGGTGAAAGTGTGAAGTGGCCATTGGAGGGTGGTTGGTTATGGGCAGTGTCCAAGGCCCATTTGATATGAGGGTCCCAGAGTTACAGGGAAGGCCTCTGCCCTGTGGTGTGCAGTTCTCAGCAGTGTTTGGCTGCTGGGCAGAGGAAGCCACAGGAACAGATAGGGAGGGGTTTGCTCAACCAATGAGATCTAAAGACAGAGGGGCAAGAGAATTCATGGCATTAGCAAGACTGTTATTGAAATTTTGGACCTTGATGGTGAGCTGTAATAAAGAAGGACATGACTCGTAAGTGTTAGACTCTATCTGTCAAGTAGATAAGAGATAACAAGCGTTGGTGAGGAAGTGGAGAAAAGGGAACTCTTGTCCACTGTTGATGGGAATGTAAATTGGTGCAACCACTGTGGAAAATAATATGGAGGTTTCTCAAAAAATTAAGAAGAGAACTACCATATGATCCAGCAATTCCACTTCTGGGTATATATCCAAAGGAAATGAAAACAAGATCTCGAAGAGATATCTTCACTCCTGTGTTCGTTGCAGCATTATTCACAATAACGAAGCTACAGAAACAACCTAAGTGCCTGTCAATGGATGAATGGATAAAGAAGATATGGTATATATACAATGGAATATGATTCAGCCATGAAAAAGAAAGAAATCCTGCCATTGTGATGACATGGATGGTCCTTGAGGGCATTATGTTAAGTGAAATAAGTCAGAGAAAGACAAATACTCCACAATATCACTTATATGTGGAATCTAAAAACAGAACAAAACAAAAAAGTCAGACTCATAAAAAACAGTAGAAAAGTGGTTGTGAGCAGCTGGGGGGAGGGGAAGGAGAAAGACATGAGGGAGAAGAGGGTGAAGGACTGGAAGAACAAAGAGGGCCAGTGGGGGGCTTCCCTGGTGGCGCAGTGGTTGAGAGTCCGCCTGCCGATGCAGGGGGCACGGGTTCGTGCCCCGGTCCGGGAGGATCCCACGTGGCGCGGAGCGGCTGGGCCTGTGAGCCATGGCCGCTGAGCCTGCGCGTCCGGAGCCTGTGCTCCCAACGGGAGAGGCCACAACAGTGAGAGGCCCGCGTACCGCAAAACAAACAAACAAAAAACGGAAAGAGGGCCAGTGGCTGGAGATGCCTGTGTGATGAAGAACAGGCGGAGGGGACCTGTGCAGTACATGTGGTGGGAGAGTGGAACTTGGTCAGAGGCTGGGATGTCCGAGTTGTGATTTTTAGAGCTGAAGGCATTGTAGTTGTGGCAGGTGGGGACGTGGGAAGTGGTGAATGATTGAGCTGGTGAATGAGTGAATATACGTATGTGGTCACCTGAGCCATTTTCTTTCTCCAGTTAGCCCTACAGCCTGTCTTTTTTTTTTTTAAATTTTTTAAAATCCTTTAGTTCTCAATTACCTGACCCCCAACCCCTCAACTTTTTCAGTCTTTCTTCATGTTTCAGCTCAAATTGTCCCTTCCACCAAGAAGCCTTCCCTGATTCCTACTCCAGGAGGGGTACTTGTGAGAATTAAACACCCTTTGAGGTAGAGAGATGCCCTACACCATAATCTCCTCGTCTGTGTTCCTATATGTTCCCCACCCTGGTTGAAACCCCATGGCAGGCACTCGTTCTAATTATAAGTAATCATAAATGGCAGCTTGCATCCACTGAGTGCTTATGTGTCGAGCTCTGTGCTGAGCTGTACCATACATTTCCCTACTTTATCCTCATTGCACAATAGGTTTTTGGGTGTGACGACACCCTCTTTATCAGATGAAGAAGTTAATACTACAAGAGGGAAAGTGCCTTTGCCCAGGGTTGTGTTACCACAAGTAGTGGTTTTGCTCGTCTTTGCATCTCTACTCCCAGAGCAGAGAAGGGTGATGATTGATGAACCACCCAGGTGTTCTGTCTGGATCTCTCATCCTGCCCAATTCCAGCTGCCTGAGTCACACCTGACCCTCAGCACAGGGCCCATATGGCCCTCAACTTCCACAGAAGCACAGAACTAAGTATAGAAGGGCTCTCTGCAGTGAGCTAGTCCAGCTGCCCTGTTCATGCTGAGACCCCTGTTATGGATTGAATATTTGTGTGCCTGCACCCCAATTCATATGTTGAAGCCCTAACCCCCCAAGGTGATGATATTTGAAGATGAGGCCTTTGGGAGGTAATTAGGGTTAGATGAGGTCATGAGGGTGGGGTCCTCATGATGGGATTAGTGCCCTGATGAGAAGAGACACAAGAATCAGAGCTCTGTCTCCCTCCCCCACACCCCCTTTCTGCACGTGCACTAAGGAAAGGCCATCTGAGAACACAGTGAGAAGGTCACCATCTGCAAATCAGGAAAAGAGGGCTCACCAGAAACCAAATTGGCTGGCACACTTATCTTTGACTTCTCAGCCTCCAGAACAGTGATAAATAAATGTCTATCATTTAAGCCACTCGGTGGTATTTTTTTCTGGCAGCTTGAGCAGACAAAAACAGTCCCTCTTCCATATCCTCTCAAAGTGCTCACACCTTCTTTCCCCTTGTGCCAGGGAGCTTACTACTTCCATGAGGCAGCCATCCATCTTGGAAGAGCTCTGCCTGTGGGTAAGTTCCTCCATCTTCAGGGAGGAAGTCTGCCCATCAAGGCATCCACACAACAATCCAAGCTCTGTCTCTGGACCCCACAGAACAAGGCCATTCACTCTTCCCCAATACCCCTTCAGATATTTGCAGGCAGAAACCTTGACCATCCCATCCGTTTTAGGTTTCCACGGGGACAGAGGCCATGTCTGTCTTGTTTATTTGCATGTCCTCACACCTTACACAATTTTTGCCCCAGAAGAAAAGCCTGTCACGTATTTGTTAGTTGAATGATCAAAACTACTTTTCTCCAGGTTAAGCATTTCCAGTTCCTTTAACTGCACTTCCAAGAACTCGGTTTCAAGCCTTTTCTCCATTCTCTTTCCCCACCATGCTTCCATGCTCATTTTTCAGAAACTGAATTTTTGTTTCTATCAAAGAATGGGGTGTTGATTCTTGCAGCTTGACAAATTGTCAAACATTCCTCCTACATCTTCCCTCTTGCTGTACTCCTCTACCTTCTTTATCTTTCCACATTACAGACTCCTCAAATGTTGTCAAAAGCAAGGAAAAGGAAAAGAAGAGCTGACACTTGTTTATGTTCCCTGATGCTACCCCCAAAGTGCTCCACGCTGTTCAGAGGAGTCTAACCTAAGTTAGGAGGAGAGGCAGGTGGTGCGGGTGTTCAGGACCAGAGCTCTGGAACCCAGAAGGACAGATTGCAAATCTCAGTTCCTCCACTCCAGAGCTGTGTGACCAGGCAGGTAGAAACCTGTCTGAGCCTGGGATTCATCACTGGTAAATACCACCTCCCTCCTGCTTCCACCTCAGGGCAAGAGTAAATGAGAACGTCGGTCGCTGAGACAATGCCCTTAGCAGGGCGCCAGCACATGGTGTCCAGAATATTGACGATGGTGAAGGAGAAGTGAGGGAGACAGTGGGTCCTGCAGTAGAAGGATGATGGCGTCTCAGTCAGAAGGAGCTAGATTCAAATTCCAGCTCATTCACTGACTAGCTTGTCTCCTTGGACAAGCAACTTTGCTTCTCTGAGCTTCAGTGTCCTCATCTGCAAAAATGGAGATGCAAGGTGGATGGGAGGACTCATTGGGTGGCATGAAAGTCCCCAGCATGGCGAAAGGTCCTCAGCAGATGTTTGTTCTTTGCCCTTTCCCATGTGGTATGAGCTCCCGTATCTCCCTCTCAAGGAGTCATTCAGGAGGGAGGCCTGATTCCCTTGAATAGACAGGGGGCTACATCACCGTGGAGGAAAAAGTGCAGGCTCGCTGGGCTGTCACAAGGAAAGCATGTGTCCTTTACAGCATGAGACCTGCCCCCACGTGTGCTCCGGCACCCCTTTTCCCAGTGTTTCCCACCATCTACTCCTTCACAGCAGTGTTATTCTGGAGCGACTGAACTTGCTGCTGAACAGAAGCACATAGTACATACTTGAATATTTATTGAGTGAATAAATGAATGTGAGAGAATAAAGCTCAGTCCTTTATTTTTTTTAAGCTGGTAGACCTAAGTCACTATTCATCTTGCATTTGTAAATATTTTTAAATTATAAAAGAAATATATGTTGCTTCTAGAAAAACAATTAGAAAATACAGCTGTTCAAAAAGAAAAAAATAACAGCCCCATGCAATCCTACTGTCCAGCCATACCCACTGGTGTTAATAACTTGCCATATCGATCCTTCCAGGCATTCTTCTAAGCAATCGCATTTCAACATCAGTTGTTTTGGGAATTTCATATTGTTTGGGAACTGGTCTTATTTTTCTTTTCACTTTGTAATATTGTGGATGTCTCTCCACGTCATTGCAAATTCTTCTAAGACATCTTTAGATTTTACTATTTGTGTGGTGTTGCACTGTATGAATATTCCATAGGCAAATCTTTTATCATTTAAGAAGCAAACATTAAAAAAATCCCTCTCGATACTTATATCACTAGCGCTGTCCCCCAGTATTTGATATGGCTCTTAGCAAGGCCAGAAGGGCACTAGCACTGATGGATGCCGTGTGTTACTTTACACACAAGCCCCTCTTTGACCTACCCTGCAGGTGCTGAGCGGTGGGTGGTGTGTGTGGTGGTGGGAAGCAAGGCTCTGAGGTCAGGCTGCCTGCCTCTTCAGTTTCCCCATTTGTAAAATGGGGATAAGAATACCTTTTTACGAACTTGCCAAGAAGACGATATGAGTTAATATATGAAAAGTGCCGAGCACAGAGAATGCCTGGCACGTAGTATGTAATCAACAAATGGCAGCTATTATTATTAATATTGTAAGGAAGTTATGTTTAGCTCCAATTTGTAGATGAGGAATCACCTAACAAATAGCTGGAATGACTTGCCCATTGACACAAGTTTAAGAGAGTCTAAACTCTGGCTCCGAAGGGAACTAGAATTTGTTTAGCATCTGTAAGGTACCACACACTACAGTAGGCATTTTGCATAATTTTGGATAATGTCACCTTGCACCATTTAGGGTCCAGCAAATATGGCATATAGAATATTCTAAATCATACTATTGCATGGATATGGTTGTCCTTGTTTGGTGGAAGGAAACTTGAGACCTACAGAGGTTGAGGGACTTACCCAAGTTCTCACAGTGAGCAAATGGCAGGGCTGGGATTGGAACCCTTAACTGCCGTGCTTGCCGGTCTCTCAAGCAAGTCTCAGAAGTGGCTTGCTCAAGGTGTCACCATAGTTTTTACTCTGTCATACTAGCTCCCCAAATAGTCTTGTGGAATTTTCCAGGAATCTGGGGCTGGAAGTGATATCTATGGTCATGAGACACTTGAGGAAGATGACCAGGACAGCAATATCCTGACTGTCAAAAGATCACACTCGGGGACCCAGAAGACCAAGGAGGTGAAATACGAGAATCCCAGGCTGGAGATCAGAAGTCTCTCTCAGCAGCATCCCCTCCCCCCTGCCCTGCGTGGCCCTTCCCTCTCCCTTTAGCCCAACAGGAAGGGGCCGTTGCTGTTTGCTTTAGGAAGAGCTCACACAAAGAGACAATGCCACACCTTACCCTGGCCCCTCATTTTCCCTCTGCTCCAAATAGTGAAAGTAGGAGTAATAATAATGATCATGATAACACTTATTGAGAGTTTATTACTTATCATGTGCTAAGGGCTTTTCACATGTTCCTTCCCCCCCAAAGCTAATCTTCCCAATAGCCTCTAAGTTGTGGGCTGTCATCATTCCTGTTTGACAGAGGAGGAAACTGAGGCTCAGAATGAGCAAGTAGTTTGCTTTAAGTAGTTTGCCTCTGCAGTGAAGGGGCCTTGGCTGGACCCCAAGTCTGTCTGATTGCAGAGCCATCGATCTTTGTCAGTATCCTGGACGCAAAGTCAACGTTGGTACTGGGGACACTGTGGCAAAGCGACGCCACCGCTTCACCAGTGTAGCTGGAGAAAATAAGAATATGAAAGTAGCCCCTGAGATGGGGGTCTGAGTTATGACTTGTCCCTGGTTTCCTGTATGACCTTGGGCAGATGACTTACCCTCTCTGTGCCTTGAGAGACCTCAGGAAGGCAGGGGTGAGGCTAAGAGGCCCCACCGCCACCTCTGGGCTGTGTGACGATGGCAGGAGAAGGAAAGCAGGCACAGGAGAGTGCCTCCAAGGGCCGAGTGAGTGATCAGGGCCCGCCTGGGCCCCACTGCCAGCTCTGTGACCTCCACTCGCTGTTAAGAGCATTTAAGTTTACTCCTACCTGAAGTTAAGTTGTAACTGTAATTGTAAAACAATGCTGGTTGGGAAAAAAAAAAAAGTACATATGAAATATTTCTTTAAAAATAAAGGAGCACCTGGCTTTGGGTCAGAAGGTCTGTGTTTTGACCTGGACCTCTCATTACTAAGGGTGTGGAGTGAAGTCCAGTCTTCCCCAGCTGGAGCTGGGCCTCAGGTCCAGTTCCATCTCCTCTCTGGCCTCGGTCTCGCAATCTGTGAAATGAGGACATTTTTCACATAGCATCTGACACGCTCGCCCTGGCGCACTCCTGTGGGGCCCACCTCAGTTCTTGTCCTGATGTCTCTCTCGGCCCACCTTGCTGTCTGGGCAGGTGGTGGAAGGGCCTGGGCTGCCGGGTCCTGGCCGTGGCGGGAAGCAAGGGATGGGGGCTCAGGTGGGCAGAGGAAAGGAGAGGGGCACAGTGCCATGAGACAAACCGTGCCTGGCTTGGCCCCTGCATCCCCCCTGAGTGGTGTGGAGGGCCTGGCCTGAGATCAGAGGTCCACCCGCGTCAGCCCCGGCCAGGCCCTCGCGTCAGGAGGCGCCTTCTCAGCGCAGAACAATGCGAGCTCTTTGAAGGGCTGGGCAGCAGGGGATGGGTGTTTCTCCAAACACAGGGCCTCCTTTGCAAAACAGGCTTTGATTCCCAGGCCCGGAGGCCCCAGGTGCCTGTTGGGCGGCAGGCGGGGGCTGGGGGCTTTGTTTGGCAGGAAGAGGGGCCTTGGAAACTCAGGAACAAAGCCCGGGACAGAGCTGGCTGGGGCTGCAGACCGGCCTGGGCAGATACGTCAGGGCTGGGATGCCAGTGGGGGAAGTGGACCGTATGTCTCGGGCTAGCCCCTTTTCAGCCGGGCTCACCCAGGGTATTTCTGTCCCCTTCTCACGGTGGGTCCAGCTCTCTCACGTATACGGCAGGTGCTGTTGGACCTGCAGGCTGTCATGGTGGTCCACTGGTTCCCAAAATATCTGTTTAGGAATGAAGTGGGTAAAATGTGGAGTCCAGGACACAGAATTCAAGAGGAGGGGAGGAAAAAGCGCTAACTCAGAGTCTACTGGCCTGCACTCAAGGACTAGGTCACCTAGGCCAGACACTGTGCTGGGTACGTGACATGCATGTGTCTCTGAGTTAATCCTCATTTTCTCACTTGACAATGACCTATAAGGCCCCACAGGACCTCCCTGAACTCACCTCCTGTCACTCTCCCTCCCCATCGCTTGCTCCACTCCAGCTACCCTGGCCTCCTTTCCAGAACACACCAGGCATGCTCTGGCCTTAACATATCCACACTGGCGTCCCTCTGCTCCTTCGCGCCATGGCTCCCAGTGAGACCTACCTTCCCCTGACCACTCTGCAGGCCGCGCCTGCCAGCCCCCTGAGCTTTCATCCCCCATAGCCCACTTTTTTCCCTCTTAACATAATACACAGTTACTTATTTATTGTGCTGGTTATTGACTCTGTCTCTCAACTAGAACGTTAAGCTACACTGAGTCAGGCACTTTTGTCAGTTTTATCCACTCATGGACCCCCTGCACCTCCAACAGAGCCTGGTACATAGTTGGCACTTGCAAAGTTAATTTTATGTCAACTTGGCTAGGCCATGGTGTACAGTTGTTTGGTCAAACGCACATCTAGATGTTGCTGTGAAGGTGTCTGTAGATATGATTCATATTTTCAATCAGCTGAGTCTAAGTAAAGCCGATTACGCTTCATAATGAGTGGATGGGCCTCATCCAATCAGTTAATGGCCTTAAGAGCAAAGACTGAGGTTTCCTGAAGCAGCAATTGTCCTCAAGACTGTCACATAGAAACGCTGCCTGAGTTTCCCGCCTGCCATCCTGCACAATTTGGACTCAAGACCTCAATGTCAATTCTTACCTGAGTTTTCTGACTTCTAGCCTGCCCTACAGATTTCAGATTTGCCAGCTGTTAAAAGAAGGGGAATTTGCCGGTATCTGAAAAGCTCTCTCTCTCTCTCTGTCTCCAACCTATTGGTTCTGTTTCTCTGTAGAACCCTGACTGATAAAGAGCTCAAGAAATACTAGAGTTGAACTGTACGAAATGGCTGTTTTTGTAAGAAAATGCTTAAACATCAGCGATTTCAAATTGTTCAACCTATTCTCGTTGAATGAATAAAAGAATGAATTGTAAAGCGATCGTGAGGCAGGTGTTATCTTACGATAGGGAAACCAAGGCTCCCAGAGATAAAGCCGCTTGCTTAGAAAGGCACAGTGACTAAGTGGCAGGGCTGGGATTTAAACCTCAGGCTGATTCCAACCCACCAGCCGACCACGGGGCTGGAGCTCCCAAGTAGGGTGCATCACCTTCTGGACCTCGGTCTGAGAGGTCAGTCAAAGAGTGGCCGGGGGTCTGGATGAGTTTAAATGCCCCCCAGCTGCAAGCTCTGTAGTGGCCACGAACGTGGCTCTGCCAGCCTTGGGGCTGCCGGTGGCCTTCCTTTGTCCCAGGGTCTTTCCGTAGCTGCTGGTGGCCAACCTGGCCCCCATCTCTAAGGGAAAGTCTGAAGGGAAACTGACAGAAGGGAATCATCCACGTCTCGCCAAAGATGGAGGTTCGCCAAAGAAAGGAGGCAGCATGGCATGCTGGAGTGTGGTGGTGAAGGGAGCCTTGGGGCCAGAGGACCTGGGTCTAAGACTTGGCAGCCAGTTGACTCTGGCCAACTTACTTCATGTCTCCGAGTCTCAGGCTCGCCATAGATAAAGTGGGATAATCATGCTTTAACCCTGGTACAATTTCAAAAACAAGATGAAATAATACATGCAAGACGCTTAGAATCCTGAGTGCTCAGTAAATGATAGTAACTATTATTACTTTCAGCAAATAGTATCAGTACAAATTTTAGTTATTTCTGGAGGCAAAGAAGGGAAGTCAACTACATTTACTTTGGGGTCCTGATTACATCCCTTTGTCCCCTCCAGGATTCCCTCCCCCTTGGAAGAGGATCTATTTGTGGTAATTTAGTGCAGCTTTGCTCTGGTGAGTTTATACCGTCCAGGTGTTACCCTCAGTATTCCTCGTTTAGACCTGAGCTTTCATTCTTGCCCAGATTCTTGTCGGTCTGCTGTTAAAGAAAAACGAAAACAAAAAGCATGAGTATTTCAGGCTCCTGGAAATGACACCTCACAGCAGATAATTATATTACTTCACATTTTTTCACATAAACTGGTGTTTCTGTAAAGGGAGGCATGACAGTGACACGTATTATAATCCTGATCTTAAACAGATGGGGGAACTCAGGTCCAGAGAGGAGACACAGCTTGTCCTAAGTCTTCAGTGGTAGAGCTGGCTATAAGCTCCCTACGTGCTCCACTCTGTCCTGTGCTGTGAAGATGGGCTTGCTCCGGGGCAGTGTGGACTCAAAGGGAGGGCAAGACAGTTCTCTGGGCTGCAGGAAGAACTTCTCTTTATATGCAGTTTTTTTTTTCATAACAAAAAAGTCATTAAGCTTTACTGCTATTTAATATAGAGGAAAACAAATACAATATTTCAAAATAAAACGCACACATGTTTGAAACAGCATGCTTAGATTATTTTTAACCAGTAATGGTATGAGATCAAAGAAGTTTGGAGACCACAGCTCCGGGGAACCATCCTGAACTTTGCCTTTCAGGATGACTTCCTTCCTGCTCTGGGGCTCAGCTCAGGCTGGGTCCCTGCAGGGGACCATCAGGGACCAACAGCATCATCTCTCAGACGTTGGTGCATCCTCAGCTTGGTCAGAGCTGTCTGCTCTCCCCAGCTCCTGGAATGTCTGGCTCCCGCTGGCCCAGGAGGTTATCAGTTCTGGAGCCTCCAACAGCCTTTCCTGTTATCAGAGCCCAAGTGTGTAAGAAGGAGTCTGAATCTCGTGCCCCTTCCCATCCTGCTGGGTTACAGTCTGTCCTTGGAGTGAGAGTAAACAGAGGAGGTGACAGTGTCAATAAATGTCTCCCGTGTGGCCTTGGCGAGCACACATGCCTTTCCACTAAGGGACACAGGTAGACTTGTGCTTGTGGCCCTTCCTATGATACACACAAGAATAAATATTAAGAAGACAGGAGGGCTTCCCTGGTTGCTCAGTGGTTGAGAGTCCACCTGCCGATGCAGGGGACACGGGTTCATGCCCCAGTCCGGGAAGATCCCACATGCCGCGGAGCAGCTGGGCCCGTGAGCCATGGTCG
Organism: Lipotes vexillifer; assembly: GCF_000442215.2. Lineage (NCBI taxonomy): Eukaryota > Metazoa > Chordata > Mammalia > Artiodactyla > Lipotidae > Lipotes > Lipotes vexillifer. The sequence goes on along the minus strand of NW_006779881.1, from coordinate 170,139 downwards.
CTGAGCCTGCGTGTCCGGAGCCTGTGGTCCGCAACGGGAGAGGCCACAGCAGTGAGAGGCCCGCGTACCGCCAAAAAAAAAAACAAAAAAAAGAAGACAGGACATAGTAACAAAAATAAAAGAACAAAAAGGAAAAGAATGTCTCTTTATGAACTCTGGAAGAGGTCTTAAAAAGCAAGTTCCGGGTAATACAAAGTCTAGCTTCTTGTACCTTATCACACTTCAGGTGATGAGTAGCAGATTTGCGTCAAGAGGCAAGGTCACCCAGTAAGTACGAATTTCCTAGCCACTTACAAATATGTAATGAACATGTGTCGGTTATCCCACTGACGAATGAAGGAACCAGTAAGATGGTACCACTGGCTCAAAGGAGAATTAAGAGAACCTTACATATATAGGTTATAAGAATGCTGATATATTTAAAAATATTTACAAAACTGGTTTATCCATGGGGCAATCATCAATGCATTCCACTAGATGCAATTCATTTGCATTTCCATGGAAAAGAATAATTTGCCTTATTATCAATTTTCCACTACTTAGAGAGTTGTAGACTATCTCAAGGATAATGTGACAACAACCTGGAAAACGACTGTAGACAAGACACCCAGTAATCTTTTCTGCCCATGTCAAAGTCTTTCTAACAGCTTTCCCCGACACTGGAAAAACAAGTTTGGCACATGCATCCAAAGAACTTTATGAAAAATTTGATTCTATTTGAATCAGATTGGGAGATGAATCATTGCAGAGTTCCATCCTTTTCTCCATATAGATGATTCCAGAGAGGGCAGCATGCTGGCAAGCTAGGAAGCAGGATATCTGGGTCAGGTCCAACCTCACCACTCTGTCATCCGGTGGCCTTGGGCCATTCTCTTCTCTTTGAGCCCATGACTTCTGACTTACAAAATGGGGCCAATAACATGACACTGCAGGAGGCAAAGGACTCGCACTAGGCCTGGCACAGACTGGGAACTCAGGACGTGGGGGCTTCCTTCCCCATTTCTTTTTTTTTTTTTTTTGAGGTACGCCGGCCTCTCACTGCTGTGGCCTCTCCCGTTGCGGAGCAACAGGCTCTGGACGCGCAGGCTTAGCGGCCATGGCTCACGGGCCCAGCCGCCCCGCGGCATGTGGGATCTTCCCGGACCAGGGCACGAACCCATGTCCCCCGCATCGGCGGGTGGACTCTCAACCACTGCGCCACCAGGTACCCATTTCTTGAAAACTATCCCCAAAGGCAACTCAAGGCATGTCAGTCTTTTCCAGTTGCAGAAGCTGCCCATTTCAGTCACTTGGCACTTCCAGCCCCTTGAGACCTCAAGTGGATGGAGTTTTGTCTGTGGAGACCTCCAAAGGCACTGGGCAAGCCTTGTAGCCAAGGTCTTCTTTGGAGGAAAATGGAACCTGGCCCCACGGTGTCACCAAAGGGCAGGTCTCTGGGGCTGTAGGGAGGGGAGGAAGTCAGTGAGTCAAGTGCAGAGCTCAGAAGAGATGTTGGTTGAGAGGAAGATTTGATTCCTACCTTTGAAGGGTTGGTCAGAGACATCTTTGAAAACTCTAAACCCCCTCCGCAGAAATATACATGTGTGTAGGCTGAGAGACTGCAGCAAGCTCTTCCCTAGAGGTGCGGGGCTTGGAACGGGGCACCTTCTGCACCCCCTTCCCCTCCCCACATGAGTGTCTCCAGCTTCAGAGGACCTGGGGGCCATCTTCCCAGGATATGGAAGCCCCAAGGTGAGAGGTGGCAGATCAAGTTCCTTCCCTGTCACCCAACTGATGGGGCCAGATGAGCTGCTGTGGCCTAGATGGGGCTCAGGTCTCCTAGAGCCTTGGCTCTCTTGTCCAGGGGGGCTGCCCTAAGTCTCCATCACCCCAGTCTTTGAGTCCACACAGCCGAGGACCAGTGTGGAGCAGAGGTGGTGGTGGGAGGACTTCCAAAGGAAAGCATGGGGCCCTGACCTTCTCTCTCCCCAGTTCATGGGCCTCCAGGGAAGGTAAAGAATGTGGGCTCTGGAGCCAGTTTAAGATTTGTGTCAACCACGGAGGTGCACCACTCAGCTCTCCCTTCAAAAGATAACTTGCTAGTCAGCTGTGAATGAGTTTCCTGGGGCTGCCATAACAAAGTACCACAGACTGGGTGGCTTAAAAAACAGTAATCTATTTTTTCATAGTTCTGGAATCTAGAAGTCTGAAATCAAGGGATCAGCAGGGCCATGCTGCTCTGAAGGTGCGAGGGAAGGATCTGTTCCATGCCTCTCTCCTAGCTTCTGGTAGCCTCAGGCATTCCTTGGCTTGTGGTTGCATTACTCCATCCTCCATCTTCATGTGGTGCTCTTCTTGTGTTCCTCTGTCTCCATATGGCCTTCTTCTTAGAAGGACACTAACGATATTGGATTAGGGGCCCATCCTACACCAAAGTGACCTCTTGATTAATTACATCTGCAACAGCACTATTTCCAAATAAGGTCACATTCAGGGGATTAGGACTTCAACATATCCCTATTAGAGGGATCTGAGACATAGTTCAACCCATGACAAGCTACCAGGAGTGCAGTTAGTGGACCCCGTCTTGCTGCAGCACTTTTGGGGAGCCACACTTTCCCCAGGCAGCTCTCAAGCAGTGGGAAGGGGTTCTATCAGATCTGCATCACAATCAGAAGGCCTAATCCTTTTCTTCTCCCTTCATCTTTCATAGACATTGTCTCCCATTAAGTATTTTGTACTCCTTACTCCATCATGGTGTGTGCTTCCTGAAGGACCAGACCTGGCACAGGAGGTAAGATGGATTTATTTACTGGGTCGCTTGCTGCCCAGCTGTCAGTGAAGACCCCGTCCGCCGGCGTACATGAGGCACGATAGTCCCTGGTACAAGATGGCAGCTCAGTTGCTAAAACTTTCATTGATAATGACTTGGGAGAATCTTCCAGTGGAGGGAACATCCTGGCCATGCAATGATGTGGGTGTTTGAAAAGCACAGGGGACAATGCATATAGAGACAACGGAATTAATTGGCTGTATTAAGTTACATAAGTTATATTGACCCTTCAGAGAGATCATGAAAAACGGAGGGCGCTTAAAAAACAAAAACTAAGTGTGAAGACGCTTTTGGGTGGTTTACAAATGAGTCTTTATTTCCTGCAGAGGGAGAGCAGAAAAAGTTTATGATCCAAATCAGGATTGAATAGTATGGCGTTTCAAAGATGAAGAATGCTCAGTTGAGGCAAATCTCTATGCTAAGGTCAGGAGCCTGGTTGGGAAAAACTGGGGCCTGACACATGGAATGGGGACACCTGGGATGGGGACACCTGTATATTTTGGCTCCCCAGACTCTGCACTATCAGAGCATGCAGAGGTCGCCCACTCCTCTCTAATAAGAGATAGCACTCCCCGCATGCAGGAAGACACTGAAGACGCCTCTCCTCTACCCGGCAATAGGGGTCTTCTCCAGAGTCTGCCCCCATCTCCTTTCCTGGCTGCCAGGCTGATAATCAGAACTAAGTTGCATCATGACCCAGCCAGAGTCTTACATTGGAGGAAAGGGACTATACTCCAGAAGAACTATAAGAATTATACAGTAGACTGTATTTTAAGGGTGCTGAATCAAGGGATCCAGAACAGACGACTGGGAAAGGGGAGTTTATTTACTTAGGGATATGGGATTTAACCCTCTGGCAAGGATCTGAGGGGACAGTGCGAACTTGCTGCTTGGGAGGCTCCTAGAAACTTGGAGAAAATGGTGGTGTATGCCAAGCAAAGTTGAAATGCCTGACTTGCCATGGCAAATGGAAGAGAAAGGGATTAAAAGTGTCAGGGAAGCAGATGTGCTAGAATGAATATATTATGTGAGGTCAGAAGACCCGTCAGAGGTTGATAGTCCTTAGGAAGGCTCAGAGAAGACATTACTCACCAAGTTCATCGGGTGTGTGTTGGTGAGAGGGCACCAGTGTCACTAAGCTCAATGGTGGTTCTCTCCTTTTTAAGAGGAGGTGATGGTAGCAGATGACTCTCATAGAGCTTGGCCTCTTGGTAGCAATGGGGATCACGGCTCCTACAAAAACCAGGAGGTCACAATTATTGTTAAACTGGCAAAGTTAGGGTGGCAGCCAATGGAGCTTGACCTGCAGAGAACAGTGGAGATGGTTAATAGAATAAGTTGCCCTACAGGCAAAATAGATGGGTAATCAACGAGGGTATCATCAAAAGAAAGCAAGAGTGTTTAAGCAGCAGGTTTAGGGTGGTTGCCCCAATAAAATGTCACGATCCCTTGCCCAGTTCTTGGATGTGATCCAGATTTTAGATCCTTATGTTAGTAGAAGGGAGAACCTGGTGACTGAAGAAGTGGCTGTCTCTCCAGTGGCTTTCCTCCAGGGGGAAAGACTGTGCAATGTCACAGTAAGCACATCCTCTAAGCATCTTCCCAGTCCTTCCCCAAAGAGACTGATGGCCATTTACTCAGAGTCTGTTTACTGTGGAAATGGGAATACCCGGATATTTCTAGGACTATTGGACCCAGAGTCTGAGTTGACATTAATACCCAGAAACCTGAAATGTCAACATATGAGGGCCAAGTCATAATGGAGTCCTGTCCAGGGTCCAGCTTACAGTAGACCCACTGGGATGTGAGACCACTAAGCACTCATTTCTCTGACCTCTGAATGTATTATTGGGGTTGACATGTTGACAGATAGAGTAATCCGTACATTGGGTCCTTGACCTGTGGGGTAAGAGCTACCATAGTGGAGAAGACCAAGTAGAAGCCCCTGAATCCGTCCTCCTTTCTCTCTTTCCC
>NW_006779881.1:160880-165325 GCF_000442215.2 Lipotes vexillifer | reverse complement strand
CCTGATTCCGTCCTCCTTTCTCTCTTTCCCTCTCCACTCTCTGTTCTCCACACTCCACTCCCCACCAAGATAGTAAATCAAAACCAATACTGTATCCTAGGGGAGGTGGCAGATATTAATGCTATCAGTGAGGATCTCAAGATCTAGGAGTGGTGGTCCCTATGATATCTCTGTTTACCAGTCTGGTCCTTACAGAAACCGGATGTATCGGAGAGTGTGACTGTGGACAACTGGAAGTTCTACTGAATAGTAGCCCCAAATGCACCTGCCATGCTCATCTAGGGTCTTTGCTAGAGCAGATTAAGATGACTTCAAGTTCATGGCGTGCTGCTATTGACTTGGTAAATGTGTTATTTTCTATCCCAATCAGGAAAGAAGATCAGAAACAGGTCACATTCACATGGGATAGACAAGAATATACATTCGTAGTTTTATCCCAGGGCCATGTTAATTCTTTTGCTCCTTGTCACAATATAGTCCAAATAGTTGTAGACCACCTGGACATCCCGCAGAACATCACAGGAACCCGTGACATTGATGACATTATTGTAACCAGGAGGATGAGCAAGATGTGGCTAGCATGCTGGAGGCTTTGATAAGACACATGTGCTATAGAGAGTGGGAGATAAGCCTTGAGAAGATTCATGAATGGCTGCAATTTGCTTTTGCCACCATGAAAGAAACACAGTGTCAGTTAGATTTTTTCGGCTCTGGCGGCACACGTTCCATGTCTAGGGATACTGCTCCAGTCCATATACATGGTGACAGGAAAGGCTCCCGGGTTTGAGTGGGGCCCAGAGCTGGGAAGGGCTGTGCAGCAAGTCCAGGCTGCAGTTCAAGCAGCCCTGCCACTTGGTCCATATGATCCAGCAGATCTTGGTTTGGGAGACGCCAGTGCAGAAAAAGGTGTGGAGTGAAGTTTGCAGCAAGCCCCAGAAGAAGAATCACAAGGCAAGCCCTGGGATGAGGATCGAGGGCTTGGGTCACATCATCTGACCTGTCAAGGTGACATCTCAGGGAAGAGGAGGGGATTCAGCATGGATACTGGAGGAGGGAGATGATGAGCACCAGCTGAAGCTCCAAGATCAGCTGCAGTGATGGGAGCTGAAGTTTGTCCCACTAACCTCCCTGTTCCGGGTCTCCTCCCTTCAGGAAGAGTGGTCCACTGGAAGCTTGGAGAAGTGCGTCCCTGCAGGGAATAGGTGGACTGTGGGAGTCACGAAGGTGCACTACTCAGACCTCCTTCAGTGAAGAACTTGCCCTTCATCTGTGAGGGGAGCAGGAGGTGACAGCTTCCAGCTGCAGAGCCTTCAGGCCAAGGCCATATTCTCTGGGCAGCTCCCAGCCAATGAGAAGAATGTGGGTCCTAGGATCTGGCCATTTCTACCCAGTGTGGGACTCTTCTGATGGGCAGTCTTTGCTCGGGACCTCCCCATTGTGTTGGCTGGACTTTGTCAGTTTTGCATCACAGTCTGACGGCAGCCTGAGTAACTTCTAGGATCTGGGATCACAGCAGGTAACCTGGGCTTTCAGTGTCCATTTGATGGATCTGGAAAGTGAGAGAGTTGTTCTCAGGCCCCACTGGAAGGCCACACCTTCCCCGTGAACAGCCTCTGGAAGTCAAAAGGGCATAGGCTTAAAGTCAGACACACCTGGGTTGCAATCCCAGCTTCTGCACTGACGGGTCATGGAGCTTTGGTCTCTGCCTCCTGAAGAGGCCTCACCTTTATCATCTCTCTGATTCCTCTCTTCCTCTTCCACACTGCACGCCTGCTCTTTTCCCTCCATAGTACAGGCCCAGCCGGAATCCCTCAGGGACAGATTCTCTGCCAGTAACTGCCAATGAGCTATTGAGGAAAAGTCTCCATTTCCAAGACCACCCACTCTCTCTCTGCTCCCTCATTCCCACCCCCCAGAATGCCTGCCTCCTATAATTCTCAGAAGGAGGCCAGGCACTCAGCTATCAGGGCTGAAATTTAGCGAACACTCTTGCGTTCACACTTTGTATCAGGCCCTGAGCTGGGCACTTTCCCATAATAACTCTCACAACAGCGCAGTGAGGCAGGATCCGTTATTCTGAACACACTGAGGCTCAGTAGAGAGAGGAGGTGGAGCTGGGATTGGACCCCAGCCCATTGTCCTTCAAGCCCAGTGCTCTTCCTCTAATGCAAGTGTGGCTGGGTAGGGTCACTGTCCAAATCTGTAGGGATAGAGATCTGAGAAGCCTGACTCAGAACTAGGTAACTGGGGAGCCAGGGCCACAGTGAGTCTGGCCTGCTCTGGCTTGTGATGTTTATGTGCTGGAGGAGCTCCTGGGGTCAGGAAAGTCATGGTAGGCCCTGAAGGCTCTCTGGAGTGTTTGGGATTACCAGAGCTCTTTGTTTTTTTAAAAAAATAAATTTATTTATTTATTTTTGGCTGCATTGGGTCTTCGTTGCTGCAAGTGGGCTTTCTCTAGTTGCGGCGAGCGGGGGCTACTCTTTGTTGCGGTGCACGGACTTCTCATTGCAGGGGCTTCTCTTGCTGCAGAGCACAGGCTCAGTAGTTGTGGTACACAGGCTCAGTCGTTGTGGCCTGCAGGCTAAGAGCTCAGGCTCAGTAGTTGTGACACACGGGCTTAGTTGCTCCATGGCATGTAGGATCTTCCCAGACCAGGGCTCGAGCCCGTGTCCCCTGCATTGGCGGAGGATTCTTAACCACTGCGCCACCAGGGAAGTCCCTACCAGAGCTCTTTGGATCACAGAAAAAGTAATGATATCAAGATCGACTGCAGTTTATTAAATCCTTACTACGTGCCAGACGCGTAGGGTTAACAAAGATGATCTCGTTTAACCCTCCCAGCAATTCTGAGAGGGAAGAATTGTTCTCCAGAGTTGTCCATCCAGGCCTGTGTGGCTCCAAAGCTCATGCACTTTCCTTGATGCAGGTCTGCATCTCCCCTTGGTAATGACTGATTTGTCCTCGCACCTGTGGACCATGCCTTGGCCAGGTCCCTGCTTTGTCCACCACTCCTCCCTTGCTCTGGCTCCTCAGACAAGCCCCAAGTTTTGGACTTGGACCATGGAAAGGATAAACCCTTCCTAGGTGTAGTGGAGTCCCATCTTCCTGAACCACTGAGACCTAAAGGAGATGGAAGAGACTTTCTGAACCCTGTTCAGAGCAAGAGAGAAAAAATAAGGCACAGGCTTAATGTTTATAGAACAGAACAGAATGTTATAGAACAGAACATAACCCAATGGACCCTGCCTTCTCTATGGTGGAAAACACTCTTCAAACCGAGAAGAACAATCCTGGCTAACAGTAAGTTAAAAGACTTAGCTACCCCCGGCTTCCTTTGCTTTGTTCACGGCCCCTCTGGGCAGAGATGGGTCATTCCAGGGGCCCTTCTGGGGAGGTGAGTTTCCAGGAAGGAATTCAAAAAAATGCTGCCTCAATTTGAGCATGGGAAAAATATGGTACATTGAGCTTATGATAATCCTAGGCAAAATTCCAGAAGTTCCTTTTCTAAGCAGGGATTATTGGGAGCCAAGACGGGTTCACGTAGGTCAAGGCATGCCTCACTCTACAGACTTTCCCTGTAGGAAGGGTGATCAGAGCATGTTGTGGGAAAAGGACCACAGACACGGAATTTTAAAATAAGACTTTGCTGTTATAAGAACTGCATTGAGGGGACATCCCTGGTGGTCCAGTGGTAAAGAATCCACCTTACAATGCAGGTGACACAGGTTCCATTCCTGGTCGGGGAACTAAGATCCCACATGCCGCCAGGCAGCTAAGCCTGCGTGCTACTAGTAGAGAGCCCATGTGCCTCAACTAGAGAGCCTATGTGCCGCAAAACTACAGAGCCCACGTGCTCTGGAGCCCGAGTGCCACAACTAGAGAAGAGAAAACCCACATGCCACAACTAGAGAGGCACGCCGCAACTAGAGAGAAGCCTGCACGCCGCAACGAAAGATCCTGCATGTCTCAATGAAGATCCCGCGTGCCGCAACTAAGACCCAATGCAGCCAAAAATAAATAAATAAATAATGAATAAATCTAAAAAAAAAAAGAGCTGCATTGAGGAAGAAAAGAGAGAGTTCATCAGCCAGGGTCACCCCAGTCCCTTACATACCAAAATTATAAGCTTCCCTTTATAGCAGAGGAGACTCAAGTGCTGCCAGAATTTGTCTCGTGGTCGGTGATGGAGGAGGAGCCCTGGGACACTGAGTGAGAAAGATGAGACGTGCTGAGGTGATGAATGTTGGTAACCTACATTTGAGAGACAGTGATAGTATTTGTCCGATATAGCAGTTAGGACCTACAAAGTTTTATTTCGCCCATAGGACTAAAATATCAAGAATCCCTTAGAATATGTGACATGGATTAAGGAGAGGCTGATTTCCTTGTCAGGCACCAGTAGCACCAAGGTCAATTTTGCTGTTGATGAGGCTTTTTTTTTTTTT
>NW_006779881.1:153484-160631 GCF_000442215.2 Lipotes vexillifer | reverse complement strand
CCCGCGTCCCCTGCATCGGCAGGCGGACTCTCAACCACTGCGCCACCAGGGAAGCCCTGATGAGGCTTTTGAAATGCCTCTCACACATATTTTTGCGGGTCAGTGGAGAAATAGGGACCAGATCTTAGGGTCGTTCAGTGTTCTCATGGCTGGTTGAAGCCCTCTGCCCAGGGTAGAAGAATAACAGTGATTCTGTTGGATGGGATTCTTCCTCTTTTATAAGCCAGAGCATATATGGTCCTTCCACTAAAGCTCGCTGGTGTCTGTCTCTGTGTGCCCTGAGCAGAGGAAGAGAATGCGAGTCTAATGTGTGAGAGGAAAACCCTGCTAGGTGCCCGGGTCCCAAGATTGGTCCTGTACTATCCTCCTACTGCCTTTATGGCATGGCTGTTTCTATTCTGGAGGCCATGGAGTGGAGAGGTTCTAAGTTCATGCTCTGGGGGCAAACTGCCCCCTACCCCCACCCTCCCATCCTGTTCCAGTCTCAGCTCTGCCATTTACTGGTTGGGTGACCTTAGGCAAGTTAATAACTGATCTGTGTCTCTTTCTTTTTTTTTTTACCTGAAATTGAAGATAATTGTGGTGCCTCATTCATAGAGTTAGAGCATTGGTTTTCATTTTATTTTTGACTTGTGACCCACAGTAAGAAATACATTCTACATCAAGACCCAGTACACACATTCCTACATATATATACATACATACCTACATACATGTATAGGTATAGCTGGAAAAAAAGTTTTCCAAACAATTCCTAACCTTAGTGCTGGTTGATGAACTATCATATTTTTTGTTCTATTCTATTCTGTTGTTTCATTCAGCAAAATGATGGTTGAGAACCATTAAACTGATTTTTACTATTTACATGGGTCACCACCCATCGTTTGAAAAACACCAGGTTGAGGTCTTTCTGGAGTATTGTGTTTGATTCCAAAAGCTATACTTTTTTTTACACATATCACTTTTTAAGAGAACTGTTTTCAAGCTACAGCATGTCCAGAAGAGAATGGGCAGGGTATTCCATTCAGCTCTTCTTTCTCTTCCTTCCTTTTCTGCCTCCAATCCACTCCCCCATTTGGTTATTTCTTGATTTCTTCATCCATTTAGCCATTTATCATAGGTTTAAGCACCTGTTTCATCTGGATAGGAGACTCCAGGAGAGATATGCTCTGTACATCATGTGGAAGAGGACCTAGACCTGTTCCTTGCAGTCCCCTAGGTAGCACTAGGACTTCTGGGTGAAAGTGACAGGGAAGTGAATTTGGGTATCACGTAGGAAGTGTATTCCAGTCTTGGGTACCTCTGGGCATTGGGTCCAGCTGCCTGTGAGACTTCTCTCTGGAAGTGAGGGATCGGAGGTGGGAGAAGGGGAGCCATGAGGCAACTTCCAGTGTTGAGAGGCGGGGGGGCTGAGTTTGGTTTTACACCCCATGTTCCGCTGAGCCTGGGGTCTGCTCGCCCCACTGCAAGGGCTGCCGTGGGGATGGAGAGGAAACCATCCAGCTGGGGTTCTGTGCCCCCCACCTGACAACTATAGCAGTTCCATTTCTGTTTTATACAGTGGGATTCCCCAAGTGGCTTATTTTGGAAAAAGAGCAGGAGACATGTTCCACTGATGCTAAAATTTTTTTTTTAATCTTTAAACTAGGAGCTCATTAAATTCCTGTGAGTCTTAGAAGTAATCATTTCTAGCATTCTGGGACTCATTTTTTTTCCTATAAAAACAAGTCCATTAAAATTACAGCATAAGCCTTTGTTTTGCACTCTTAAATCCAGATATAATTGAGAGTAAGAGTTAAAGAATTACAAGGGTGGCAGGATAACAGATTGTGCTGTTATTTGTGTCGGTGGCTGGTTTTTCTTCTCCCCATCCTGCCATCCTCCATCCCAGGCAGAGGGCAGAGAGCCCTGCCTTTGTGCTGCATCATCTCAGGGGGTGTCGCTGAAGCTGCAGTTAGAAGTCCCCTGTAGACAACTGGTCTTTCAGGCTTTTGTTGATGGAAAGCCTGAGATTATGGAGGGAATTGTGATGAAAGAAAGGGAAGGAGGGACAAAAGGGAGGTGGTTGGGTAGGTCCTGGGAGGAATGAGGAACTGGCAGAATTCTGGAGGGTAGTATCTGCTGCGTGGCTCCCTTAGGGAGGCCGAACCCCAGGCATCCACGCTCCTTCGATCCACCAAAGCCACAGTGCTTTCAGCCGCCGAGGGGTATGTGGGGGTAGTCTACAGGGTTTTTCAAATATTAATGTGCCTGTGAATCACCTGGGAATCTTGATATAATGCAGATTCTGATTCTCTGGAGTGGATGCTGAGATTCTGCATTTCTAACAGGTTCCCATGGACTCTGATGTGGCTGGTCCTCAGACCACACTTTGGGCAACAAGGAGCTCCAAGGGTCGTTCCCTGGTTTTCTGGACACAACCTAAGCCTTCCAGACTCTTGTGCATCCTTAGAACAGGGAAGACCTTCCCACTAGTAATGGAGCTGGAATTTTCCATCAGCACAGCATAAAGAGATGCACCATTAGTTTTAACTTGACTTGAAAGAATCACAAGAACCCTTCAGCTTGTGATTGCAAACTCTTAGCCACCGTCCAGGTTAAGCTGCATCTCTATGGGAAATTCTAGGGTTATTAACCTCTTGTTCCAGGGCTGGAATCTAACTGCTCTCCCTTCCCAGGGTGAGAAATCGCCGCAATGAGTTCTTTGTTTGGTTTTCTGAGAGGCACTTGAGCTGGGAGGAGAGGCCTCTTCTCTCCCTCTTTCCCACCCCAGGGGGGTTAAATCCCTTACTAGCTGCTTATCTTCATTTCTTTGGGCGGAATTTTATCTGTTCCCTATCTTGCTCTTACCTGGAGGCACAAAATACATCTGTTTGTGTCCTCTCCACCAGCCTGGGTTAAGAGATAAATTTAGGAGCCTCAAAGGAATGGAATGAACACAGCAAGCTCCCTCCTCTGTTTGTCTCTTTGGGAACTGGTATTAGTATCAACTCTCTTCACCTGTTCAGCTCCACTTCGTTTGCTTGCTTTCATGTCCTACCTGGGAGGATACATTATTTTGCAAAGAATAGAAAAAAAGCTAACCATTCCCAGCCTAGCCCACTCAGGGAATACTTCTTACAAGGGACTTTGCCTCCTTTCCTCAGAAGGCCTAAACACACATTTTTAAAAGGAACAATCTGTGAATACTCCTTGCCTACAAAGTAACTCTTTGCATTTACATAGCTCTTTAGACTTTTGAAAGGATCTGGCATTAATCAAGCATCTACTTGTGCTAGGGACAGCATCCCATTTAATCTTCCCATCAACTCCTTCAAGGAGGTATTAATACTCCTTCTCTATTTATCCACAAAGATTTAAGTGAATGAGCCTTGCTGATTCAAGCAAAAGCTATAGAAACAAAAGCAGAAATATTAATTGCAAGAAAGAAAAAATGAAGTTTAAAGGGATAAAAGCCGGAACCCTGCTTCCTTGGCCACTAGGGCTGCCCAGAGGGTGATTTCACCCTTCTCCCTCTTTTTTTTAAAAAAATTTATTTATTTTATTTGTTTATTTTTGTCTGTGTTGGGTCTTCATTGCTGTGCGTGGGCTTCTCATTGCAGTGGCTTCTCTTGCTGCAGAGCATGGGCTCTAGGCGTGCGGGTGTCAATAGTTATGGCTCACAGGCTCAGTAGTTGTGGCTCGCGGGCTCTAGAGCGCAGGCTCAGTAGTTGTGGTGCACGGATTTAGTTGCTCCGTGACATGTGGGATCTTCTCAGACCAGGGCTTGAACCCATGTCCCCTGCATTGGCAGATGGGTTCTTAACCACTACGCCACCAGGGAAGCCCTCACCTGTCCCTTGCTAAACGTGAGAGATGGAAAGTTCGGGGGTGATGGTGGTGAGGAGGAAGTTTCCGAGCCCCATGGAGGGATTTCTTTCTTTGGGCCTTCAGTAAGTCAGTTCTCAGGGAGGTGGGGAAAGCAGGTTGGGCACAGTTCAACTGTGGCAGGAGCCAGGTCTTGTATCTGAAGAGGTGAGAGAATTAGCACCAGGATGTGGCCAAGCTTGGGAAGCAGGTGATAGGTCCTGTCTGGTAACTTTGGCATCAGGAGACCTGGAGCCTAGCTCAGGAATTCCACTGACCAACCATGGGCCTCTGGCCAGGACCTTCCAGGCTCTAAGCTTCAGTTTCCCCTTCAAGAAAGTGGAGTCTTTGGCCAGGGTGCTTGCTCTCCAAGGGCTGAAAGCCTCTGATTTTCCAGCTTGAGAAGGGAAATGGTTTCCTTGCCTGAGAGATTGCTGTAACCTGTTTTCTATATGGGGCTGAGTGGTGGGGTGGAGGTGGGGATACACACACACACACACACACACACACACACACACACACACACACACACGGGTTATCCTGTGCCAGGTGCTGGGGATGCAGCAATGAGCAAGATGGACGTAATTCTTCATCCTTGACCTCATGGAGTCAGGAAAGGCAGACACTGACCTAGTAGTTCAACAGTTATACCTTCACTGATGTTAGAATAGAATAGAGACCAAAGTGATGAGAAGGAGCAAGTGTGTGAAGGGCAGAGAGTTCCAGGCAGAGGGAACAGCATGTGCAAAGGCCATAGGCAGAAACAAGATTGCCATGTTGGTGGGCACAGAAGAAAGCCTCAGTGGCACAGGGGTGTGGGCAGATGGATAGGCAGTGACACCTCTTTCATAGTCTGGCTCCTGCTACAGAATTCTGTTTGGAGGCAAGATACTGGGCTGGGTGACCCTCTGCTTCTGCACTCCTCACCCCATCATACACGCACATGCGCCCATGACCCGCACGCTCATACACACATACCAGCCTCGGGGAGCCTTGGAGGTAGCTGGGCAGGGGATTTGTGGTAGATCATTCCAGGCAGGAAAAACTCTGTTCTCTCCCCACTCCTACCGGTGGGGGGACCTTGGGGTCTCGCCCAAGGAAAGGAAGCACTGCTTCCTGGTTTATGTTGAGATGAGAAAGACTTGCGCAAGAACAATGGCGTTTTCGTAAAACACCACTTTGTTCTGGTGAGACTAGGAGGGGGTTTCCTTCGGGACCTAGCCTGGCCCCATTGCCCCAGCCTGCCAACCACAACAGCCTCATGGCGTTCTCGGGGACCAGCCTTTCATCTGAGACGCTTGCTCACGCACAGCCCTGACCGTTTAACTCTTCACACCCCACACTGTCTAGGCAGCAGCATCTCAGGGCTTGAGGATGCCTCTCTGGAGATCCTGGGACATGTTGGCCAGGGGAGTCTACTGGGGGAATCAATAGATGACTTGACAGTCTGTGTTTTCTCATTTGAAGGGACCTTCTGGAAAAAGGGCTCAGATTTGTCCTGGAAGTGTCTCAGCTCAAAAAACCTTTCAGGAACCAGAATTGAAGGTCATTCTTTCACAGGTGAGGAAATGGGGGCAGAGAAAAGGAAGTGAGTTTGCTGAGGCCACACAGAGAGTTAGAGGTGGAACTGAGGCTGGGATCTAGGGCTCTCAGACTAACACTCTTCCAACATTCTGTTCCGCTCTAGAGGAGCAGAACAGAAGTTGGGGAAGCGAAGGGATTAAGTCTACCTTGGAGACTTGGGGCTCTCTATCTACAGAGCCCCAGAATGTCTGAGAGAGGTACGGAGGGAAGAGGGTGTGTGATGCTAGGAGCTGGACTTCTTGATGTCACAGACAGTAGGGGGTTACTCCTGTAATCACTCCTGTGTTTTTCAGGCATGCATGGCTGTTCCTCTGTGAATCGCTAAACGGACCAATTTAGCAAACAATCAAGTCTGTTCAGAGGAGGACATTAATGGGAAGTGAGTGGGCATATAATTATATAGTCAGAACAATAAGAAGAACTTTGCTTTCCTCCAACTGTTGTTTTCACATTCTGCCTGGCCTAGAAACAGGCTCAGGTAAAGAGCAAATGTTTCTCATCCTAATAGAGAGGTGGTGGTGGTGACAGTTTGTGGATGATGGAGTGTTCATATTGGGGAAGGTATTGCTGACAGCTCTGTGGAGATTATAGTGATGGTGGAATAGATGTTGGTAGTACCATTTTTAGTGGTGTTGATTCAAGTTATGGTGACACTGGTATTGTTTACGGTTATGGTGGCAATGATGATGATGGTGGTGTTGGCGTTGGTGGTGTCCATTTTAGAGGTGCTGAGTACAGTTATGGTGATGATGGAAGCTATAATGGTGGTGGTGGGTAAGGTGACAGTGATGGTGGTATTTATTTATTTATTTTTTGGCCTTGCGGCATGCGGGATCTTAGTTCCTCGACCAGGGATTGAACCCATGCCCCCTGCAGTGGAAGCACAGAGTCTTAACTACTGGACCGCCAGGGAAGCCGGTGAGGGTGGTATTAATTATGGTAGTGGTAAGAGTGATAGTGATGGTGGTGGTCATAATGACGTTGGTAGTGGTGATAGCGGTAAAGGCGAGGGTGGTGCCAGTGCTGCAAATGGTGGTCATATTTTTGGTGGCAAAATGACAATTGTCTTGGATGGTGGTGACAGTGAGAGTGGGGTTGGTATAAGAATGGTGGAGGTGTTGGTCAAAATGATTTTACTGATGCCTTGTGTTGGTGATGATGGTAGTGGTATTGGTGTCAGTGCTAGTGGCAGTACTGTTTTTGATGGTGTTGGTGACACCTGCCTGTCTTAGTTGGTAGAACTAACTGATGGAAGTAAGCGGTGGTGGTATGGGTGCTGGCGTCAGTGGTGAACTTGACAGTAGCCTTCCTGTCAGGCTGACAGCTGTGGCGATGATGATGGTGGTCCCAGTGATAGCGGCAGTGATAGGGAGGGTGTTAGTGGAGACAGGGATGATGACCAGGTTGGTTGTGATTACACTGAGAGTGGTATCACTTCTGGCAATGACCCCTAGATCACATGAGCTGCCCGCAGCTCTCCTCTCTGGAGCTGACCGTGTGCAGGATGTGGGGAAAAGGCTCACTACATTCCCCCAAAGCCCTCCTTCCCACTTGCTGCTGTTCTGGTGAGGATTAGTTGTCTGTGCCAGATTAGTTGGCTGTCTTTTGGGGTCAGTGGGGATGGAGCGGGGAAACAAGTCTGTTGCTAGAAAAGTGGGCAGGGAGGGAGGCCCAGGACTGCTGAGCTTGAGAGTACTCTAGTGGGCAGGTCAGCAGG
>NW_006779881.1:141883-153351 GCF_000442215.2 Lipotes vexillifer | reverse complement strand
GCTGACTCAGCAGAGCAGGCTGGGGCTGATTCTCCTGGACTAATGTGTCTTCTCCTGGGATTAGCTCACTCAGCTCTGGCTGGGAAAGGGGGAGGGAGATAGCCTCTCCCATCTCCCTCGGCTTAGGGGCCCTTGGGGAGGCTGTGGGCAGAATCTGGGGCCCCAGCAGGGCCAGTGACTGACCCTGTGTGTCCTTGACCTCATTCCCAGTGGGCCCTCATTTGACTGGGTCCCCAGGTGTCAAGGAATCTAGTTACCCTACCCCCCACCCCCTCACCCACTCCACATGGCTGGTTTACCCTGCGTTCAAATCCCAGCTCTGCTGTACAAAAGGCAGCACAGCCTGGGAGGCAGGAGAGCAAGCTCTGGAACCAGACCATCTAACCTCAATTTCCAGGTCCCCCACGCAGTCACTGTGTGACTTTGGGACAGTCACTTGCCCTCTCTGCGTCTTGGCTCACCGTTTGTGAGATGGGGGCAATGACCGTGCAACTCATAGGCTGCTGTGGGATCAGATGCATTACGGCTTACAAAGTGCTTGAGGTGTTGGCATGGAGCGGGCATTCAGAAAGTGCTTGCTCTTATTATTATACTGAGAGTTGAGTCACTTTAAGAGACCCTTAAGTTCTCTGGGTCTCGGTTTTCTCACCAGCAAAATGGAGATAAACCTTAATGTGCATGCTTGATAAGAGAATTGAAAAGGAGTAAACAGGTGAAGACATTAGTTGTTCCTGTCCTTGTTGTTAGTATAAGAGCCAGTCCCAGTGTCCCTCTTGGAGCAGGGGGCTCATGTCGTGTGGGATTTTGGATCCCTAGAGTGATGGATGCCATCCTGCGGCTCCAGGATCTTGTGCCAGTGCCGGCTGCCTCCCGGAAGCAACTCCTCTTCCTTGTGATGGGGGAGTTTGAGGAGATCAGCCATCTAGTTTCTAGCCCTTTGCCCTCCTCCGCCACTGCCCCAGCCCCAGCTCATGCCCAGGATGGGGTGGAGAAAGGAAGAGAATACTCTAGGAGAGTCCTCCCATGCTGAGGCTTCTGAGGAATCTTTGCTCATTCCTTCATCCCTACTTCCCTCTCTGTTTCTCTTCCTTCACTTCTTCATTCGCTCATTCATTCATTCACTCATTCATTCATTCATTTCTCTACAGGACATGGAGGTCGTGGGGTCTGCCTTTGTCTCAGAGAGAATCTAGTTCAGGCTTCAATCAGGGCTTCAGTGAATGATTCTGAGAGTGAGAGCGAGAGAGGAAGAGGGGGATTGAGAGGGAGAGGGAGGGAGAGAAAGCATTACATGAAAATCAAACTTTACATTGAGGAAAACTGTCGACAGTGATGCTATTTAGATACCATAAAATCAACAGCTAAATAAAAGGCCGGAGGAAAAAAAGGAAAAAAAAATCAACTGTATGACTAGTTTATTTTCTCAGCTGTAAAAGAGACAAAAATGACACACTCCCATAGATTTAACTTTTTTTCCCCTGTTTCATTGGGCTTCAGATGCACAGAGTTGAGTCCTCTGTGTCAGTTTAATTTGTCCCCTCTTCCCAGATTTCCGTTCCTACTCCTTACTCCCTTCCCCAATCCAGGAATCCACTCCAATATGTATTTTTTAAAACTACGTTCTTAAAATGTGTTTATCTTTATAAAATATGCATTTGGGGGGTTCATTTACAAAAATAGTACTGTGGGGCTTCCCTGGTGGCGCAGTGGTTGAGAGTGCCTGCTGATGCAGGGGACATGGTTTCGTGCCCTGGTCCGGGAGGATACCACATGCCACGGAGCAGCTGGACCCATGAGCCATGGCCGCTGAGCCTGTGCATCCAGAACCGGTGCTCCGCAAAGGGAGAGGCCACAGCAGTGAGAGGCCCGTGTACCACAAAAAACAGAAAAACAAAAAAAAACAACAACAAAAACCACATAGTGATTTAATCACCAGGTGGTGCTAATGGCAAAGGTCAGCTTCGTTATGGTGTTAGGTGGTCCCAGGGTGGGCAGGTGACCAGCTCATTACCAAAAAAAAAAAAAAAAAAAAAGTACTGTGCAGTAAATCTTTCTGGTCCCTAATTTTCTTAACACCGTGATTTTGAGGTCTGTCCAGGTTCCTCTACGTAGATTGCTCTGTTCCTTCTTGCTCCTGCATAGTATTCCATTAGAAGCAACCACATGCTTCCCTCATTCATTCCCCCAAGAGATAGACGCATCACCAGCACAGCCTCACAGCATTACTGAAGCATTAAGCAGAAAGCCATTAATGCTGAGCTTGCCCAAATTTCCCATTCCGTAAAGTCAGCTATCATTACAGGGATGTTATGATTGCTTCTATCAGGCCTTTAGGCTACATAGTTTCCATAATCTTTAATAATCAGTTGCACAAGGGCCTCTTATGCTCTCATTATGATGTGGCACAATTTTCTCCCTCACATATCACTGATGCTCGTGATAATCCACGTCCAGTGCCGGGTACAGGATTGAAGAGATGACTTTCATCAGGCCCCATGTTCTCAAGGGTTTCACAGTCTAGGAAATGGGCAATTCAGGGCAGGGGTGGGATGCAAAATAGTCAGTGATCTGTTCTGCTGGTGGAGGGCAGAGCCCCCGGCGTAGGGTTTTAAAAGTTGAGTAGGAGCTCACCAGGTGGATGCAGGGGGAGAAATGGGGCAGAGGTGTTTCAAACAGAAGGAACACCCTAGGTAAAGGGTCAGAAGCATGTAGCAGCTCAGCAGGTTTAGGAAACTTCATGGTTTTGTTATGGCTGAGGCAAAGGATATGAAAGGGAAGAGGCCAGAGGCAAGAGCTGTTTGTTGAGTTATTATGTGCCAGGCACTGTCGAAGCGGTTAAGTACAGAACCTCTTTTAAGCCACACAAGAACCCTAGGAAGACACCATTATCGTTCCCCTTTGACAGGAAAGGAAATGGAGTCCCAGAGAGGTTAGTAACTTGCCCACAGTCACACAGCTTATAAATGGATCCCTAAGAACTGAAGCCAGGCTGTCTGGGTTCACAGTCACAATGTTATGACCTCTGAAAGTTGAGAAAGGTGAGGAGGTCAGTGAGAAGGCCGACGAGGGCCAAGCAAGAAGGCACGGGAGCCTCACGTGAGAGCCGGGTGCCGCGTTGTGAGCGTGGAGACCACAGGAGTGCACGAGTGCTGTGTGCTTGAGTGCGTGTGAGTGCGCCAGGGCGGACGTGTCTGTGCCACAGGGCCAGTCCCACTAGGACTCAATGAGTGTGCGTGTGCGTGCGTGTGTGTGAGAGAATCTCACACTTGCATGTAAGTGTGGGAATCTCTGGCTGCCCATGGGCCTGAGCATGTGTCCTGTGGGCATGAGAGTGGGCCTTGGTGTCCTGCCCTCCTGGGGCCCCAGGGAAGCTGTCAGAGCCCATTAGCCTGGCCTGGTGTGAGGGGTCTGGCCTTGGCCTCAGAAGCTGAATGGTGCACATCAAAGGCAGTCTGAGCCTGGGACCAGTGGGGCAGAATAATTTAATGAGGGTCCAGGAGGGAGGCTGCGGCTGGTGAGGGTTGCCAGTATGTGCCCAGGGCAGCTCCCAGGCTCCACCGCCAAGCATCTGGGGTCTGCATGTGTGTCAGGGAGGGGAAAGGCTGTGCTGGGTACATGGCCACACTGCCCTCCTTCCCTGGGCACCAGCACAGCTGCATCTGAAGCCCAGGCTCAGGCTCCCCGCTTTTGCCTGGATGTCAATCTAGCCCCCAGTCTCCCCAAGGAACTTCAGGGGAACCAGGACGGCAACTCAGGCATTTTCATCTTTCAAGCCCTTCTGACATAGCCATGAGGTGGAACACACAGAGAATCATTCCCGGGTCAACTAGTCTAAGCCCCTTGTGTGTGTGTGTGTGTGTGTGTGTGTGTGTGTGTGTGTGTGTCCTTTTGTGAGGGCCTTGGGTCAGAGAGAGAAATGTGGGAGGACTCAGTCTAGTCAGTTTTTCTATGCATGATGTGGGAAGAAAAAGGAGGATTTTCTGCAGGGGTAGGAGGAGGGACTGAAGATGAAGGTTCATGGGAGGACACAGTGGCCCTTGCCAGGAAGCAAGGTTGTGCTTGCTTGTTGTGATGGGGCATAGCAGAAGTTGTCCCTGTCGTCAGGGTCTTGGGTAACAGGAACGCAGCCCCTTTTTGTCCAGCGACCACAGTGTGAGAGCATCTCTGGGAGGCCCCTCTGACAAATGTCTTTTCATGGCAAGAACCTCCCATGGGTTTTAGGTCCATCTACAGGGTCAGGCTCAAACTCCTTCTCTCTACATGTAAGGCTTCCTTCCAATTCAGGATCTATCATCTGAACGCATCCACAAATCAGTTTTTTCGGCTGTCACTGGATTGACCCATATTCTTGAACAGAAATGCTTTTGACAGGACAGGAATGCTCCCATTAGACACACACTCCCCTCCCGCCACCATCATTTACACTGTAACATTTTGTCCATCTACACCACCTGTTTGGCACCAGAAAGCACTTGATTTGGGACCCTTGAGCCTAAGCTCTTCAAGAGAGAGGCTTGTATATTTTATGTGTCATAATCTAGCACATAGTAAGTATTGATAATATGTGTTGAAGAGCTGACTCCAGTTTGCCTCATTTCCTGTACCTCAAGTCCACCCTCCACTCCTTACTTCACCCATGCTGGCCTCTGTTCTCTGAAACACAATTTTCCATCTGGAAAGCGTCTTGGTGAACTCCAACTCATCACTCCAGACCCAGATCAAGTGGCCCCACCTCTGGTCCAGGGTGGCTGCTCCCTGCCCTGAGCTCCCACATGCTGTGTCTGTCTCTGTGTTATAGCCCCCAATCCTGGCATTGTAATTATTTGTTTACGTGTCTGGTCTGTCCAGCTCAGAGCATCTGTTAGAGGACTTTGACAGGTGTCACTGTTCATGGGCTAGCCTTTGGGATTAGTCTGTATTAGATACATACATTAGTTGGCTTACCAACTTTGGTTGCCTTGGGGTGCTTTGCCCCCAAATCCTGGCGCCTTGATCCTCAAATTCAGTGGGTGTTGGAAGAGGCCTCATGATTCAGGGTCTGGCCCTTTTAGGGAGGAGCGTCCCCAGTGTGGCTCCAGGCAGAAGACAAATACTAGCTCTCAAGCTGGGACCAGTACTGCCGCCAGCCTGGCCCGGCCAGGCCCCTCCTGGCCTGTGACTTGGCACTTTCTGGGGCTACCTGCTGGGTTTGGCCAGGGCGAGTTGCCTGGGCCTGTGGGGAGCTGCTGGCAGCACACACTTGCCAGCGTTGCTGATGACGATGCCAGGGTGCACCCACGCAACACCATGTTGGTTCAGGCGCCCTCTCTTAAAGGCTCAGCGCGTAGCTCCCACCCCAGGGTCTAGCCTTAGCTGGGCAGGGTCCCTGATCAGGGTCAGCTCATCTCTTCTGCAGCAGGAGGGTGGTGCATGTGAGTGTGAAAGTGAGAGAAAGTGGGTGTGTGAGTACGTGTGTGTGAGTAGACAGATGAGTGAAAGGATCATGTGTGATGAGTGTAGGTGAGTGTGTGCTGTGTGTGACCACATATGACCATGTGTGTGTAATGAGTGGACATGTACAATGCCATGTGCACAGGCATACAAACCAACTGGGGATGTGGGTGGGAATGGCTGTTTATGTCTATGTGTACATTCATGGGTTTGTGTGTAACAGTCTCTGGGTAAGCTGTGTGGTGTCTGGATGTGTGTACACGTGACTCTGTGTGACAGCAGAAATGTGAATTTGAGTCCTGGTTCTGCCATTTCCTAAATGTGTTGAAAACTTAAATAAATCCCTTCCCCTCCTTCTGTAAAATGGGATGGCATAGACAAGATATCTCTTAAGTTCCCTTCTAGCTTTGATATTCAGTGACCAGTTTAGGAGTTGAGCACAAGTGTGTGAAAGTTGTGTGTGCACCTGTGTGTGTGTGCACGCACAGCAGCAGAGTGGTGCTATGCAAAGGGCATGGCTTTGAATTCTGATTCCACGTTTAACAGTTATGTGGTCTCAGCTTAGTCCCTTCCCCTCTCTGAGCCTCAGTTTCCTCGTCTGCAGGTGCTAGTGATTCTTACAGGGCTGCTGTGAGGACTAGGAAATATTGTTTGCAATGGGTCTAGCTCGGAATCTGGCTTAGTTCCCTCTGCGAGAGATGCATGTGTGCATGCATGTGTGTGTGTGCACGTCTGTGTGGATATGCGTGTGTGCATGTGGACGGCCATGCTCACATGCTTGATTGTGCAGGTTGGTCTGGAAAACAGAGTAATTGATCTAGATCACTCCTGCCCTCTGGGGTTTCTGACTGCTTGGGACACAGCCACCCAGGAGAGGTAGAGCTGGGCAGTCAATTTCCAGCTACCCATCTGGGCCCACGTGATTCTGAGGGCTCCCTGGTGCCCCAGACTGTCTGTCACATGGGCGCAGTGGCCTGGAAAGGAGGATTGGTGTGGGCAGGAGACAGGCCTCCTAAATCCGCTTAGTGCCCCCCCCCCCACTATTTGGGGTATTAGAGACTAAAGAAATGCTTCTTCTTAGAGGGTCAACTGCCAGCTTGGGATGGTGGCTGAGCTGAGCGTGAACCCCTGAGCCCCATGCCCATCTAGAATGAGGCTTCAGAGTGGAGGGCCAGGAACAGACAGGGCCCTGCCCTCAGAGAGCTCCCAGCCAGATGGAGAGAACCAGGAGAGTCAGGCTCGAAAGCGGGGCGGGGGTAAGGAAGGTTTTCTAGCAGGAAGCGGGCTGGAGGGACTCGTAGAGGCTGGAAAGGGAAAGGAGAGCATTCTGGATGGGAAGACCAGTGTGAACAAATGTGGAGAGATGGGAATGAGCAACGTGTGTGTGTGTGTGTGTGTGTGTGTGTGTGTGTAGGGGAGGACAGGAAGAGGGTGGTGTAGGGGACCTTGGAGAACATCAGATCCAATCTTCCATTTTCTTGGTGAAGAAATGAAGGTAGAGAAGGGAAAGGATGTGCCTCTGGGCAGAGGGCAGTCACTCTGCTTCCCAACTGGAGTTTCGGGTCTGCCCTTAATTCCTGGGTTCTGAAGAGGGGTGTCAAGCTGAGCTGCCACGGACCCTCCTTTAGCTGGTCCCACGGGGTTCTTGATGAACTGGGGCAGATGGTGAGCCGTGACGTGTGTCTTCAGGCCAATGGAAGGCTCTGGGGCTAAACATTATGTCCAAACAAATCTAGAGCAGCTACTAACACCTGGACCTAATCTGCCTGGGCAGGTGCCAAACTCAGACCCTTGACACCCAGAGAAGATCGCCAACATTGGACCACAGGTACTAGATGGGCTTCCAAGACACACCAGGAAAGGCTCCAACAACCTGACCTGGAGAGGAACACCACACCCAGACTCTGAACCCGGAGAAACAATCCCCACACCTGGACCAGGTGTACCTCTGGACCAGCTTCCATGGCAAACTTGGCCTGAGTGGATCCCTACAACTCCATCCAGAAACTCAGCGAAGGTCCCAGCATCTAGAGGAGAGCACCCAGAGAGGGTCCCGACACCCGAACTCTGAACGAGATCCCAACACTGGACCAGATAACATCTGATTGACTTCCAACTCAGACACAGAACACCCTGATTGTATCCCAGCAACCTGACCCAGAACACCCGGAGCTGGTCCCAACATCTAACAGACGCCCCCCTGCCCCGCTCCGTCCCTTCCGCCCCCAATCCATCTTCTGATGAGCTCATCCCGAGAGGCTTTCGCAGGTTCCAGGGCTTTTTCTGGGGGAAATCTGTGGTCGTCCTTCGGGATGCCTGGGATGAGGAGGGGGCAGGAGGCGAGGCCCACGCCCTTTGCAGGGAGGGCTGGGGGTCCAGCTTGAGGAGTGGGCTTTGGCTGCTGCCTGCTGGTGGGTGGGGTGGGAGCGGACGGGCGGGGAGTGCGCGGCAGCCCCCTCCAGCCGCCCCCGGCGCTGGGCGGAAACCGTGCGCCCTGCTAGGCCCAGCAGATTCCGCGCCGCGCGCCCCCCAAACAGCCCGCGGGGCGCTGGGCGCGGGGCCAGGAAATCCGGCGCCGGCTCTTGAAGCGGCCCCAGGTCGGGCGGGGGCGGGGGCGGGTGGCCGCTGGCACCGCAGCCGCTGAGCAACGTGACCGCGCGGCCCCACCGCGGCCTCGGGTCCCCACCGGGACAAGGCGGCCTCTGTGCCGACGCAGCTGATCCCAAATCCCTTCCGGCTGACAGCTCGCGCCGGCTGGGGCCCGGCGGCGTGGGAACCGGGTCGAGTGGGGCCGGGGGTGAGGTGGGCGCGAGGGGAGCGGAATCTAGTGGCGGCGCCCCCGCCCAGAGGCCGTCTGCTCCGGACAGGGTATTTCGCTCCCCCAGGGTAGCAAGAGTTACCGCACTTCCCAGACAGGGAGACTGAGGCTCGCGGTAGTGAGTAGTAGTCTTAGCCCATTTCTTGGTTAAAACCAGGGATCTAAATTAAGCCCCCGTGATAAAATACATACATTGTTGAGGGCTGGGCGGCATCGCGATCCCCATTTTATAAATGAGGGAACTGAGGCTCAGAGAGTTGAAGCCACCTGTCCAAGGTTCCCAGACAGGTGGAGTGAGGCTGGGACTGGAGCCACCTCTGCTGACTCAACGCGGGGCGCTATGTGTATGCAGTCCCCCTGCTGGACCCCCTGGCCACCAGGTAGTCATGGAACATCCCATGGGAGGTTCTGGGGAGGGTGTAAGCCCCTGGGTCCATCTGGTCAAGGAGTTGTGTTTCTGGGTTCTTGAGTGTGGTGGACCCAGTGAAAGTGTGGAGTTAATCTCTTGGAGGACGGATGTGGGGCTGAAGTGGGGAGTCATCAGAGTGAGAGGGACAGGTGTGGGGATGGAGAGGGGCTTGGAGGGAAATGAACCAGGGGGATGCCTGCTGAGTGCCCCTCTGCTCTGCCCTTAACAGCTGGGGACAAAGCTGGAATCTGAGAGGCTGGAGAAAGGGTCATGGAGGGGTGATGCTCTAGAACAAGCCTCACCCTGGCCTCTGGGAATAGGATGGGGATTGTCCGGTGAATTCTTTGGAATTAAAAAGTGGCACCTTCTCAGTGCAGGGGGAGCCTGGCTGGGCCCTGGGTTTTGTCCAGTCCCTGTCCTATCTCCCAGGACTGGGGCAGCTCAGGATTTTCCCCCCTTTCCTTGACTAATGTTCGATCTAGACAGGCAGTGTGGGGGCCAGGGGCGGGAGGGAGGATGGCAGGGGCTGGGGGTGGCGTGTTTGCCGAGTGTGCACGGGAGTCTCCCGGGGTGAACGTGCCTGTGTGTGTCTGCGCACGGGTTGCATATCTCTGTGTGACAGTCTTATGTGCCTCTGAGAATGGGCCTGCTTGTCTGGTGGGATAGGCATACTGTTTCTGCGTGTGTTGTTTGTGTGTGATTCCTTTTGCCTCATCTGGATCTATGTTATCTTTCTGGGTCTGCGTGTTTGTGGCTTTACTGGTATCAGTGAGTCTTTGTGTGTGGGCCTCCCTCCCGGCCCCCCGCCACATCAGGGCCCTGAATGCCACTTTGCTGCCTAAGTGTGCTGAGGAATGTGAGGGGCGAGGGGAGAGGGGAGCACACGTACTGGGCTGCAGGCCTGCTGGTTATGGAAAACTACTGAGGCCTCCTGGGGATGGGCTGGCCAAACCGGCCCAGAGCCTGGCTCGGCAGCTTTTGCCCTCCCAGGCTCCTCCCACTCTTCTCTGCAGGGCTGGGGACCTGCCGAGATGGGTCTTCCATTAAGCAGTGAGCACGGCCTCCCTCCCATCACTCCCCAGATGGCTAGCCGGGCCTCCGCCCTTCCCTGGGCCTAAGCATCCCTTGGAGAGGGGGAAAAGTGAGGCGGTGGGATTATATTTTCTCTGAAGCCCTTCCCAGCCCTGACATTCTCTCCATTCTGTGAACGTTAAAGGGATTTAAAGAGGGCAATTTCACCCCCATTTCAGGGATCGTGAAAGCATAGGGCCCTAGACTATTAGAGTGAGACAGGCTCCTAAGAATGGCCTCATCCTATTCCCTCCATCTTATACACGGGGAAAAAGTGAGGCCTGGATCCAGATCCCCCAATTACCTTCTGGAAGGACAGGGATCAAGTTTTCAGGTCTCCTGTCTCTCAGTTGCCGGCCCTTCTGCCATCATGGCTGCTTTTCAGCTCGGTCTACTCAGCATGGAAGGAGAGGCCTTTGAGATGGCCTTGAAGGATGGGAGGGCTTTGATATTTGGAGATGGGATTGAGCCAGACAAGCAGCCAGTGGCAAGAAGACATGGGTTGAGATATGGAAGTGGGCCGGTAAGGAGTGCAGTCAGGATGGAGAGCTGGGAGGCACCAGTTGGGCACAGTAGGTGATGGGACTGAAAAAGGTGTGTCTGAGGGGCCCCAGAGGCCAGGCAGAAGTGTGTGGACTTTATCTGCTAGGTGTTTCTGGCAGAAGAGGCCAATTAGCAGTGTAGCAGAGTGATTAAAGACAGGTGCTCTGCAGTCAGATCAAACTGTGTGTATTCAAATCCCAGTTCCAAGACTTTAGTAACTATAATTAACTGTATAACTGTGAGTGGGCTACTTAAACTCTATGTACCTCACTTTTCTCATCTTTGAAATGGAGATAATAACAGTGGTACTTTTCTCATCTTGTGGTAAGGAATAAATAAATAAATGAGAATGCAGGTAAAGCCCTCAACGCCTGACACATACTAAGGGCTCAGTAATAGTTATGATGATACGATGATATAACCTATATTTTAGGCCAGGCTGGATGGAAAGAGAGTAAAGGCAGGGAGACCAGTGGGGATTCTAAGGGCGTCCTGTGGATGAGAGGTATGGAGGTCCATGGTGAGGTCCCCTCAATGAGTAAGGGACCCAGGCAGAGGGCTCAAGGGGGTCTGGGCTGTTGCAGGAAGGTGGGCAGAACTCATGTTGAGTGCTGGGGAGTGTGAGGGAGATGTTGAGAA
Organism: Lipotes vexillifer; assembly: GCF_000442215.2. Lineage (NCBI taxonomy): Eukaryota > Metazoa > Chordata > Mammalia > Artiodactyla > Lipotidae > Lipotes > Lipotes vexillifer. The sequence continues at coordinate 142,441 of NW_006779881.1, read as the reverse complement.
TGGCTTCACTGTGGGAGGCGTGGAGGGACCTCCATCAGGGTTTGGGGAGGAGGGTAGGTTAGAGAGGTACTTGAGAGGTGAGTTGACCAAGACCTGGGGACAAGTCTCTGTGGCCAGCAGGAGGAGAGGCAGAGTCTGGGCTGAGCACTTGTGTTTTTGGCCCCGAGTGACTGGCACCTGGGAAGCTATCTTCAGAGTGGACAATGGAGGAGGGTTAGTGAGATGTGGGAGGGGATGGAGGAGAGAAGGGGCTCAGCTGTGCTGAGTGTGGGGTGAGCCCCCTGGGGATTTGCTATCAGGCCTGGAGCTCAGGAGCCAGGTCTGGGCTGGCGATGGGTGTGGGGACCATTTGATAGGCTCGCGGTGTGGGCGAGGTCATCCCAGGGACACTAAAGATAGAGAAAGGGGCCTTGGAGCCCAGCCAACCCCCTGCTTGGGAGAAGCAGCAGCCAGAGGGCTAAGGAAACCGAGGCGAGCTGTGGGCAGGGAGGGCAAGGGAAGGCTGGGCTCCAAGGAGGAGCGCAGACCAGGAGAGCTCCATGCTGGGGAACTGGGGAG
>NW_006779881.1:61705-141873 GCF_000442215.2 Lipotes vexillifer | reverse complement strand
AGGGGGGGCTTGGAGGCCACCAGGGACCCCTGCAGAACGCAGTCTGGAGAATAGGGGGCAAAACGCAAGCTGCAGGGAGGTGAGGGAGTAATTAATGGAGTGGGGGAAGCGGAGATGGAGGCAGGTGTCACACTGCCTGGAGGCTTGCTTGCTTGAGAAGAGGGAGGCACCTGAAGCAGCCAGACCAGGAAGGCTCTGAGCCTCTGGGTAAAGGGGGCGGGGGGTCCTCCCTATGTTTCAGGTAGAGAAACTGAGGCTCATTAGTGCACAAAGTTACAATAAATTAATGTGAAAGCCCAAGATCTCCAACTCTTAATGTAGCAATTTTTTTAAATGAACGATTGAAATTGTATAATACACACATACAGACACACACACACACACACACACACACACACTTGTTTTGATCACAGAAATAAAACATGCTTATTGGATAAACCTAGAAACACATGCACAAAAGTACAAGGGGAAAATACAAAACTTACCTGTAATTCTACCACCCAAAGATAAGCATTTTTACCATTGTGTATTATGACCTTCTACTTTTTTCCTCTGCTGATATACAGAAATAGACACTGGGGTCATGTACTTACTGTTTTGTAGATCCCTTGTTTCATTTAGCAACATGTCATGGATGATTTTCCATAGTATCAATAATATATATTCCTTAAGACTTTTTTTCCCCTCTTTTAGCTCACAGTCTAGTCAGGGAGACAGGACAAGGATGGGATCCTCTGACAATCAATCAGGGCAGAACAATGAGGCTGTGTCTTATCAGGGTGTCTGGGGCTGTGTCTGGGGCTAGAACACCAGACCAGGAGCCCGCTGGACTGGCTCATTCAGTCCTGGATTGGCCCCTGGCTCACCATGTAGCCTTGGATAATATATTTGCCCTCTGTTGACCTCAGAATACCAGAATCACAAACGGATTATGAGGAAGTCTCTTCAGGCCAGCTGCCATCACTGTGAAATGGTAGAGAGAGAGGCTTAGAAAGTCAAACAACTCTGACCATCATGATTCTGCAGGTCGGATAACTGCTTTAAGCCTCAGTTTCTTCATCTGAAAAGTGAGAATCACATTTACCTACTCTGCCTGCCAGGACTCTGGTGAGAATCCAGTTAGATGAACTGTTATGATGCCTAAGAACGACGAATATTTGGACAATATTTGGGCCACACGAACTCACTTGCCATTCCAGCAACCCTATGAGGTAGGTACTATTTTTGTACCTTATTTTTCCAGGTGAGGAAACCGTGGCTTGGAGAGGTGAGGTCACTAGTTCAAGATCACAGGTAGGAAGTGGCAGAGTTGGATTCAAGCCCAGGTCTCCCAGTTACCAGCACCATGGATCTTTACACTGAACTGCTCTGATGTGTGGTGTGTGCCTGAGCAGGTGGAGGGACAAAAGAGCCCTGGGAAAACAGACAGCTAGTGGGAAGCAGCCGCATAGCACAGGGAGATCAGCTCGGTGCTTTGTGACCACCTAGAGGGGTGGGATAGGGAGGGCGGGAGGGAGACACAAGAGGGAGGAAATATGGGGCTATATGTCTGTGTGTAGCTGATTCACTTTGTTATACAGCAGAAACTAACACACCATTGTAAAGCAATTATACTCCAATAAAGATGTTAAAAAAAAAAAAAAAAGAGCCAGATAATAAATTATGTTAGGCTTTGTGGGCCACAGAATCTCTAAAAAAAAAAAAAAAAGAAGAAGAGCCCTGGGAGTCTGGGGCCCTTTGCACCCTTGGTTCAGCTGTTGTTTTCCCAGGCACCACCATCTGTGGGGAGTGGCTGCCCTCTGCTGCCCTAAATGTGACTCGTCCTCTCAGGGAAGGGTGGCATGAGCTTGGAACAACCCCAACTCGTCCTTTCAGAGTTTGGGGGTTCAGGGAAAGTGAGTGCACTGCCACAACTTACTGGATGTGAGGCTGTGCCCCAGAGGGCTTTGGGTAGACGTTTCGTCAATTTCAGCCCCCATCTGCCTCTCATCCTGGTGTCATTTTGCAGGGTAGGTGGCCACGTTCTATTTCTGACTCAAGTGCTACTTAGAAGGGTGTTGCATCATTATTATTCTTTAAACCCTGCTTTAATGTTTTACAGGCACTTCTGTATCTATGTTACAACACAGCAGAAAAAAAAAAAATAGAATTGTTGCCAATCCTTATGGGGCAAATTTTACTCTGGGCTGATGAAAATTTTGTCATTGGACTGGCACCAGACTGCAAAGTGGTTCAGGCAACACCCAAAGATGTGTGCTTTAAAGGGCTTTCTCAGCTCATTTTATAGTCACCATAACCTTATGAAGGAGTTTTTTATGATCATTTTACATGTGAGAAAATAGGCTCAAGCTCCATCCAAACTTGTTTGAAGCCAAAGAACTTTGCAAGATGCCACACTGCCCCCCTGTGGCAGCCTTGTGGGTTACTCGGCAAATAGGCCATAGCAGCGTGCCTAGTTGTCTTCCAAATCCAAAGATGTTGTGCTTCTTTCTTTGTGATTGGAGGTGCCAGATGCAACAACTATCCTTCACTGTGGAGGGGGTATTCCGCAACATTCTATTATTACAGCTACTTGGTCTTCCAAAGGCTTGCCTTCTATAGGCCACCGACTCCAGCCAATTACAGGTGGTAATTTAAGTAACCGCATGCCATGGACTGGCAGTAGTGTCCCTTTTTCCAATATCAGTGAGTTCATTACTACTTTTGCATCTAAACAGATTGGAAAACAAATTCCAGAGCTATTTGCAGTACTAAAGACTTTCAGAGTTTAGTTAGGAAGACAGAGCAATTCTATGTATTCTGGGGATAAAGGCTTTAATACAGAATTGGGGGCTCACACAGCTGTGGGAAGAGCCAGCCAAGCTGAGGGAGTGGAAATCAAGGAAACTGTTGCTAAAAGTCAGAGAAGCTGACACACGAGATCTCTTCTTCAAGCAGTGAAGTGCATAGTTCCCAAAAGCTTGCCTGGAAAACACTGCAAGTCTCAGAAACCTCCGGAAAGCTCCAGGCATCTCAATTTGCAGTGGTAAAGGGGGCAGTTCTCAAGAACTTGTGTGAAGGTTTTGTGACACTTTTGTCTGTTCCTCTGTTTGGCTGCAACCACAGCTAGAGAATAATGGCTTCTACGTTGGCTGTACCTTCCAAATCTTGTGTGAATTCTTTTATTTGGCAAATTCTAACCTGGAAGCACATAGGAAAGGGGACTCTGGGAAATGCAGTTCCCAGTCTTAGAAGGGCGTGGCTGCAGCTGAACACAGACATGCACTCATGGCCAAGATACGGGTATATGTTTACTCTTTTGCCTCAGGGCCAAGTTAATTAACTCTGCTTTTCTCTGTTTTAATATATAGTCAGCAAGAATTTTGCAGAGTATCATGCTGTTCACTATATTAGTGGCACTCTACTTACAGACCCATGAGCAGGAAATGTCAAGAATTCTAGATGCCCTCTGATGGGAGATAAACTTCATGAAGGTTCAGGGGTCTGCCACTTGGTGAAGTTTTTAGGGCCCCTCTTATCCTGGAGCAGGAGTTGGCAAATTTTATCTTTAATAAATATTTTAGGCTTTGCAGGGCATAAGGCATCTGTCACCACTACTCAGTTTTGCCATTGTAGTGTAAAACCCGCCATAGACAACAGTTAAATGAATGGATGCGGCTGTGTTCCAATAAAACTTCATTCACAAAAATAGGAGGGGGATCATATTTGGTCTGTGGATAGTTGTTGGCCAGCCCCCACCCTAGAGGAGACACTCCTTCTAAAGGACAGATTGTTGCTCGTCACTCCTCTTACCGCTGAGAAAGGGGCACAACACTTGGTTGTATTTTGATGGTAGCATTTATCACACTTGGGAATATTGTTTTGACCCTTAATCAGGTGACTCAGGAGGCTTCCAGTTTTGACTACAACCCTGAGAAAAGAGGACTCTGCAGCCGATCCAGGCTGTGATGCCAGCTGTTCTGCTGCTTCAGCCATGTGACCAGCAGTTACCATGGTGCCCAAAACGTCTATGGTGAGTGAGGACACTGTGCAGAGTGTCTGGTAAGCTCCGATAGACCTTCTTGTGAAGATTTTTAGGTTTTGAAGCAGGGCTATGACTTCTGTGGTGGAGAAACACTTTCAATTTGAAAAATATTTCCTGGCCTGCTACTGGGCTTTGGTAGAGACTGAATATTTAACCACATGACACCAAGAGACTATGTGACCGTGACTGCTTAGCATGAGCTGGTTTTACTGGATCATTACAGATCCACTGAGTCATAAGGCTGGGTGGGCACAGCACCAATGCATTGTCTGATGAAAGTAATCATGTAGGAGTCATGAATAAATTATAAGGACAGGTGTCCCAGACTATCATGTCACCTACCAATGCAACTTATTCTATGGCATCAGGAAGGGGTCCCTATGACCAACTGATAGAGGATGAAAAGATTTGGGCTTGGTTCACTGGTGGTTCAGTGTGATTTGCTGGTGCATGCTAGAAAAGGAGTGTGCTCCTGATTACAGACTCTATCGGGGTGGTCCTGAAAGACAAGAGTGAAGGGGCGTGTTCTCAATGGGTAGAGCTGAAAGTGGTACACTTGGTCATGGATTTCCTATAGAGGGAGATATGGCTCAAGATACCTACACACACTGATTCCTGGGCCATGATGAATGACTTGGTCAATGGCCAAGAAGGAACAAGACTGAGAGGTTTGGGGAAGAGTTATGTGAGTGTGTATTTATGGGGGTGAACATAAAGCATACAGATCTCTGTGTCTTATATTAATGTTTTCCAGGGAGCATCCACTTCAGAAGAGACCACCACCACCACTCCGCCCACTTCCCTCCACCACCCTAGCCTCTCTCCTTGGCCATCCTAGAACTTGCCAGGTGAGCCCAAAGATAATGGCCATGGTGACATGGATGAAAGTTCTTCATGGACTCAACTACACTGAATCCTTCTCAACAAGGATGATTTAATCCTTGGCCTTCTAGCATCAGAGAATGATGCAGAGCCCTTGATACGGCATCATTCTCCAGAGAGACCTGCCAGCTACATGATGGCTGGTTGACCACATTGGATATCTTATACCGTGATGGAGGCAGTGATTTCTTTTTGCTAGAATCGATAATTTGATAGATTTGCATTCTCTGATTGCATAACCTTCACCAGTACTATTATCTGATATCTTACAGCATGCCTGGTTTATTGTTATGGCATCTCCTACATACTGCCTCTGGTCAAGGGGCCCGTTTTATAGCAAAGGAATTAGGCAATGAACTCATCACCACATGATTCATTGGTAAATATCTCATCACCTAGGAGTAGTTGGCCTGATATTAACAGTGGAACAACTAAGTAAAAGTTCACCTAAGACACCAGCTTAGGGACAGTACCTTATAGGGTTATAGTGCTGTTCTTTACATGTGGTATATGTGCTGAACCAGTGGCTGATATATGTTGCTGTGTCCTTAATAGGTAAAATATGTAGGTCCATGAACAAAGGGGTACAAGTAGGAATGACGCTTTCATGATCAATCCTGGTGACCTGATTATGAAATCTGTATTTACCATTCCTGCAAATATAGGGGGAAAAACGCTTCCTCCAGGGGACACAGTAAAATTTTACTTCCTCCTGGGGACCCAGGCTAAGACAAGTAGAACTTCAGAGTGGAGTGACTGGGTGAGAGGTTTTTGTTTTTTAAAAAAATGCTGTTGTAGAAATCAACAGAAGTGGTTTGAGTAACTAAGATAAAAGGGAGGGAATACTTTAAAGGAATGTAATTCAAAGGAACAAAGCAAAGACTGAATAAGCCCATAGAGCAGATGGGAACCAGGGAGGATCTGCTGATGTTTATAACAGAATTAATGGATGGTATTTGTGATAGTTTTAAAAGATGAGCACAAATTTTTGGATACTCCTTCCTTCAAGAGGTGGAGCCTAATCCCCTCTTGTTGAATGTGGGCTGTGCTTAGTGACTTACTTCTAATGAATAAAATATGGCAGAAATGATGGTCTGTGGCTTCTGAATCTAGGCCATAGAAAACATTGTGACTTTCACCTTGCTCCCTCTTCTATCACTTGATCTGGAGGAAGCCTGCAGCTGCCGTGTCTTGATGACTGTCAAGCAGCCCCATAGAGAGGCCTGGGTGGTAGGGACCTGAGTCCTCCTGCCAACAGCCATGTGAGTGCACCATCTTGGAAGCAATCTCCCGGTCCCAGCCAAGCTTTCATATGACTGCAGCTTTGGCTGACAACTTGACTGCAACCCTGAGAGGGCCTGAGCCAGAACCACCAGCTAAGAACCTCTAGAATTCATGACCTGTAGAAACCGTGGGGTAAATGTTTGTCATTTTTAGCGAGTGAGTTTTGGTGTAATTTGTTTTGCAGCAGTAGATAACAAAGACAGTATCTTTAAGGTATCTCCAGTGATTTTCTTTTTTTTTCCCGCGGTACGCGGGCATCTAACTGTTGTGGCCTCTCCTGTTGCGGAGCACAGGCTCCGGACACGCAGGCTCAGCGGCCATTGCTCACGGGCCCAGCCGCTCGGCGGCATGTGGGATCTTCCCGGACCGGGGCACGAACCCGTGTCTCCTGCATCGGCAGGTGGACTCTCAACCACTGCGCCACCAGGGAAGCCCTCCAGTGATTATTGATCTTGGTGTCAGTATTATTAGCCCCATCTGCAAAATAGTCACAGTAATTGTACCTCACTCATAGAGCTGTTTACGAGGCTATAAAATGCTCAATATAGTGCCTAGCACAGAGTGAGAATTCAATAGATGTTACTAGTGCTAGTAGCAGTCATCCTCATCATCATCTCAAGATTCAAATTCCCAGGAAAGAGTATCTGATTGACTTAGCTTGGGTTATGTGCCTTCCTCTTGGGCAAGGGAGCACAGGGCACTCTGACTGAGAGTCCTACAAAGTCTGTATTTCCTCAAAGGAAATTAAGATGCTGTTGCCAGGCAAGAAAAAGCAACACTAACTACAAAGGGTGTGTATACTTTAAGGTTCCTTATACATAAAGCCAAATTGCTTTCCAAAAAATGTTGTCTCAATATATATGCTCCTGCCAACAGGACGAGAGCATCCTCTCAGTCCACCTTTGCCAACATTGCTATTATCCTGAAGAAAAGAAGAGCCAGTTTAATGGATGAAAAATAATGATATCTTATTGCTTATGTCTACACTCCTTTACTAGTGAAGCTGAATATGTTTCCATGTTTTATTGGCCATTTGTATGTCTTGTTTGGTGAATTAAGGAACACTCATCTAAAAAGTGGGATATTGGGACTTCCCTGATGGCACAGTGGTTGAGAATGCACCTGCCAGTGCAGGGGACATGGGTTTGAGCCCTGGTCCGGGAAGATCCCACATACTGCGGAGCAACTAAGCCCATGCGCCACAACTACTGAGCCTGTGCGCCACAACTACTGAAGCCCGTACACCTAGAACCCATGCTCCGCAACAAGAGAAGCCACCACAAGGAGAAGCCCGTGCACCGCAAGGAAATGTAGCCCCTGCTCACCGCAACTGGAGAAAGCCCGCGCGCAGCAACAAAGACCCAACGCAGCCATAAATAAATAAATTAATTTATTTTTGAAAAAAAGGTGGGATATAGAGTTATTTCTATTGACTTATGTGATTTATTTACGTGCTAATGGTATCAATTTTCTGACATATATTACAAGTACTTCCTCAGTGTATGTTGTTTGTTCTAATTTTGTTTATGAAGCCCTTTGCTCACGATGTCAAATTTTTAATAAGTGAGATTGATCAAGCTTTTCATTTGTTCTATTCCTGCCATGTGTCATCTTTGGGGGGGTTCTGATCTTGCTGGAAATCTTGGAAGGTGGGTGGTACCTATAAGTTTAGTTGAAACATGAATACCAGTCTTAACTTACCTAAGAAGGCCAGAAAGCAAAGGAGTGGTCATTATTTACCAGCCCATTTGTTATTGGCCCTCCAGAACAAAAACTTGCATGACTTTCATCTTCTGCTGGATTGCCACTGCATGGGAGTCCCCAGCTCACACACGAATTGCAGTACATTTAAGGGGACAGTATCTTAGAGGAGAAAAAGTCAAACAATCAAAACAGGAGGGTCCTCCTGAGGTGCAGCCAATGAGTGATAAAAAACAGAACCGAAACAAAAGTACCACAAGAACTCCAAAGGCAGTGCAACTAAACCTCAAAGACTTTTCAAAAGTGCAAGACATAATTTCTATGTTTGAAAACTTGGCAAATTAATTAAGAAGTATGATCAGAGCTGAGAACTGAATTAACATTGGGATTGATGTTTAGGTTAAAATACCCTTATAATCCAGAGTAAAAATACAAAGAAGTTGAAATCATGAGTGAAAAAAAATGGTTGACTCAAATGATAGGACTAGGAAGCTGAACATGCTAATAATAGGAATTACAGAGGGTAAAAAGGAAAATAGATGGAGAAGTCATAATTAAAGCACAAATAGAAAAATACAGCTTTGTCTAGTTGAATGTGGGCTTACTTGGTCATTGAAAAACCCAGACAAATTCCAGTCTTTTGGCCTATATGTGAAAAATGCACATAAGTATAAATAATTAAAAGGAAAAGATATTACAGATGAAAATCTCCTGGACCTAAAGAAAGGGGAGCCTCCAGATTGAAAGAGCTCAAATAATCTCAGGCATGAATTTTTTAAAAAAGCAAAAAGACACTAAACTTCAAGGATCAAGAGAAAATCTTATAAACTTCTCTTATAAAAAGAACAGGTTACCTACAGAAGGAAAAAGGAATCTGACCTATGTTGGATATTTCATTTACAACAATGAAAGAGAAAAGATAGTTGAATAATGTCTATAGACTATTGAGGGAAACAGGCGGTGCAATTAAATAATCCTAAAGCCAGCAAGGACAGAATTCATCTGACAGCATGAAAGGAAAACATTTTCTTTTCTTTTTTAAAAAATTTATTTGTTTTCCTTCATATATATATTTATACAACTTGAAAATGTTATACTCCATTTATGGTTATTACAAAATATTGGCTATATTCCCCGTGTTGTACAATATATCCTTGTAGCTTATTTTAGACCCAATAGTTTGTACCTCTCGATCCCCCATCCCTATACTGGCTGTCCCCCCTCTCCCCACCGGTAACCACTAGTTTGTTCTTTATACCTGTGGGTTTGTCTCAAAGGAAAACGTTTTCAAACATATGAGGATTCAGAAAAACTACCACAAATGGACGAAACACAAGGAAAATATTTCATCAAATTGAAGATTGAATTGAAATAGTCTCAAGACGTAGAAGGGAAATAGTCCAGGAGACAGTGGTGAGCAGTGACTCTGATGATACACATAATTAGAATTAAATGGATGATAATAACATGCCTGGGATCTCCAGTATTAAGTGAGGAGGGTTCTTGAAACAGAAGAAACACGTGATTAGGCAAAACCTAAAAATAGACTGTAGTCTTAGAAATTATCTTGCTCCTTGTGATTCTGTTTATGATTAAATAAGAATTGGTATAAAACATGTATTGCCACATACAAGCATGAATGTGGGCTGGCAAGAACTGAAATTAAAGCACACTGTCTTGTTATTAAAGTCAAATGAAGAACAACCAGACAGAATACGGGAGAAAAAGAGGACATAACACAATTAACCAACTAGATCTAACAACATACACAGCACACTCTACCCATCGACAGCAGTATACACATTCTTCTCAAGTGCATGTGGGACATTTTCCAAGATAGAGCCTATGTTAGGCTCAGATGAAGTCTCAGTGAATTTAAAAAGATAGATATCATACAAAGTATCTTCTCTGAGCACAACAGGATGAAGTTAGAAATCAATAGCAGAAGTAAAACTGGAAAATTGTTAAATTTGTGGAAATTAACAGGCTCAGATAATCAATGGATCAAATCACAAGGGAAATTGGAAAATACTTGAGATGAATGAAAACAAAAGCACAACATATCAAACCTTATCAGTTATACCTTAATTTAAAAAATTAAAATAAAAAACTTATCAGATGTGGTGAAAACAGCGCTAAGGGGGAAATTTGTAGCTATCAAAGTTTACGGTAAAAAAGAGAAAGATCTCAAATGAACAACCTGATTTTACAACTTAAGGAATTAGAAAAAGAACAAAACTAAACCTAAAGCTGGTGGGAGGAAGGGAATAATAAAGATTAGAGCAGAGATAAAGGAAATAGAGAACAACAAGAAAAACTGAAGATCAGTGAAACCAAAAGTTGGTTCTGTGACAAGATCAACAAAGTTGGCAAACCTTTAGCTAGATGGACGAAACAGAGACTCAAATTACTAAGGTCAGAAATGGAAGTGGGAACATTACAACCAATTCTACAGAAATAAAAAAGATGATGAAAGAGTGAGTGAGAGAGAGGGAGGGAGGAAACAAGTGTAACTAACACTGGAAATGTTTGTATAAACAGTTTGACCCCTAAAAGTTAACCAATCTTAGATTACTTGTGTCAATATTTAGTATAAAATGTTTAAGTATGTAATACAACCTTGGAATTCTCCTACTAAAAGAGGGCATTCCTCTAGTCGTTAGAAATATACCTAAAATCAAGGTATCTGCAAATAAGAGTGCTCTGGGTTTGGTTTTTGCTAAAACTGGAACTAAAAAAGTTTTTCTCTTCAGTTCAAATCTTGATATAATTTCAGACTTACAGAAAAGTTCTGATAGAGTGGAAATGCTAATACAAAGAGCCATTGTTAACACTTTGATATTTCTCTGTGCGTATAATTGTTTTGAATTTTCAAGAGTAAGTTGTAGACACAATATTTACTCTTAAATATTTCAATGTATATATTCCCCAAACAAGAGCATTTTCTTAATAGCTTCAGTCTAATGATCAAAACCAGGAAATTAACATTGACAATACTATTTTCTTTTCTTTTTTCACTTCCCTTCGCACATTTATTTTTTTTAATTTAATTTTAAGTATAGTTGATTTACAATGTTGTGTTAATTTCTGTTGTACAGCAAAGTGATTCAATTTATAAATAAATAAATAAATAAATAAATAAATAAATAAATATATATGTATACACACACACACACACACACACACACACATTCTTTTCCATATTCTTTTCCATTATGGTTTAATCACAGGATATTGAATATAGCTCCCTGTGCTATACAATAGGACCTTGTTGTCTATCCAGTCTATATATAATAGTTAGCAGCTACTAATCCCAAACTCCCAATCCTTTCTTCCCCCCATCCCCCTTGGCAACCACAAGTCTGTTTTCTATGTCTGTGAGTCTGTTTCTGTTTCATAGATAAGTTCATTTGTGTCACATTTTAGATGCCACATATAAGTGATATCATATGGTATTTGTCTTTGTCTGACTTACTTCACTTAGTGTAATAATCTCTAGGTCCATCCATGTTGCTGCAAATGGCATTATTTCATTCTTTTTTATGGCTAAGTAATATTCCATTGTATATACATACCACATGTTCTTTATCCATTCATCTGTCGATGGACATTTAGGTTGTTTCATGTCTTGGCAATTGTGAGTGGTGGTGCTATAAACATAGAGGTGCATGTATCTTTTTGAATTATAGTTTTGTTTGGATATATGCCCAGGAATGGGATTGCTGGATCCTATGGCAACTCTATTTTTAGTTTTTTGAGGAACCTTCATACTGTTTTCTATAGTGGCTACATCAATTTACATTCCCACCAACAATGTAGGAGGATTCCTTTTTCTCCACACCTTCCCCAGGATTTGTTATTTGTAGACTTTTTAATGATGGCCATTCTGACTAGTGTGAGGTGATACCTCATTGTAGTTTTGATTTGCATTTCTCTACTACTTAGCAATGTTGAGAATCTTTTCATGTGCCTATTGGTCATCTGTATGTCTTTGGAGAAATATCTATTTAGGTCTTCTGCTCATTTTTTGATTAGGTTGTTTGTTTTTTTGTTATTGAGTTATATGAGCTGTTTGTATATTTTGGAAATTAAGCCCCTGTCAGTTGCATCATTTGCAAATATTTTCTCCCAGTCCATAGGTTGTCTTTTCATTTTATTTATGGTTTCCTTTGCTGTACAAAAGCTTGTGAGTTTGATTGGGTCCCATTTGTTTATTTTTGCTTTTATTTCTATTGCCTTGGGAGACTGACCTAAGAAAACATTGGCATGATTTATGTCAGAGAATGTTTTGCCTATATTCTCTTCTAGACATTTTATGGTGTCCTGTCTTATATTTAAGTCATTAAGCCATTTAAGTTTAGTTTTGTGTATGGTGTGAGGGTGTGTTCTAACTACATTAATTTACACGTGGCCTTCCAACTTTCCCAACACCGCTTGCTGAAGAGATGACACAATACTATTTTCTATTCTACAGACCTTATTCAGATTTGCCAATTGTTCCAATAGAGTCCTTTATAGCAAAAGAAAAGTTTTGATCATGCATTGATTCCAGCTGCCATGTCTCTTTAGTCTCCTTTAAGCAAGAAGAGTTCCTCGGTCTTTTTTCCTCATGACATTGACATTTTGAAGGAAATATATTACTTTCTTATTGCCTCTGTAACAAATTATCACAAACCTAGTGGCTTAAAATGACACAAATTTATTATCTACAGTTCTGGAGGTGAGAAGTCCAAAGTGGGTCTCACAAGCCTACATTAAGGTGTTCACAGGGCTATATTCCATCTGAAGGCGCTAGAGGGTAATCCATTTGCTTGCGTTTTCTAGCTTCTAGAAGCTGCCTGCATTCCTTGGCTCAAGGCTCTGTTCCTCCACTTTCAAAGCCAGCAATGTTGGCTGAGACCTTCGTATGCTGCCATTTCTCTGGGTCTCTCTCTTCTGCCTTCTTCCACTCGTGAGGACCCTTGTGATTAGATTAGACCCATGTGGCTAATCCAGGATACTCTCCCTATCTCAAAGTCAGCTGATTAGCGATCTTAATTCATCTGCAAACGTAATTCTCTTTGCCAGGTAACCTAACATATTCACAGGTTCTGAGGATTAGTATGTGGCTATGTTTTGGCTACCACAACAGGCCAGTTAGTTTTAAGAATGGCCCTTAATTTTGGTTTGTCTGATGTTTCCTTATGGTTAGATTCAGGTTATGCAAAGAAATGCCACAGATGTACAATTGACCTTGTATCTGGAAACCTTGATGAACTTGTACTGGTTTTAGTCTTGATTATTTTGGATGTTCTGTGTATGTTCATATCATCTGTGAATAGTAATACTATATATAATATTTTCCCTTCTAATTTCTTCCTTCCTTCCTTCCTTGCTCCCTCCCTCCCTCCCTTCCTTCTTTCTCTTTTCTCCCTCCCTCCCTTCCTTCCTTCACCGTTCGGGATCTTAGTTCCCCCACCAGGGATTGAACCAGGGCCGTCGGCAGTGAGAGCGCAGAGTCCCAACCACTGGATGGCCAGGGAATTCCTCCCTTCCAATTTCTATACTTATTATTTTTCTTATCGTATTGACCAGGACCTCCAGGACTATGTTAAACAGTAACTGGGATAGCTGGCCTTCTTTCCTTGCTCTTGCTCTTACGGGGAATACATCTAAAATTCTATGCTAAGTGTAATGTTTGCTATAGGCTTTTCATGTATAGCCCTCATCTAAATTAAGAAAAGTCCATTCCTTTCTTCTTTTTAATTTAAAAAAATTTTAAATTTATTTTAAAATTTTTTGGCTGTGTTGGGTCTTCGTTTCTGCGCGCGGGCTTTCTGTAGTTGCGGCGAGCGGGGGCTACTCTTCGTTGCAGAGCACAGGCTCTAGGTGTGAGGGCTTCAGTAGTTGCTGCATGCAGCCTCAGTAGTTGTGGCACACGGGCTTAGTTGCTCCGTGGCATGTGGGATCTTCCCGGACCAGGGATTGAACCCATGTCTCCTGCCTTGACAGGCAGATTCTTCACCACTGCGCCACCAGGAAAGTCCCAAATGACCCTTCCTTTCTAACTTTCTGAAATTTTTTTTATTAAAAAATGTTGAACTTTGCAGGGTTTATCCCCTACCCTCTGAAGCACATGCATCTTACCAAGGCATTCAGAGTTTCTGTCACCTTTTGCTCATTAGATGTGACGTTTTGTGGGATGGTCAAACAGTTCAGGACCTTTTGGATTCTATTATAACAGAGGGAAGGTGAATCAACATAGCCCTGGGGAAATGTGAATTTTGTGAATGTGAATATGGAGCTTGTGAATGCATAACGAAATCTGTCCCACCGATTGCAAACTGCTATGAATCCTCCTGTATGATGGGGATGGGAAAGAATGCTTTCACTGAATCAGTAGACACTTACCTTGTGGCTGAGGCTGTGATAATTTGCTCTAGTAAAGATAGTTAAGTTTGTGATATTCCTCTGTCATTTGCTGTCACCCATGTAGTTTTTTCAGGGGTCAGTCTGATTAACTAAATGGGGATATGATGTAGGTTTATAGTACCTTTAAGTCTCAAGGGTAGCACTAATCTCTGCCATTTCCCCCAGGATACAAATTGTGTTTGATTTATTCTCTCGGTGGGGGGAGGGGACAGTCTCAGTGACTTCTGCTTGGTCTCTTCTACGACATGTCAAGTTAATGTGAGGGTTCTGCCAAATGCTAAAAATGTCATTCCCAACTATACACTTCAAGAACCAGGGAAATGCCCACAAAGTGGGCCAGTGAACCCAATGTACCTACTGTTTTATGAACCTAATCTAAGACTTATTACCGAACCCCCATACAACTTTATTTTAACAGTGGGGGCATGATGGAGCTTTGGGTCCCTAGGTATCAACATCAACTCAGCCCCCATGTATCCTTATAAGTAAAAGGTAATAGGTAATCTCTTTGGGGTTGGGGTACTGTGAAAATCTCTACTGTATTCACTTTGCACAGTGTTTCAGGATTTTTTTTTTTAACAGGGACCTGGCCTCTCCTTCAGTTGATGGTTTTGCCTCTGAGAACTGGCTCATGATTGGAAATCGGACAAGGAATAGTGACTTTCCATGGAGTAGTTGACCGAAGCCTTTTGCTCATCTATTCTTCACTGTTTTTGAGTATATAAATTAAGCGATTCCCCTGTTAGCTGCTCATCTATCTTGCCCTTAGAAACACCATGTTCTCTGATCATCTCCATAGATCCCTGAGGCTCAGGTCCTCTTGGTTGCCATTTTGATCTTATTGCCCATCACATTATTATGCCTCACGTTGCTTCTAATAGCTAAGTGCTGCCATCAGACCTTTGCTATTCTGGGATCCAACCATCACTATTGCTGCTATGGAAACTGGTTCTGGAATAGCTTCTCCTCCTGTCAGTCCAAGCCTATTGAGTTTTTCAATGATGCTAGTGCCTTCTCCAGTCATATTATGCTGAGATTTGAACCTAGTTTAGACTCTGGTGATGAGAGGGGTGAGAGCAGATCTTTAGGAGTGCAGGCACTGTACTGTGAGGCGCCTGCCTCATTTGAGTCATCTACATAGTCTTCAGGTAAGGGGGTCCTCTATCTCCCCATGAAGAGGAGTGGTATACTTCTTCAGGACCAGAAGTTTCAGGGGGTGTCCAAAACGTAGGGCTCTTAAATGCACTTACCTGGATGGCCCCATTCTAATTCTCAGGTCCCATCCCTTTCCTATCAGGGCGTAGAAGACTTGCTTAGGTTGAGAATTCAGTCTGCTCCAAAGTTCTGCTTGTCTTACAATTAAGAAGGTAGTTTTGTCTGTTCTCTGTCTGTAGGAGATGAGGATTTCTTTAAATGTTCCCAAGGAGGGTCTCTGATGCTCACACTCTGCTTTAAACCTTCAATTAATAGATTTAATTCTGTTATTTTCTCACTTTAACAAATCAATGGCATTTAGCAACAGCTGTCCAGTTTCGTAATCCTCATACTTGTTCTTTTCCCCAAACCTCCCAAACACCTAAAATACTACCCCAGCCTGTGCGTTCCTGTCAACCTATATGCCATCTAGTTCACTACAAGTGAAACTATTGGCAATCACCTATCTATAGCATGACAGGAGCTATCAGAAAAAACTTGTGTTCTCAATTAGAGCAGAAAACCTGATAATTTATAATCTTGTTTCTGCCTCCCTCTCCAAACTTATTTTCCACTACATTGTCACAGAAACCTTTGCTCTAGTCATACTATTTGTTGTTCTCTGAAGACATGATGCTCTCTCTTTACTCTGTGCTTTTGCACATGCTGTTCCCTGTGTCTGGAATGCCTTTCCACTAGTTTTCTGCTTTTTACTCCACATTCAGTGCAAGCGTTCTTTCTTTCTTTCTTTCTTTTGGTCACACCACGCGGCATGTGGGATCTTAGTTCCCCCGACCAGGGATTGAACTCCTGCCCCCTGCAGTGGAAGCACAGAATCTTAACCACTGGACTGCCAGGGAAGTCCCTCTTTCTTTTTTAAATGGAAATATAATTGACATGCAACATTATATTAGTTTCAGGTGTACAACATAGTGATTTGACATTTACATACATTATGAGATGATCACCGTGATAAATCTAGTTAACATGTCATCATTTAAAGTTATTACCATATTTTTGGCCATATTTCCTATTCTGTATATTACATCTTCATGACTTATTTATTTATAAATGGAAGTTTGTGCCCCCTAATCCCCTTTATCTATTTTGCCCATCCCCCCCACCCAGCGCAATCATTCTTGACTCTTGAAATCATATAAACTATCTCCAAATCTTGCCCAAAATGGGTGCTCTTCTGTGCATCTAAGGTACTCTATGCTCACTCTTATCTCAGAAATTATTATATGTGTTAAATTTAAATGTGGTACAGATACTCAAATTCTGTTTATTTTTTTATGTTTATATATATATATATTTTAACATCTTTATTGGGATATAATTGCTTTACAATGGTGTGTTAGTTCCTGCTTTATCAAATTCTGTTTAAATCAGAAATCTCCTAGCGTCATTTTATTTTTTACCTGTGTATGTATTCAATATGAGAAGAGGAAAATGCCATTTATCCTCTACCAGCTTAACAAAATAAAGTTGCAAGTATTTACACCTTCCATAAAATAGAGATGCCAGCAATTATTAAGGAAGACATCTGTATGGTCAGGCCATTCAAAATGGCTGTTCTCTTGCTCTCTCTACATCCTCTGCTTGATCAGTCCCTGTTTCACTCACATGACTATCCAATCCTCCTAATTATGGGGCTTAACCAGTAACTGCCTATGTTCTTGCCTCCTGCCCCAGCTGCTGGTTTCCCTGGTAACTGATGAGCCAAACGGACATCAATTCCCCTATAAATGGTAGCTTTCTTCTCCCCACCCCCCAGTAGTGAAGATTGTTGCCATGTCCTGCCTGCTATCTGCTGTACATGGTGAGGTGTCACTCCGGGACCTTGCTTCAGACTTGTAAGGTGTCCTATGCAATAAAACAATTGATGACTCTATCATTGTATCTGGGCTCTTCCTTCAGTCTTGCGGCTGGGCAACTACAAGGCTTGCAGGCCTGTGGGGTGCAGCCCAACAACAGTCAATCGTTAAAGGCCTTTTTGGGATTAAAGATTATTTTCATTGGATATACCAGCAATCTCAGGAGCCCTGATGATTTAAAGGGCTACCTTGTTAGTAGCCCTTTGCAAGAACAATTATATGAAGCAGAATAGTTTCTGCTTATCTACAGCTGGGAGGAAGGAAGGATCATTTCTTTTTGCCTAGCTAAGAGTTCTTCCACTAGCAGTTAGAAGAAACTACAGTTTAAAAGATCGCAGAAAGGGAGACACGGGTTTGGGAAGGTGGTGTAGGAGAAGCGGCACTTAAGTTAGGTCTTGAAAGGTGAAGAGAAGGAGGAGAGAACTTCCTTGGGATAGGGAATGGCAAGAGCAAGGATTGTTTGCCATGTGTGGGGTTTGGTGAAACTAGCTTGAAGGATTATCTTGGTAATTGGGAAGTAAGTACTGTTGAGTAGATGGGCTGAGAAAGATTAGGATGGACCTTGAAAGCTAGGCAAAGGGAGTTTGGATTTTTTTTTAATTAATTAATTAATTTTTATTTTTGGCCGCGTTGGGTCTTCATTGCTGCATGTGAGCTTTCTCTAGTTGCAGCGAGTGGAGGCTGCTCTTGGTTGTGGTGTGCGGGCGTCTCATTGTGGTGGCTTCTCTTGTTGCAGAGCACAGGCTTTAGGCACGCGGGCTTCAGTAGTTGTGGCTCACGGGCTCTAGAGCTCAGGCTCAGTCGCTGTAGCGCACGAACTTAGTTGCTGCGTGGCATGTGGGATCCTACCGGACCAGGGATCGAATCCGTGACCCCTGTCTTGGTAGGCGGATTCTTCACCACTGCGCCACAAGGAAAGTCCTGGGAGTTTGAATTTAATGTGATAGTAAACAAGGAGTCATTTGAAATTTCGAGCAGAGCACTATTTTGACAAAAGCAAAGCTTTAGCAAGGTTAATTTGTTAACTGTAGGATGAGTCAAGCCTCAGTATCTCATCCCTTTGGCTTTAACCTCTTCCTTCCCAAACCCGACCCTAATTTTTTAGGGCAGAGGTTCTCAAGTATTTTAGGGACATGGACCCCACTGAGAGTATGATGAAAATCTAGGACCTATTCCTCAGAAAAATGCCAACTCCAGATTTTTCACAGATTCCCTGAAACCCATCCATGGATTCCAGGATAGTTTCCAGTCTTAAGAGCTAATGGATTTTAGCAATATTGAAATGGCTACTATGTTTTGAATGTTAACTATTGACTAGGCTATGCGTTTGTTTTGTGAGTGGATTGCAGTCATAGCTCAATATAATTTTTAATCTTGCATTCTTATTTAATGTGTCATAACCATTTTCCATGTTATTGCATAGTCTTTTAAAATTTTAGTCACTGTTTAACATTCCACTGAATGGATATTTCCTTATAGTTGTTCATCTATGTGGCTTTTAACTTATTATAGACCGGATGGACATCAAACATCATTGTGCAAATAACTTTTCCATTATTTTGGATTAGTATTACAGGATAAATTCCTAGGAAAGGTCAAAGTATTTAAACATTTTATTTGACAGTTAGTACCAAATTGCTTTCCAAAAGAAAGGGCCAATTTAGCCTCTCACGCATTAGGAAAATGTTATTATCCTTTGCTTTTCTTTTTTTTCTTTTTTTCTTTTTTGTGGTACGCGGGCCTCTCACTGTTGTGGCCTCCCCCATCGTGGAGCACAGGCAGCATATGGGATCTTCCCAGACCGGGGCACGAGCCCATGTCCCCTGCATCGGCAGGTGGACTCTCAACCACTGCGCCACCAGGGAAGCCCCGTTTGCTTTTCTTTGATTGACACTGTTAATATTTTTTTCCATATGTTTATTTACTAATTTGCTGTATTTTATTAGAAATTGTTCATGTAAAGGTTAATTGGAAAAATGAGAACGTCCATTTCATTAGAAAAGTCTCAGTTGATAATGGTATCTTTAGAAAACAATAGAGCCCCTTTCTAAATGCAGGTGAAGTCAATATCTCCTTCTTAAAAAAAAAAAAAAATCTCCTTCTAGAGAAAGGGTATATATGATGTTAGTAAAGAACTTTCCTGGGTCAGGATCAGGGTATGTGAATTTGTATTTGTTCTTTAAGATGCTCGAGTGGCTTTTAATATGATTGTATCATCTATCCATTTTCAGAACCTTATGTAAAAGACTGCTTTCACGTGACTGTATCAGAGAAAGGAGGGCATCTCCAAATACAGAAGGTGGAAGAATGAAGATTTGACCCAACTTCCCCAACTGGCACAGGGAAGGATTCTCTTAAAGCAAGCATTGGCTGTTTCCAGCCAGTTGTAAAACAGTAAACAGCTCATATGATCATAAATGGGCATGGCCCAGAGATTCATAGCAATATTTTATTTCCCCATCAAGACCAGGAAATTCAGCCTCTGAATTTTTCAGTCTGAAAAAGATACAACCAATCACATTCCAGAGTGGGAAAGTGAGGATTCTTTTCTTTTGGAAGTTTTTCAAAATCAAGGTTTCTAGCTATGGGTTTTTGTGCAAACAACCCAATTTCTCTTTGCCTTAGTTTCCTTATTGTAAAATGAAGATAACAATAGCCTCTGCCTCATAGGGTTGTTGTGAGAATTAATATGCCTAAAATACTTAGAACAGTCCCTGGCACCATGCAAGCATTAGCTATTATTAACACTATTATTGTAACTATTGGGTCAGAATTAAAATTACATTAGAATTAGAATTTTAATATTCTTTATAAATTCTTCTAGTGTTTACCTTTTAAAAAAATCTAGAAAATTATACACTTAAAAGATAAATATTAAGAAAAAACTTGATATAGGAGGGTGAGGAAAATCATATTGTCCATATTATAGTCAGAGAAAGGCTGCTCATTGGGAGATGTGTGCATACTGCATGGCAAGTTGGCTGAGTCTTGTGTTACAGTGATTTTTATTTTGTATTGTGCCAAGCCAACTGGGAAACTTATATAAAGAGGGATTGTTTATAATATTATCAAAATACATAGGAATAACTCTAACTAAAAAAAAAAATCAATATTAGTTGATGAGTTTCTTGACACAGAGTTTTTGCTTTGAGGCTGCATTTATGCAATTGTGATCATATGCCCCCAGAGGGCTTTTGTCAATGACTCCCAGATACAGGATAAAATCTTTGTGTCTTCACAGTCTGACCCTGCTCATGTCTAGCCCTGCAGAGAGTGGTCGAGGAAGTGAGTGATGGTAACTGAAGCAGAGAAGGTAAGCAGGGTTCAGATAATAGAGGGTCTTGTGTAGCACTAGGAAGTTTGGACTTTATCCTGAGGGCAGTAGGATCCATAGAAGGATTTTTAAGTAGGGAGTGACCATCAGATTCTAGAAAAATAACATTGGTAATAGTGTGGAATGTTAGGTAGTTAAGTAAATGTGGATACAGGGAGGCCAATTAGAAGGCTGTTTCAGTAGTCCAGGGGAGAGGTTAGTTATAGATCTGTAGATATCATTTATGGTCAAGTATTATCAAAATACTTTGTGAACATTATCTTGTTTAATGCTAACAGTCTTGTGAGATTAGTGTTATCTTTGTTTTATGGATTGCAAAATCGAGGTGTAAATCAGGTAAGCAATTTGCTCAAGGCCACACACAGACTGATTCAGAAGCTGGGTTTCTAACTGTGGTGTGTCCAGTTTCAAAGCCCATGATCTTGACCAGTAAAGCTACACTATTATTCTACTGACATGAATTATAATAGGGGCAATTCAGAAAGAGAGAGGCAGCTAAATGTAAGAGATACTAAGGAGGAAGCATCAGCAAGACCTGGTGATTGACGAGATATAGAATCTGAAGGGAAGGGAGGAGCTGAAGTTGACATATAGGCAATGGGGCAGGGCAGAGGTGGGAACCCCATTCCTAATTGTTTCTATGTGGTGGAGCTTTTAAAGGGACCTCCTGACCTCTCTCTGCTTCCTCATTCTTCTTTCCTTCAAGGAGAGGAAAAGTGGCTTAGCTGGTAAGTTTGGAAAAAGCTGAGCTACTTGGTTAAGTTCCTTCCCCTCTTTTCTTTGGGAATGGTCTACTCTTCCATGTCTTAAGTTTTATTGGGTTGGTCACCAAGTGGGAGGCGTGAAGAACCCAGAGCTGTCTTTGACTGCTTGGGTGTATCGGTTCAGATTAATTTCACTGAAGGTGGCAGAAATCCAAAACACCATAGCTTAAATGGATTAGAATTTTTATTTTTTTACATAATGTCCAGAGGTAGGCAGGCCAAGGCCAGTGGACTTGATGGCTTTGTGCCCTCAAAGTCCTTGAGGACCCAGTTGCCTCCTGTTATTGCTCAGTCATACCTAGAGTACAGGGTGCTCTGAGGACATAAAACTAATACATTCTTGCCATCACATCTGTGTTCCAGGCAGCAGGATGGAGGAAGGGAGGAAGGAGGGAAGAAGAAGGCACCAAAGGCAAAATTTAGGGAGGTTTTCCTTGAAGCTGCCTTGTAGACCTTCGGTTTATATCTTGTTGGCCTGTACACCTGGCTACAGGGAAAGCTAGGAATTATAGTCTTTACTCCAAGAAGCCATTTCCTCAGCCCAAAATAGAAAGTGAAAGACAGAATAGGGAATAATCAGCAGCCTCTGCAGCAGTGGGTGTGAGTTTGCCTAATTCAGGGATGAACTTAACTGAGCTCATTTTCCCCAGGTCTGAACCCTGTCCTCCAAAGTAGCATTTAAAAACACTTTTTTTTAGAATTTATTTATTTTATTTATTTTTATTTTCGGTTGCATGGGTCTTCATTGCTGCACATGGGCTTTCTCTAGTTGAGGCGAGTGGGGGCTACTCTTCGTTGTGGTGCACGGGCTTCTCATTGCTGTGGCTTCTCTTGTTGCGGAGCACAGGCTCGAGGCACGTGGGCTTCAGTAGTTACGGCACGCGGACTCAGTAGTTGTGGCTCGTGGGGTCTAGAGAGCAGGCTCAGTAGTTGTGGCACATGCACTTAGTTGCTCCGAGGCATATGGGATCTTCCTGGACCAGGGCTCGAACCCGTGTCCCTGTATTGGCAGGTGGATTCTTAACCACTGCACCACCAGGGAAGCCCCAAACTAACATTTATCAGTAGAAAAGCTGACGTTTATCTACATCTCTCTTACTCCTGTATCTATTTCTCAGTATTCCAAGCCTGTTCACTAGATGTTGGTGTTTTGAAGTAAGACTCCCTTTTGCCCCCTAAAATCAGCTTTATATTCAATTTTTTCCGTTAGATAAACAATTTTGCCAATTAGATAAACTATCTCCCTCCTTTTGAGGAGGAGTCGGTAGCGGGTTAAGAGACGGGCATAAGTTACCTTCCTGTTGCCCACCCCTTCCCACCCGCAAGGAGTGGAGCACAAATTTCCTGTGGAAACATTAGGTTATGGCATCCCTGTCCCCCCTCCCCACCCCAACTAATACTATTGGTGGCAGTTGCTTGGTCAACCTACAATAACAGGGACATCTGAATGCATACGTTTTTTCACAGCTAAAGCCTTCATAGTATGCTTTTCTTTATGCCCCTAAATATAACTTAAAAATAACAAACCTACTGTAATTTATTGGGGCCTTTCAAATAGAGCTCGTAGTCTTCATGTCTTTCTTCCTTAACCCCCCTCTCATTCTGATTTTGATATCCCTCAGGTCCTCTCTGATGTTAAAGCTTGTCTGACTACCTGCTTCTTGGGACAGTGTTTAGCTCCTCTTGTTTCTGCTGGCTTCCTATGAGATTTTGCTTTTTAAAAAGTCTCTTAGAGGGAATTCCCTGGCGGTCCAGTGGTCAAGCCTCCGCACTTCCACTGCCGTGGCCTGTGTTAGATCCCTGGTTGGGGAACTAAGATTCCCGCAAGCCACGCGGCCCGGCCAAACACAAAAAGGTCTTTTACGTATTTCTGTAAGTCATCATTGAAGGGTGTTGAACTTCCTTAAACTTACTGATTGATAGTTATATGAGTTGTAGGCCTTTGAGATTGGCTGTTTCTGAAACATTTCTCCCATTTTAATTCTGTCCTGTTGGTCTCTCTTTCCAGGTTCTTTTAGGGGGAACTATCCTCTAGAGCCTGAGGGTGAAGAGAGCGAATTGTTGCCCTATATCTGTCTACTGAATGATAAGTGCAGAGTCCTGGGTGACCATGGTCCTGAGCTCTTAAGGCCATGCCCACCAGGAATAAGAGAAACTACCCATGATGACATTAGAAGAGACCTCAAATTGGAAACATGAATCCATCCTGCAAGGGCATGGCCTCAGCCCTGAGATTTCTTACCAGTCTGGTAAACAGTTCCACTATCAGGAGAGAGAAGGACTCCAGGAAACTCTCAGCCAGCTCCCAGAAGCTCTGCCCTCAGTGGCTAAGGCCAGAGATGCACATGAGAGAACAGCTATTTACTGTGCTGCCAGAGGCAATTCACAGCTGGGTACAGGAACATTGTCCAGAAAGTGGTGAATAAGTGGTGACAGTGGTGGAGGATGTGTCTCAGGAAAGTGGTAGGAAGATGGCCATTAGTGGTAGGAGAGTGAGTTCTTCACAGACTGGAGTTAGGGTTTTGGAAGTCAAGCCTGGGCTCAGTACAACTGGTATCAGTAATATATGTTTCTCTATGAAGGTAAAACATCAGCATTGTATTCATTCAAATTTTTGAGTGCCACCCTGAGCTAGGCACTGGGGATGTAAAGATAATCAAAAGACATGCTCCATACCCATGTGAAATTTACAGCGCAGGAGGAGATACAGACATTAAACAATTCACAAGTAAGTAAGGATGGTTTGATTATGAAGGACAAGTACAGAGTGCTATGAGAGCTTATACTGTTGGGTTTTGAGGGAGCTCGAAAAGCAACACCTCTCTTCTCCCCACCTGAGTTTCGAAGCAAGACACACAGGAGCCAGGCAAATAAGGATCAAAATGTCAGTTCTTTTACTGACCAACTAACTGACTCGCTAATACCAGCTGTTTTTACCACTTTAGGAAAAGGCTTTTCTACGTGAAGTTGAGGTTGAGACTTGAAAGATAAGTAGGCATTAGCCAGGCATACAGGAAGGGATAGATGAAAGTGGAAACAGCCTTGAGATGGGAAGAAGAATAGTATGTTCAAGGAACTGAAAGAATGCTGGTATGGTTGAAGCATAGGGAAGGAGGGGGAAAATGGTTTGAGATGAAGGTAGAGATAGTCTGGAGCTAACTTATATTTTATCCTAAGAGTAACTACAAGATAATGAAGGTTTTTGTTTTTTTTTTTTTGCTGTTATTTATTTATTTATTTATATTTTTTTGTGGTACGCGGGCCTCTCACTGTCGTAGCCTCTCCCGTTGCGGAGCACAGGCTCCGGACGCGCAGGCTCAGCGGCCATGGCTCACGGGCCCAGCCGCTCCGCGGGCATGTGGGATCCTTCCCGGACCGGGGCACGATCCCGCGTCCCCTGCATCGGCAGACGGACTCTCAACCACTGTGCCACCAGGGAAGCCCGATAATGAAGGTTTTAAGCAAAGAAGTGACATTCAGTTTTGTGTTTTAAGAAGATCGGTTTGTTATGTGGAAAATAGATTGCAGTGGAGCAAGAATGGATACAGGGAGACCAGTTAGGAGGTTATTGCAGTGGCACAGCGGAGAGATGACAATGACTCAAACGAGGTTGGCTGCAGTGGCCTCACTAGAACTTGGTGATTAATGGGATTTGCAGGGGGCAGGGGTGTGGATTAAGGATGCTTCCTAGATATCCAACTTGAGTACCATCTACCAAGAGCAAAAAGACTAGAGGGAGAGGTAGATTTGATGGAAAGATGTCAGTTTTTTTTTAAATTAATTATTTGGTTACACTGGGTCTTAGTTGCAGCAGGTGGGCTCCTTAGTTGTGACTTGTGGGCTCCTTATTTGTGGCTCGCCTGCTCCTTAGTTGTGGCATGTGAACTCTTAGTTGCAGCATACATGTGGGATCTAGTTCCCTGACAAGGGATCGAACCTGGGCCCCCTGCATTGGGACCTCGGAATCTTAACCACTGAGCCACCAGTGAAGTTCCGATGTCAGTTTTTGATATGTTAAGGGCCTATGAGGCACTTGAATGGGAGGTCAAACAGTTGGATTTTGTCTTTGAAGCTGAAGAAGAAAGGTCTGGGCTGGTGAAGATTGGGAAGTTATAATAACTAAAGTAATAATAATTAAAGCTATAGCAGTGATGATATTGCTCAGACAGAGTGTAGGGAGAGATGAAAAGAGAACCTGGGGATGGAGATCCCCAGGAGCTCCAGCGTCTAAAGGTCCAGTTGGATCAGGAAGAGCTGGCAAAGGAGCATGAGGAGTAGCAGTATTCGACTTGGGAGAGTCTTGTCTTGGGCTCTGTCAGTCTACAGAAGGAGGACCTCATAAGGTCTGGTGCCTCAGGCACAGCAGACCCAGCCTCCATTGTGGGAGTCCAGTGCTGGCGCAGTCCTTCTCGCCTCTATTGCTCTGCCAGCTCCGCAGGCATCAGCCTCCCTACGAGAGAGAATGAAGGAACACCATAGGAAGGCAGCTGTACTTGTTATGTCCAGGTCTCAGGAGAGCTAGAATCCTCTTGCCCCTCTAACATCCTTTTGTGACTTGGTCCTTCCCTTCTTTTCTGTTTTTCCCAGGAATTCCTACCTGGGCTGACGGGGCCCCCTGAATTTTTTAAGTGTCCTTACCACCATTTCCACTATCCTTATTTCCCCTGTCCCTTAAACACCCACCACATGTGTGGATAGCAGATACTTGGTTACATTCAATCTCCCCTGGGTTCTACTCACAAGGTCTAAGTCCTTTTTAAAAATAATGTTACTTGTTTGCCTTTGTATTCATGTAAATCTCACCTTTAATTTATTGCAGATAACCTGTTTTTAAAAAGAAGGTTTCTATGTCTTTTTTATTTATTGTGCAAACAATAACGTTTGCTTTCTTTAATTTCTCCTCTACGGGTAGTGAGCCCTCCTCTATTCTCCTAAAACCCTGACCTGAAATGTCTTAGTTAAGGTCACAGGAGACTTTCTCCAGAATTTGTTTTTCGAAGTGGGTGATCCTGATTATGTCAGGCCTTATACTAGTGAAATAACTTAAGAACCAAGTTATTTGAAGGGTATGGGTGGATGGGCTGGGATGTGTCCTGATACAGGTCAAAGTCTGTGAAAGGGACAGAATTGCTTATTCAGCTTTGTATCCACAAAATTAAATCCAGTGACCTAACTCTTAATAAATGTTTGAAGGATGGATGGATGCATGGATGGATGGATGGATGGACGGATGGTTAAATACATGGCCTCTGCTAGAATAAGAGATGTGTATGGAATAGAAACCCCAAAATCTCTGAAGAAATTAAAAAAGAGATATGAACCTAACTTCCTCTTGAGCTCTGCTTGTTTTACCTGATAAGATCTGCCTTCCAGCTATGACCTGGCATGATCAAACTCTGGCCCTAAAAGTAGCAAAGGAGGACAGGAAAGAAGTGGGAAGAGGGACCACAGCAAGACAAATGGTAAGGAATCTATCCCCTGACGTGCTGGTGCACAGGAGTGATACATGTTAAAAATCTAAGAGAACTCTTTCAATACCTATTCAACAAAAATTCAATGTGAAGGATTAATCTCCAAAATATACAAACAGCTCATACAGCTCAATATCAAAAAACCAAACAACCCAATCCAAAAATGGGCAGAAGACCAAGCAGACATTTCTCCGAAGAAGATATACAGATTGCCAACAAACACATGAAAGGATGCTGAACATCACTAATCATTAGAGAAATGCAAATCAAAACTACAATGAGGTATCACCTCACACCAGTCAGAAGGGCCATCTTCAAAAAATATACAAACAATAAGTGCTGAAGAGGGTGTGGAGAAAAGGGAACCCTGTTGCACTGTTGGTGGGAATGTAAATTGATACAGCCATTATGGAGAACAGTTATGGAGGTTCCTTAAAAAACTACAAATAGGGCTTCCCTGGTGGCGCAGTGGTTGAGAGTCCACCTGCCGATGCAGGGGACACGGGTTCGTGCCCCGGTCTGGGAAGATCCCACGTGCCGCGGAGAGGCTGGGCCCGTGAGCCATGGCTGCTGAGCCTGCGCGCCTGGAGCCTGTGCTCCGCAACGGGAGAAGCCACAACAGTGAGAGGCCCGCGTACCGCACAAAAACAAACAAACAAACAAAAAAACAAAAAAAAACTACAAATAGAACTACCATACGACCCAGCAGTCACACTACTGGGCATATTCCCCGAGAAAACCATAATTCAAAAAGAGTCATGTACCACAATGTTCATTGCAGCTCTATTTACAATAACTAGGACATGGAAGCAACCTAATTGTCCATTGATGAATGGATAAAAAAGATGTGGCATATATATCCAATGGAATATTACTCAGCCATAAAAAGAAATGAAACTGAGTTATTTGTAGTGAGGTGGATGGACCTAGAGTCTGTCATACAGAGTGAAGTAAGTCAGAAAGAGAAAAACAAATACCGTATGCTAGCACATATATATGGAATCTGAAAAAAATGGTTCTGAAGAACCTAGGAGCAGGACAGGAATAAAGACGCAGACGTAGAGAATGAACTTGAGGACATGGGGAGGGGGAAGGGTAAGCTGGGACAAAGTGAGAGAGTGGCATGGACATATATACACTACCAAATGTAAAATAGCTAGTGGGAAGCAGCCACATAGCACAGGGAGAAGTTGAGTTTACCTCTGGCTTCTGAACTTTCAGTCACAGGCAGTCAGGGAAGTTGGGCGAGTGAGAGTGGATGTGTACGTTACAGTAATAAAAAACGTATATGTAAACAGTGTGATTTCAAAAGATTTTGGAGGGCTGCTTTGAGGGGTAGGTAAGTTTGATAACCTTTGGTGTATTCAGTAGACGCAAGTTTGGAGGGATCTATGCTATTCTCTCTCTCCTTTTTAAGCTTTTGCAGAATGTCTTTTTTTTTTTTTTTTTTAACTCCATAGAACCTTAGCAATCTTTGTGTATCTAAAAATTTTCATTTCCTTATGTTCTTGATTTAGAAAGCAAATATGCCTGAGAAGATGTCTTTAAAGATAATTTCAGGGCTTCCCTGGTGGCGCAGTGGTTGAGAGTCCACCTGCCTATGCAGGGGACAGGGGTTCGTGCCCCGGTCCGGGAAGATCCCACATGCCACGCAGCGGCTAGGCCCGTGAGCCATGGCCGCTGGGCCTGCGCGTCCGGAGCCTGTGCTCCACAACGGGAGAGGCCACAACAGTGAGAGGCCCGTGTACTGCAAAAAAAAAAAAGATAATTTCAGTTTTTATTTAGTTTTTACACAGCTATGTGCCACCTACTGTTCTAAGTGTTGGGGATATAACAGTGAGAAAAGCAACATGGCTGCTGCTCTCATGAGATTACAGTTTTCTGGGGGAAGATAGATATTAATCAAAGGTTTACAGCAGAAAAAAAGCCCAAATTGTCTAAGGTGGAGTTTCATCTAAAACTTATTAATGGTCATTTGAATTGCTTGGCATGATCAGTTGTCTCAGCTTGTCCCTGATCCCTGGGTCTAGAATCAGAGCTCTGGGAATGTTACATCCTTTGTCTTTCCCCATATGCAGGAATCTCATTTTCAAAAGCTGCACTTCTCTCCAGGCTGGAACGGTGGAGAGCACTGGCTCTCAAGAGAGGTGACACCCTCGAGGAAAATGTACCCAGGTAAGGGTTTAAACAACAAACAGCCAGGAGAATGAACTAGCATTTCGATTTTTAAGATGTGGTAAATTAGTGGCCTTTTATACACATATTCAAATTCCTAAAAGCGAAGTGAGAGAGTGGCCTGGACTTATATATACTACCAAATGTAAAATAGATGGCTAGTGGGAAGCAGCCACATAGCACAGGGAGATCAGCTCAGTGCTTTGTGACCACCAAGAGGGGTGGGATAGGGAGGATGGGAGGGAGATGCAAGAGGGAGGAGATATGGGGATATTATGTATATGTATAGCTGATTCACTTTGTTATAAAGCAGAAACTAGCACACCATTGTAAAGCAATTATACTCCAATAAAGATGTTAAAAAAAAAAAACCTAGCTGAAGACCTCGAGGTTTTCTGATTATGATCTGCACCATGTAGTTTGCCTTAGGAGAATAGTATAAATGTTTGCTGCTTGGGTATTTTAGAACAAACCTTTGACAAAATAGAAATAGAGCCCTGAAGCTGAGGGCTACTTAAAAGTCTCTGGAGCCAGACTGCTGGTTTTGAACTCCAGCTCTAACACTGATTAACTCTGTGATCCTGGGCAAGTTACTTAACTTTTCTGAGCTTTAGTTCACTTAGAAAAGATAATAATGGTACCCATGTCATAGGATTGGTGGAATGATTAAATATATTACCTATTTTATTGATTTTTTCAATGCACATTTTCCTATGTTTTAGATATCTTTGAAAATGGAATGTTTCTTGAAGTTGATGAAAGCTTACAATCTTTGTTGGCCAGGTCAGTGGTGATAAAGTCATTACCTGTGTATTTGCAAACATCAAAAGCTTAACAGTCAGACAAGAAAAAGAAATAAAAGGAATCCAAATTGGAAGGGAAGCAGTAAAACTGTCACTATTTGCAGATGACAAGATAGTTTAGATAGAAAACCCTAAAGTCTCCTACTCAAAAACTATTAGAAATGATAAATGAATTCAGCAAAGTTGCAGGATACAGTTTAATATACAGAAATCTGTTGCATTTCTATATGCTAATAATGAACTATCAAAAAGTGAAAGTAAAAAAACAATCCCATTTAAAATTGCATTAAAAAGAATAAAATACCAAGGAATAAACTTAACCAAGGAGGTGAAAGACCTATACTCTGAAAACTACAAAACATTGTTAAAGGAAACTGAAGATGATACAAAGAAATGGAAAGATATCCTGTACTCTTGGATTGAATAGTTAATATTATTAAAATTAGGCCATTCTACCAAAAGCAATCTACAGATTTAATGCAATCCCTATCAAAATACCCATAACATTTTTCACAGAACTAGAATAAATAGTCCTAAAATATTTGTGGAACCACAAAAGGCTCAGAATTGCCAAAGCAATCCTGAGAAAAAAGAACAAAACTGGAGGTCTCACCCTCCCAGACTTCAGACTATACTACAAAGCTACAGTAATCAAAACAGCATGGTACTGGCACAAAAACAGACACATAGATCAATGGAACATAATAAAGAGCCAAGAAATAAACCCATGCACCTATGGTTAATTAATCGACAACAGAGGAGGTAAAAATATACAACAGAGAAAGACAGGCTCTTCAGAAAATGATACTGGGAAAATTGGACAGCTACATGTATAACAGTGAGATTAGAACATTACCTAGCATCATATGCAAAAATAAATTCAAAATGGATTAAAGACCTAAATGTAAGACCCAAAACCATAAAACTCCTAGAAGTAAACAGGCAGAACAGTCTTTGACATAAATTGTAGCAATTTTTGTTTGTTTGTTTGTTTGTTTTTTGTTTTGGCTGTACCATGCAGCTTGTGGGATCTCAGTTCCCTGACTAGGGGTTGAACCCAGGTCATGGCAGTGAAAGCCCAGAATCCTAACCACTAGGCAACCAGGGTACTCCCTTAGAAATATTTTTTTGGATCTGTCTCCTAAGGCAAAAGAAATAAAAGCAAAAATAAATAAATGGGACCTAATTAAACTTAAAAGCTTTTTCACAGCAGAGGGAACCATCAACAAAATGGAAAAGCAACCTACAGAATGGGAGAAAATATTTGCAAATGATATGACCAACAAAGGGTTAATATCTAAAATATATAAACAGCTCATACAACTCAATGTCAAAAAAACCAAACAACTCAATCAAAAAATGGGCAGAAAACCTGAATAGATGTTTTTCCAAAGACATACAGATGGCTAACAGGCACATTAAAATATGCTCAACATTGCTAGTTTTCAGGGAACTGCAAATCAAAACAGTGAGTTATTACCTCACATTTGTCAGAATGGCTATCTTCAAAAGGACACAAATAACAAATGTTGGAGAGTATGTGGAGAAAAGGGAACACTTGTACACTGTTGGTAGGAATGTAAATTGGTGGAGCCACTGTGAAAAACAGTATGGAGGTTCCTCAAAAAACTAAAAATAGAACTACCATATGACCCAGCAATTCCAATCTGGGGTATATTCCAAAGAAAACAAAAACATTAATTTGAAAAGATATATGTACCCCACGTTCATAGCAACATTATTTACAATAGCCAAGATATGGAAATGCCCATCAACATATGAATGGATAAAGAAGATGTGGTATATACACAAAGGAATATTACTCAACCATAAAAAGAACAAAAGTCTGCCATTTGTAGCAATGTGGATGGACCTGGAGAATATTATGCTTAGTGAAGTAAGTCAGACAAAGACAAATACTGTATGATAATTACCTGTATGTGGAATCTAAAAAATAATACAAATGAATGTATATACAAAACAGAAGTAGACTCACAGATATAGAAAACAAACTAGTGGTTACCAAAAAGGAGAGGTAAAGGGGAAGGGACAAATTAGGGGTATGGGGTTAAGGGACACAAACTACTATGTAAAAAATAGATAAGCAAAAAATATATATTGTATAGTACAGGGAATTATAGCCATTATCTTATAATAACTTTCAATGGAGTATAACCTGTAAAAATAGTGAATCATTATACTGTACACTTGAAACTAATATAATATTGTAAATTAAAAAAAAAAGCGAAAGCATCAAAACTTGCAGAATGGGTGTCAGTGGGTTGGATGCAAACCTTGGAGATAATAATGGAGTGCTGTTTTAACTCCCAGGAATAAGATGGTTGTGGGCAGTGGTGGGGAAGATAGTAAATAAAAATGTACATAGCAACGTTCCTGAAGAGACAGCCACAGTAAGCTATGTATACATAATTGCAAAACTCAAGTCAAATCCCAGCACAAAATGACTTTTAGTTCATAGAGTACCTTTTGAGAAGTGCTATACCTAATGCTCCTGGTGGGTAATAAATTATAAATTGTATATTAATATATAAAATATGTAAATATGTAATATGTAACTGAATCAATGTAATTCAGAAGAGTCAGACGCTGAATATAAAGAAGTGTTAGGACTACATTTATATATTTATTTCACTTAATTCACTTCACAAATTTATTTCCTTTTAATGTAGGCACAGGAGTAATACATATTAAAAACCTCAGAAAACTCTTTCAATACCTATTCAATACAGATTCAGTATAAGAAAACATTGTGTTATAGTTTTAATTGCAGGTATTTTTCTTTCTTAATGTTACATAAAATGATGTGCCTGAGAATTGATGATGTTTTAGATTTAATGAAATGCAGCAATATATAGAAAAATAAGTAACAATTTAGGGGCAGACCTCTCAGAATCACTGCAACTTTGTAACAATTGCAAAGTTGTTGCAAATGTAACAAATGCAAAAATGATCCTAATGAATATACTAGTATAGGTAAAAGGACATGGTAAAATCCTAAAATACATAAATAAATACCTCAATGAATTTAGGACTTTAGCCTATAAAGGTGAGGTAACTTGACGAAGGGGATGTAAAGAAGGGATGTACGTTCTGAGTTATGGAGATAAGGGCAAGATGCACAAATATTGGGGAAAACTTCATGTCATTTATTTCCATGACAGAGCTGTGGCCAAGAGGAAGAATGTGGAGCAAACGGCTGTCATGTACAATATAGATCATATACATTAACCCCTTACTTTGCAGCATCCAGTCACATTAGTTGATTTAAATTCAGATGTTGTTAGTTGGTGGTGCAAAGCATTAACATTCTGGAAAAATTATGTATGGATCAGTACAGCTTCTGCATGATAATGACATCATTTCCCCATAAGCTAGTCACATGAGAGCTAGATTGTGTTTCAGAAACATACTTCAGAGCAGAACAGACTGAACTTTTCATTTTTCCCTAGTAACCTTGCCAAGTTAGTACTCTTCACATTTTACAGATAAGAAAATGAATCGAGGGTCAGAAATTTGCTTTGGGTCACATGGTTGGTAAGTGATGACAACGGTAGAAATCAAATCCAGGTCTTAATTCCAGAGCCCATGCTTTTTGCACTTATGTCACAAAGCCCACTGCAACGAGATTTCCCTTATTCCTCAACATCATCTTCCCCATCCCAGCATAATTATATCTTTTGCTGGATGAACTCTTAACCATGTATCCCTTTGGCTAAGGTTTTAGATGTGGCAAGTGAGCAGTAACAAAGATAGTTGATTTTTCCTTTAAATATTTTCTAAAGTTGTTTGGTAAGTTTGGCTCTCAAATTTCTGTCTTTAACTAGTAATTGAATTTCCTGATGTTGTAAGGTCAGTTTGTCTCTGGACAAAAAGTAAGGAAATTAAGGAAACACTCCCATTCACCACTGCAACAAAAAGAAATAAAATACCTAGGAATAAACCTACCTAAGGAGACAAAAGACCTATATGCAGAAAACTATAAGACACTGATGAAATAAATTAAAGGAGATACAAACAGATGGAGAGATTTACTATGTTCTTGGATTGGAAGAATCAACATTGTGAAAATGACTATACTACTCAAAGCAATCTACAGATTCAATGCAATCCCTATCAAACTACCAATGTCATTTTTCACAGAACTAGAACAAAATATTTCACAATTTGTATGGAAACATAAAAGGCCCCGAATAGCCAAAGCAATCTTAAGAAAGAAAAACGAAGCCGGAGGAATCAGGCTCCCTGACTTCAGACTATACTACAAAGCCACAGTGATCAAGACAGTATGGTACTGGCACAAAAACAGAAATATAGATCAATGGAACAGGATAGAAAGCCCAGAGATAAGCCTACACACATATGGTCATCTTATTTTTGATAAAGGAGGCAAGAATATACAATGGAGATAAGACGGTCTCTTCAATAAGTGCTGCTGGGAAAACTAGACAGCGACATGTAAAAGAATGAAATTAGAACACTCCCTAACACCATACACAAAAATAAACTCAAAATGGATTAAAGACCTAATGTAAGACCAGACAGTATAAAAATCTTAGAGGAAAACGTAGGCAGAACACTCTCTGACATAAATCACAGCAAGATCCTTTTTGACCCACCTCCTAGAGAAATGGAAATAAAAACAAAAATAAACAAATGAGACCTAATGAAACTTTGCACGGCAAAGGAAACCATAAACAAGACGAAAAGACAACCCTCAGAATGGGAGAAAATATTTGCCAGTGAAGCAACTGGCAAAGGATTAATCTCCAAAATTTATAAGCAGCTTATGCAGCTTGATATCAAAAAAACAAACAGCCCAATCCAAAAACGGGTAGAAGACCTAAATAGACATTTCTCCAAAGAATATATACAAATTGTCAACAAACACATGAAAGGATGCTGAACATCACTAATCATTAGAGAAATGCAAATCAAAACTACAATGAGCTATCACCTCACACCAGTCAGCAGGGCCATCTTCAAAAAATCTACAAACAGTAAATGGTGGAGAGGGTGTGGAGAAAAGGGAACCCTGTTGCACTGTTGGTGGGAATGTAAATTGATACAGCCATTATGGAGAACAGTTATGGAGGTTCCTTAAAAAATTACAAATAGAACTACCATACGACCCAGCAATCCCACTACTGGACATATACACTGAGAAAACCATAATTCAAAAAGAGTCATGTACCACAATGTTCATTGCAGCACTAGTTACAATAACCAGGACATGGAAGCAACCTACTTGTTCATCTACAGATGAATGGATAAAGAAGATGTGGCACATATATCCAATGGAATATTACTCAGCCATAAAAAGAAATGAAATTGAGTTATTTGTAGTGAGATGGATGGACCTAGAGTTTGCCATACAGAGTGAAGTAAGTCAGAAAGAGAAAAACAAATACCATATGCTAACACATATATATGGAATCTAAAAAAAAAAAAAGGATTCTGAAGAACCTAGGGGCAGGACAGGAATAAAGACGTAGATGTAGAGAATGGACTTGAGGATATGGGGAGGGAGTAGGGTAAGGTGGGACGAAGTGAGAGAGTGACATGGACATATATACACTTCCAAATGTAAAATAGATAGCTACTGGGAAGCAGCCGCATAGCACAGGGAGATCAGCTCGGTGCTTTGTGTCCACCTACAGGGGTGGGATAGGGAGGGTGGGCGTGAGACACAACAGGGAGGAGATATGGGGATATATGTATATGTATAGCTGATGCACTTTGTTATGCAGCAGAAACTAACACACCATTGTAAAGCAATTATACTCCAGTAAAGATGTTAAAAAAAATAAAGGTATGTACATTGTTTTTTTTGACATAATGCTATATTGCACACTTAATAGACTACAGTATAGTGTAAACATAACTTTCACATGCATTAGGAAACCAGAAAATTCATGTAGACTTGCTTTATTGTGATAATCACTTCATCGTCATAATTTCTTTTTTTTTTTTGTGGTCTGAAACCAAATCCTCAATATCTCAGAGTTATCCCTGTATCCTTCGAGAATTATATTTTCTGTATATCAGAAACATATCAGGCTTACTTATAATTCTACATGGCTTAGTTTTTTGAAAAGAAATGGGTGTTGTGTTTTATGAAGTGATTTTTCAACAGTGATTAAGGTTAGGGTTTTTCTCTTTACCTAAATTTGAACCATCCTTGCATTCCAGTGGTGGTATAGTGGTGATGATGATACTATTAAAAATTGACATTTATTAAGCATTTAGTATATACCAGTCAGTGTTCTTTGTTCTTTATGTTCAACTCAATACTACATCCCTATGAGATAGTTCCTACTGTATGATTACCATGTTGTTTTACACATAAAGAAATTGAGACACTGAAAAGTTTAAAAATTTGCCACATTACTTAGCTGTTTCTTGGATATGACATTATTCTTTTAGAGCTCCACTCATTTTCATTTTTTTTGCTCTTATTTTGTTTAGGAATTTTACATTTATATTCACAAGTGAAATTGGTCTACAGTTCTCTGTTTTTGCATGTTATCATCCAGTTTTAATATTAGGGTTATGTTTTTCTTAAAGCATTAGTTGGGAAATGTTCTTTTTCTGTGCTCTGCTTTTTCTCATTTTCATTTCTCTAATTTAGTTGGTATTTTCAATACCAACCATTTACTGAGCACTTACTTGGGTCAGGCTATGTATAAAACCCTTCACATACATTATTTATTCCTCACAGTTAAGACATTTATATTATTACCATTTAAAAAAGTTATTTGTCCAAGATTACACAACTGATATAATCCAAGGTTTGGTTCAATCCAAGGTTTGAATCTAAACTGACTTCAGAGCTTATGTATACTCTTGACTTTTCTACTATACTTTCTCCCTCCACCTCTCCTGTACAAAAAAATTTTCTACAAGATAGACTACACCTTTTCCTGATTTCTCCATTGCATGGCTCCTATGTCTCAGCCTTTCTCTTCCGTACTATGTGTTATAGTTCTCTCAGTTTTAATGTTGTGAAAATTTTGGTGGAGGTTAGAAATACTATGTTGTCAATATCCATTGACCCAGGAATTTTATTTCATGGATTAAACTTAAAAAACCAAATTACACAAATGGGAAAAGTTTTCTATATAAAAGGAATGTATTGTGCTATTGTTTTTTAAAGAAAAATTAGAAACTATCTATGTGCCCAAATGAATAGGCCATTATTTAAAATAAAATATAATAATTCTAAAGTTAGTACTTATCATCTATTAAGCTATTATTATGCATTAGATATTTTGAAAATTCTTTTTAGGCATTATTTCATTTAATTCTCACATTTATGGTAGATGTTATAATTAAGGCTGACAGAGATTAAATAATTTGCCCAATAGTAAATGGTAGATGCTAGTAGATGGTAAATTTGGGATTTGAATTTTTGACAGTCTGATTCCAAAGGAGATGCTCATAAGCACTTCACTTTAGTCCATATAATAGAATACCAGTATGCAAATAAAAAATGATGTAGAACTACATTTTAGGTATGGAAAGATGCCCGCTATATGTTCAGGGGAAAAGTAGATTATCAAATAGCATATATAGAATGAATCTATATTGATACCATCTGCATTTTTTACAATAAGCATATGTTATTTTTATCATCAGAAAAAAAATCCACTATTTTATTTCTGAAAAAAAAGTCTAAATCTTAGGGTTTCATGTGTGTACAACCCTAAAGTCAG
This sequence comes from Lipotes vexillifer, assembly GCF_000442215.2. Lineage (NCBI taxonomy): Eukaryota > Metazoa > Chordata > Mammalia > Artiodactyla > Lipotidae > Lipotes > Lipotes vexillifer. The sequence continues at coordinate 104,220 of NW_006779881.1, read as the reverse complement.
AAATCCTTAAAAAATGCAAACTGTTAGGGCCCCTTAATCCTAATCCTGATCTTCCTTAGGTAATGAAAAATAAGATAACTATGTTTTCTCTTCTTACAGATTTTGAGGACAGAAGTGAGAAGGAAAACAATACAGAAGAGAACGTTTTTGAAGAAGTGTTGCTTGATGGTGCATTTTTAGCTTCTGTACAGTGTTATCAGAGAAAAGACTGAAATTGAATGTGAAATGACATCTCTGGAACATCAATAGGGAAAGTCCATCCCTGAAGAGGACAGTTTAAGGTCATTTGCAAGTCATGAAGGGTCCTGTGTAGAGCTGTGTATATGTTCTAAGTGTGGAAGGAATTTTACTCAGAGCTCACACCTTATTAAGAACCAGCTGATCCACACAGGGGAGAAATACTATCATTGCCCAGACTGAAGGAAATGTTTCAGTAACAGTTCAAATTTTATTAGACACCTACGGACCCACACTGGAGAGAAGCCCTATAAATGTACTGACTGTGCGTGCTCCTTCAGCCAGAGCTCAGCCCTCATCACACATCAGAGGACACACACCGGGGAGAAGCCTTACAAATGCTGTGAATGTGGGAAGACTTTCAGCAAGAGTTCTAGCCTGATCACCCACCAGGACCTTCACACTGGGGAGAAGCCCTAAGAGAGTCAGGAGTGTGGGGAGAGCTTCAGCTACAGCCCCAACTTGCTCTGGCACCAGAGGACATGCACTGGTGAGGGAACCCATGAGTGCCCAGAGTGTGGTCAGAGGTTTAGTCACAGCTCCTAACTTGCAATGCATCAGAGGACCCACACAGGTAAGAAAACTTATCACTGTTCCCAGTGTGGGAAAAGCTTCAGGTGCAGTTTATTTCTTCTTATGCATGAAAGAGCCCACATGGGAGCAAGACCTAACAAGTGCTTAGTTTTTAGGAAAAACTATAGTTGGAGCTCATTTATCATCATTCCTCAGAGAACCCATACTGGGGGAGAGACCTTACAAATGTCCCACTTGTGAGAAGGATTTCAGCAACAGTTCCAACCTTATCACCCATCAGAAAACTCATTCTCAGTAAAAATGTTAATGTGGCCATAGGGAAAAAGTCCTTGTAACCACTAGTGTCTTCATGGACCAGTTATAGGCTAGGAATCCTAATTGCTCTGTGGACGATGTGTCTCTGATATGTCTTACTTATGCAAAAGGTCTGCCCTGAACAGCCAACTCTTTCTAAAGCAGATATCGTAAATTTGAAGTTGTTACCTTATTGATTAGATCCAGAGAAGTCAGGAGACTTGGATTTTATTCTTGGTTTGATTTAAACTGCCATCTTAAATTTCTCCCTCTCTCTGTGCTAATTTTTTGGTTAGCCTTCTTGAATATTTAAAGATTTTTATGTACACCATGTTGTCCATGAGGTCTTTACCTCATTTTTCTTAATGTATTGTAATAAGGTAGGGAACAGATCTTCGAAGATAAGCTGATGGGAAAAAGGAAACCAGGATATCAGCCTTGAGTAAAAAGTAATTTCGTACTTTTAAATTTTATTTATTTTTATTAAAAGTGCCTACATCAGGGCAGCACAAATCTCACCAACAGTTTAGACATCAATTGTCTAAACAAAACGTTGCTTTGTCCAGTTTTCTAGCTGGGCTAGAGGTAAGTGACTTTCTCATTCATATTTTCTACATTGAAAGATTTTGTGGTTTTGTTCTGATGCTGTTGAATTTGAAGGGGCTATCCTGTGTGTGGAATGGTACTAGATAGTGCAACATAGTTGTTTGGTGGAATTTAGTTATCTTAGACTAGATGAGCTGGCAGGAGACAGAGCTGTCCAGAGGCAAGGTTTTATACCTTCTGGGGAAGAATGCTATCTCTTCAGAGCTACTCTATCCTTCCTTTACTAGAAGAAAATTTGTTCCTTCAGTCTGCAGTGTCTTTACAAACCAAAAGTTGAGATATATAATCTGACACAGGGATGAATATTTAGAGTTTAAACTGTCCAAAGAGTCCTTGAGAGTTCCAGGTATCCTATTTCTTCATATACTATACCCAAATAGTTGGTTCTTGGAGGCTTAGAAATATTTGAGTTACATATAATTCTGAAACAAAAATTGTTTTTCTATCTCTGTTCACACTATCATGTTCTTTTAGATAAAATCAACATAAACATGCTCAGTACAGTAGAGGTGTAAGCAAGTAGGTAATAAGGTGTTTTAAATCATGAATTTGTTTTAAGCCTATGTGCATATATTCTAACATTTATAAATTCTCAGTGTTGTAAAAATCAGAGCTAATACTCTTGCAAGTAATGGATGACTTGTGAGTAATGAGTCAGTTAATGTATAATGCCATTTGAACGTTTATGATTCTCTGAGTTTAGCAAATTGACCTGTGTCTTTTGCCTGTGACTCCTGTGACTTCATCCTTGTGACCAATTACATTGTTGTCGAGAATGTTCAAACAGGCAGAGGTTGAGGTTGATCCAAGGTTGTTTCTGATTTGGAAATCAGGTATTTGGATAGGACTGGTAAATGTGTTGTCACCATATGTTCCTCTCTGAACCTGAACTCAAAATAAAGGTTGAAAAAAATTTTTTGGTTACCATCATTCTTGTTTCTGATGTTCAAGCCAGAGCACTCTATTAAAGCTTTTAAGTTGCTTCTAGAGTTATAAGGTTTGAATCCATATTTATAAAAGTCACAGCATAATACCTCATGTTGTTAAGTGGCTCATTGCCTCTTCCCCACTCTCCAACCCCAGCATTATGCTGAAAACCTTTAGTACTTTTACATTTTTGTGTTTACTTCCTCTAGTTTCTTCTGGAACCCTCAAAAGATATGCATTATACTGAGATCAGCTATCTGCCTAGGATCATTGGAGACCACCAAGGAAACAGAACACATTGATATCTACTCTCAGGGAGTTTATAAACCTATTTGGGTGGATAAACCCATGAGAATATTTTAACATTTAACCAAAGCCCATATCAACTTGCACTGGGTGGTGGGAGGTTCCTGATATTTAGATTTTTTATCTTCTACTCAATTTTATTTTTTTCATGAATTATTTTTATGATTGAATCCTAACAATATGTTCTTTGATAAATTTATTCATTATATCCACTTTTTAATGGACGTGGATGTTTTACCAAATAGGTCACTCTTTATTATATTCTTTTTATCATCTTTATTGGAGTATAATTGCTTTACAATGGTGTGTTAGTTTCTGCTTTATAACAAAGTGAATCAGTTATACATATACATATATCCTCATATCTCTTCCCTCTTGTGTCTCTCTCCCTCCCACACTCCCTATCCCACCCCTCTAAGTGGTCACAAAGCACTGAGCTGATCTCCCTGTGCTATGCGGCTGCTTCCCACTAGCTATCTATTTTACATTTGGTAGTGTATATATGTCCATATATACACTACCACTCTCTCACTTTGTCCCAGCTTACCCTTCCTCGTCCCCGTGTCCTCAAGTCCATTCTCTAGTAGGTATGCGTCTTGTTAGATTTTTGATGGCAGGAACTGTCTTGTATATCTTTGTATGTCTCACTCCTGGCACAGAACTTGATACAGGTAGGTTTCAATAAATGTTGTTTGCCTGAATGACTTACTTATGCTCATTATTTTTTGGTTACACTCTATAACTTTTACAAAGTCCAGTAAACCTTTGTTGTTCCACATCCTCTTCAGCAGCTTGTATTTTCTGACTTTTAAATTATAGCTAGTCTGGGGGGGTGTGGTTTTAACTTGCATTTCCCTGATGACTAATGAGGTCAAGGATTTTTTCATGTTTATTGGAAAATTGTATTTCTTATTTTATGATGTGTTTGTTCAAGTCTCTTGCCTATGTTTTTATTGGGTTTTCTTTTATCATTTGTATGAGTTCTTTATATATTCTAAGTATGAGTTCTTTGTTATATGTATTTCAAGTATTGTCTCCCCTCTGACTTGCCTTTTACTTTTTTGAGGACATCTTTTGATAAACAGAAGTTCTTACATTTAATGCTGTTTAACTTATCAATGGCTAATGCTTCTGTTTTCTGCTTTTGATATCTTTCTTACCTCAGTGAAATGCAGATATTCTCTTATGTTAACCTTTTAAAAGCATTATAGTTTTGTCTAAGTCTGAGTTTTTGTGTCTGTTGTGTGATAGGGGTCAAGTTACTCCCTCTACACATACCTTCTTGCTTCAACAGCATTTATTGCAAAGACCATCCTTTCTCCACTTCTCTATAGTGAAAAAATCAAGCCTCTTTCTGGGTTTTCTATTTTATTTCACTAGTCTATTTGTCTATTCTGGTGCCAGTCCCACACTGTCTTAATCACTGTATCTTTACATTATATCATAATATCCAGTAGAGCAAGTCTGCTCACCTTGTTCATGTTTCTTCAGCAGTGTGTTGGCTATACCTGGCCCACTTGCAATTCCACGTACAAACTTAGATTCAGCCTGTGAAATTACTTACGTACATATGCACATACGTCTGGGATTTGGATTTGGAGTCCATTGACTGAAAATTAATATGGGAGAAATGATATCTTCGTGAAACTAGGTCTTTTGATCTATGGACATTTACATACCCCTCCATTTTTTAAGTGTTTAAAAATTTCACTCAATAATGTTTTATTCTTTCCTATATATGGGTCTTGCACAGTCGTTGTCAGATTTGTTCCTAGGTATTTGAAATATTTTATTCAACTGTAAAGCATATCTTTAAAAAATTTTATCTTATAACTTTTGCTGGCTTAGAAATATGATTAGTATTTCTATATTGGCCTATTTCTAGCAACTTTGCTAATTCTAATTATTTTTTCAGAATTTTATGTGAGCAGTCATATCTAAGAATATTCATAATTTCTCCTTTGCCAATATTTATGTTTTTATTTCTATTTATTGCCTTACTGCACTAGCTAGGCTTTCTAGTACAGTGTAAGTAGGAGCAGTGATAGTAGTGGGTTTTCTTGTCTTGTTTTTAGTCTCAAAGGGAACAATCTCATTACTTCATCATTAGATGTGATGTTTACTGTAGATATTTCAGAGATATTTGTTATCTGATCTATTCCTACTTTCCTAAGATTGAAAAATTATAAATGATGTTGAGTTATAGGTACTTTTTCTACATTTTAAAGGTGATTTGATTTTTTCCCTGTATCCTATTAATATAGCAAGACATTGATTTTCTAGTGTTACGCTCTCTTTACATTTCTTGAATAAAGACAAATTGGTCATGATCTATGTATGATATATGTATAACTATATCAAGAGTTGTTTTTGGTTTATTAGTATCCTGTTTAGGGTTTGTTGCATCTATGTTAATGAGTGAGAATGGGCTATAATTTACCTCTCTCATTATATCCTTAAATTTTAGTATCAGTAGTATGCTAACCATATAAAATGAGTTGGTAAGTGTTTCCATCTTTTATTCTTTTCTGGAAGAGTTGTTGTAACATTGATATATCTTCCTTAAATATTTGGTAGAATTTACTATTGAAGGCATTTGTACCTGGAGTTTTCTCTGTACAAAGGTTTTTAAATTACAGATTTATTTTACAGCTATAGACAATCCACATTTTAAAATTTCCCCCAGCAGTGACTGATCTTTTTACTGTCTCCGTAAGTTTTGCCTTTTCTCGAATATCATATAGTTGGAATTATACTGTATGTAGCCTTTTCAGATTGGCTTCTTTCACTTAGTAATATACATTTAAGACCCCTCCGTGTCTTTTCATGGCTTTATAGCTCACTGCTTTACAGTGCTGAATAACATTCCACGGTGTAGATATACCACAGTTTATCCATTCACCTGTGAAGGACATCTTGGTTTCTTCCAAGTACTGGCAGTTATGAATAAAGCTGCTATACACATCCATGTGCAGGTTTTTGTGTGAACATAAATTTTCAACTCCTTTGGGTAAATGCCAAGGAGTGTGATTACTGGATTGTATAGTAAGAGTATATTAAGTTTTGTAAGAAACCACCAAACTGTCTTCCAAAGTGGCTGTACCATTTTGCATCCCCACCAGCAGTGAATGAGAGTCCCTGTTGCTTCACATCCTTGCCAGTGTTTGCTGTTGTCAATGTTCTGGATTCTGGCCATTCTAATAGGTGTGCAGTGGTATCTCATGGTTGTTTTACTTTTTATTTCCCTGAAGACATATTACACAGAGTGTCTTTTCATATGCTTATTTGCCATCTGTATATCTTCTTTGGTGAGGTGTCTGTTGTTGGAGGACAGAGGGAAGGAAAAGTGCCCACTGAACTGAGAAGGCATTTAAGACTGAAAAATGAGGCAGACAGCTCCATATAAGCAGTGGATCAGTTTATTATAAGGTAACTTACTCACAGGGTGGGATTGGCATTGGGTGAACAATGATCCAGGAGCACTTGCAGCTGCACTCTGTATCCCCCGAGGGTCCATTGGGACAAATTTATAGTTAACCTAAGGTATGGGGGTAGGTGCTTGGAAACAAGATGTGCATTCCTAAGTCAAGATTTATGAATGGGTAACTAGTCTTGTGGGTGTTGGGAATACGTCAGTGAAGGTTTTCATCATTGCTTGGAGACTAACAGAGCATAAAGGCCCCCTGGTCCTAATGATTATTAAACAATATCTATTAACTACAAATCCCATGATGGCAGAGATGTGATTTACTACACAGTACAGTCCTGGTTAGGGTCAGCGGAAGGACAGGAGAAACTGTAAGGGCCCAAGATGGTGTTAATTATACTAACAGCCGTACATCGATTAAGGTCTTTGGTCCATTTTTTTTTTTTTTTTTTTTTTTTTTTGCTGTACACAGGCCTCTCACTGTTGTGACCTCTCCAGTTGTGGAGCACAGGCTCCAGACACGCAGGCTCAGCGGCCATGGCTCACGGGCCCAGCCGCTTCACGGCATGTGGGATCTTCCCGGACTGGGGCATGAACCCGTGTCCCCTGCATCGGCAGGCGGACTCTCAACCACTGCGCCATCAGGGAAGCCCTGGCCCATTTTTTGATCAAGTTGTTTGTTTTCCTAATGTTGAGTTTTAAGAGTTCTTTGTATATTTTGGATAACAGTCCTTTTTCAGATGTGTCTTTTGCAAATATTTTCTCCCAGTCTGTGACTTGTCTTCCCATTCTCTTGACATTGTATTTTGCAGAGAAGTTTTTAATTTTAATGAAATCCAGCTTAGCAATTCTTTTTTTTAAAAACATGTTTATTGGAGTATAATTGCTTTAAAATGGTGTGTTAGTTTCTGTTTTATAACAAAGTGAATCAGCTATACATATAAATATATCCTCATATCTCATCACTCATGCATCTCCCTCCCACACTCCCTATCCCAGCACTCCAGGTGGTCACAAAGCACCGAGCTGATCTCCCTGTGCTATGAGGCTGCTTCCCACTAGCTATCTGTTTTACACTTGGTAATATATATAAGTCCATGCCACTTTCTCACTTCGTCCCAGCTTACCCATCCCCCTCCCCAGGTCCTCAGGTCCATTCTGTATGTCTGCATCTTTATTCCTGTCCTGTCCCTAGGTTCTTCAGAACCATTTTTTTTTAGACTCCATATATATGTGTTAGCATATGGTATTTGTTTTTCTCTTTCTGACTTATTTCACTCTGTATGACAGACTCTAGGTCCATCCACCTCACTACAAATAACTCAATTTCGTTTCATTTTATGGCTGAGTAATATTCCGTTGGATATATGTGCCACATCTTCTTTATCCATTCATCTGTCAGTGGACACTTAGGTTGCTTCCCTGTCCTGGTTACTGTAAATAAAGCTGCAGTGAACATTGTGGTACTTGACTGCTTTTGAATTATGGTTTTCTCAGGGTATATGTCCAGTAGTGAGATTGCTGAGTTGTATGGTAGTTCTATTTGTAGTTTTTTAAGGAACCTCCATAGCTGTTCTCCATAATAGCTGTATCAATTTACATTCCCACCAACAGTGCAACAGGGTTCCCTTTTCTCCACACCCTCTCCAGCATTTATTGTTTGTAGATTTTTTGAAGATGGCCCTTCTGACTGGTGTGAGGTGATAGCTCATTGTAGTTTTGATTTGCATTTCTCTAATGATTAGTGATGTTCAGCATCCTTTCATGTGTTTGTTGGCAATCTGTATATCTTCTTTAGAGAAATGCCTATTTAGGTCTTCTGCCCATTTTTAGTTGGGTTGTTTGTTTTTTTTGATATTGAGCTGTATGAGCTGCCTGTAAATTATGGAGCTTATTCCTTTGTCAGTTGCTTCATTTGCAAATATTTTCTCCCATTCTGAGGGTTGTCTTTTCATCTTGTTTATGGTTTCCTTTGCTGTGCAAAAGCTTTTAAGTTTCATTAGGTCCCATTTGTTTACTTTTGTTTTTATTTCCATTTCTCTAGGAGGTGGGTCAAAAAGGATCTTGCTGTGATTTATGTCAGAGAGTGTTCTGCCTATGTTTTCCTCTAAGATTTTTATAGTGTCTGATCTTACATTAGGTCTTTAATCTATTTTGAGTTTATTTTTGTGTATGGTGTTAGGGAGTGTTCTAATTTCATTCTTTTACATGTCGCTGTCTAGTTTTCCCAGCAGCACTTATTGAAGAGACCATCTTTTCTCCATTGTATATTCTTGCCTCCTTTATCAAAGATAAGGTGACCATATGTGCATGGGTTTATCTCTGGGCTTTCTATCCTGTTCCATTGATCTATATTTCTGTTTTTGTGCCAGTACCATACTGTCTTGATCACTATAGTTTTGTAGTATAGTTTGAAGTCAGGGAGCCTGATTCCTCCGGCTCCATTTTTCTATCTTAAGAATGTTTTGGTTATTCGGGGTCTTTTATGTTTCCATACATATTGTGAGATTTTTTGTTCTAGTTCTGTGAAAAATGCCATTTGTAATTTAATAGGGATTGCATTGAATCTTTAGATTGCTTTGGGTAGTGTAGTCATTTTCACAATGTTGATTCTTCCAATCCAACAACATGGTATATCTCTCCATCTGTTTGTATCATCTTTAATTTCTTTCATCAGTGTTTTATAGTTTTCTGCATACAGGTGTTTTGTCTCCTTCTGTATTTTATTCTTTTTGTTGCAGTGATAAATGGGAGTGTTTCCTTAATATCTCTTTCAGATTTTTCTTCATTAGTGTATAGGAATGCAAGAGATTTTTGTGCATTAATTTTGTATCCTGCAACTTTACCAAATTAATTGACTAGCTCTAGTAGTTTTCTGGTAGCATCTTTAGGGTTCTCTATGTATAGTATCATGTCATCTGCAAACAGTGACAGATTTACTTCTTCTTTTCTGATTTGGATCCTTTTTAATTCTTTTTCTTCTCTGATTGCTCTGGCTCAAACTTCCAAAACTATGTTGAATAATAGTGATGAGAGTGAAAAACCTTGTCTTGTTCCTTATCTTGGAGGTAATGGTTTCAGATTTTCACCATTCAGAACAATGTTGGCTGTGGGTTTGTCATATAAGGCCTTTATTATGTTGAGGTAAGTTTCCTCTATGCCTACTTTCTGGAGGGTTTTTATCATAAATAGGTGTTGAATCTTGTCAAAAGCTTTTTCTGCATCTATTGAGATGATCATATGGTTTTTATCCTTCAGTTTGTTAGTATGGTTTTTCACATTGATTTATTTCTGTATATTGAAAAATCCTTGCATTCCTGTGACAAACCCCACTCGATCATGGTGTATGATCCTTTTAATGTGTTCTTGGATTCTGTTTGCTAGTATTCTTTTGAAGATTTTTGCATCTATGATCACCAGTGATATTGGCCTGTACTTTTCTTTTTTGTGTGACATCTTTGTCTGGTTTTTGTATGAAGGTGATGGTGGCCTCATAGAATGAGTTTAAGAGTGCTTCTCCCTCTGCTACATTTTGGAAGAGTTTGAGAATGAGAGGTGTTAGCTCTTCTCTAAAGGTTTGATAGAATTCGCCTGTGAAGCCATCTGGTCCTGGGCTTTTGTTTGTTGGAAGATTTTTAATCACAGTCTCAATATCAGTGCTTGTGACTGGTCTGTTTCTATTTTCTATTTCTTCCTGGTTCAGTCTCAGAAGGTTGTGCTTTTCTAAGAATTTGTCCATTTCTTCCACGTTGTCCATTTTATTGGCATATATTTTCTTGTAGTAGTCTCTCATGATCCTCTGTACTTCTGCAGTGTCTGTTGTTACTTCTCCTTTTTCATTTCTAAGTCTATTGATTTGAGTCTTCTCCTGTTTTTTTCTTGATGAGTCTGGCTAATGGTTTATAAATTTTATTTATCTTCTCAAAGAACCAGCTTTTAGTTTTATTGATCTTTGCTATTGTTTCTTCATTTCTTTTTCATTTATTTCTGATCTGATCTTTATGATTTCTTCCTTCTGCTAACTTTGGGGTTTTGTTGTTCTTCTTTCTCTAATTGCTTTAGGTATAAGGTTAGGTTGTTTGAGATGTTTCTTGTTTCTTGAGGTAGGATTGTATTGCTATAAACTTCATCTTAGAACTGCTTTTGCTGCATCCCATAGGTTTTGGGTCCTCGTGTTTTCACTGTCATTTGTTTCTAGGTACTTTTTGATTTGCTCTTTGATTTCTTCAGTGATCTCTTGGTTATTGACTAGTATATTGTCTAGCCTCCATGTATTTGTATTTTTACTGATTTTTTTCATGTAATTGATATCTAATCTTAGAGCATTGTGATCAGTAAAGATACTTGATATAATTTCAGTTTTCTTAAATTTGCCAAGGCTTGCTTTGTGACCAAGATATTGTCTATCCTGGAGAATGTTCCATGAGCACTTGAGAAGAAAGTGTATTCTGATGTTTTGGGATGGAATGTCCTATAAATATCGATTAAGTCCATCTTGTTTAATGTATCATTTAAAGCTTGTGTTTCCTTATTTATTTCCATTTTGGATGATCTTTCCATTGGTGAAAGTGGGGTGTTAACGTTCCCTACTATGGTTGTGTTACTGTTGATTTCCCCTTTTATGGCTGTTAGCATTTGTCTTATGTATTGATGTGCTCCTATGTTGGGTGCATAAATGTTTACAATTGTTATAGTTATATCTTCTTCTTGTATTGATCCCTTGATCATTATGTAGTGTCCTTCTTTGTCTCTTGTAATAATCTTTATTTTAAAGTCTATTTTGTGTGATATGAGACTTGCTACTCCAGCTTTCTTTTGATTTCCATTTGCATGGAATATGTATTTCCATCCCCTCACTTTCAGTCTGCATTTGTCCCTAGGTCTGAAGTGGGTCTCTTGTAGACAGCAGATGTACGGGCCTTGTTTTTGTATCCATTCCGCCAGTCTATGTCTTTTGGTGCGAACATTTAACCCATTTATATTTAAGGTAATTATCAATATGTATGTTCCTATTACCGTTTTCTTAATTGTTTGGGGTTCGTTATTGTAGGTCTTTTCCTTCTCTTGTGTTTCCTCCCTAGAGAAGTTCCTTTAGCATTTGTTGTAAAGCTGATTTGGTGGTGCTGAATTTTCTAAACTTTTGATTTTCTGTAAATGTTTTAATTTCTCCGTCGAATCTGAATGAGACCCTTGCTGGGTATAGTAATCTTGGCTGTAGGTTTTTCCCTTTCATCACTTTAAATATGTCTTGCCACTCCCTTCTTGCTGGCAGAGTTTCTGCTGAAAGATCAGCCATTAACCTTATGGAGATCCCCTTGTATGTTATTTGTCATTTTTCCCTTGCTGTTTTTTATACTTTTCTTTGTATTTAATTGTTGATAATTTTATTTTTAAAATATTTATTTATTTTTTTATACAGCAGCTTCTTATTAGTTATCCATTTTATACATATTAGTGTATACATGTCAATCCCAATCTCCAATTCATCACACCACCACCACACCCACTCCCTGCCGCTTTCCCCTCTTGGTGACAGTACGTTTGTTCTCTACATCTGTGTCTCAATTTCTGCCCTGCAAACCGGTTCATCTGTACCATTTTTCTAGGTTCCACATATATGCGTTAATATATGATATTTGTTTTTCTCTTTCTGACTACTTGAATCTGTATGACAGTCTCTAGATTCATCCACATCTGTACAAATGACCCAGTTTCGTTCCTTTTTATGGCTGAGTAATATTGCATTGTATATATGTACCACATCTTCTTCATCCATTCATCTGTCGATGGGCATTTAGGTTGCTTCCATGACCTAGCTATTGTAAATAGTGCTGCAATGAACATTGGGGTGAATTGTCTTTCTGAATTATGGTTTTCTCTGGGTATATGCCCAGTAGTGGGATTGCTGGATCATATGGTAATTCTATTTTTAGTTTTTTAAGGAACCTCCATACTGTTCTCCATGGTGGCTCTATCAATTTACATTCCCACCAACAGTGCAAGAGTGTTCCCTTTTTCCACACCGCTTCCAGCATTTGTTGTTGGTAGATTTTCTGATGATGCCCATTCTAACTGGTGTGAGGTGACACCTCTTTGTAGTTTTGATTTGCATTTCTCAAATAATTTGTGATGTTGAGCAGGTTTTCATGTGCTTCTTGGCCATCTGTATGTCTTTTTTGGAGAAATATCTATTTAGGTCTTCTGCCCATTTTTGGATTGGGTTATTTGTTTCTTTAATATTGAGCTGCATGCCTCCAGCTCCATTTTTTTCCCTCAAGACTACTTTGGCTATTTGGGGTCTTTTTTGTCTCCATACAAATTTTAAGATTTTTTGTTCTAGTTCTGTGAAAATTGCCATTGGTAATTTCATAGGCATTACATTGAATCTGTAGATTGCTTTGGGTAGTATAGTCATTTTCACAAGGCTGATTCTTCCTATCCAAGTACGTGGTGTATCTCTCCATCTGTTTGTGTCATCTTTAATTTCTTTCATCAGTGTTTTATAGTTTTCTTCATATAGGTCTTTTGTCTCCCTAGGTAGGTTTATTCCTAGGTATTTTATTCTTTTTTTTGCAGTGGTAAATGGGAGTGTTTCCTTAATTTCTCTTTCATTTTTTTTTTATCATTTGTGTATAGGAATGCAAGAGATTTCTGTGCATTAATTTTGTATCCTGCAACTTTACCAAATTCATTGATTAGCTCTAGTAGTTTTCTGGTGACATGTTTAGTATTCTCTATGTTTAGTATCATGTCATCTGCAAACAGTGACAGTTTTACTTCTTCGTTTCCAATTTGTATTCCTTTTATTTCTTTTTCTTGTCTGATTGTCATGGCTAGGACTTCCAAAACTATGTTGAATAATAGTGGTGAGAGTGGACATTCTTGTCTTGTTCCAGATCTTAGAGGAAATGCTTTCAGTTTTTCATCATTGAGAATGATGTTTGCTGTGGGTTTGTCATATATGGCCTTTATTATGTTGAAGTAGGTTCCCTCTATGCCCACTTTCTGGAGAGTTTTTATCATAAATGGGTGTTGAATTTTGTCGAAAGCTTTTTCTGCATCTATTGAGATGATCATATGGTTTTTCTTCTTCAATTTGTTCATATGGTGTATCACATTGGTTGATTTGCATATATTGAAGAATCCTTGCATCTTTGGGATAAATCCCAGTTGATCATGGTGTATGATCCTTTTAATGTGTTGTTGGATTCTCTTTGCTGGTAACTTACTGAGCACTTTTGCATCTATATTCATCAGTGATATTGGTCTGTAATTTTTTTTGTAATATCTTTGTCTGGTTTGCATATCAGGGTGACAGTGGCCTCATAGAATGAGTTTGGGAGTGTTCCCCCCTGTGCAATTTTTTGGAAGAGTTTGTGAAAGATGGATGTTAGCTCTTCTCTAAATGTTTGATTGAATTCACCTGTGAAGCAATCTGGTCCTGGACTTTTGTTTGTTGAAAGATTTTTAATCACAGTCTCAATTTCATTACTTGTGATTGGTCTGTTCATATTTTCTATTTCTTCCTGGATCAGTCTCAGAGGGTTATACCTTTCTAAGAATTTGTCCATTTCTTCCAGGTTCTCCATTTTATTGACATATAGTTGCTTGTAGTATTCTCTTGGGATGCTTTGTATTTCTGCAGTGTCTGTTGTAACTTCTCTTTTTTCATTTTTAATTTTATTGATTTGAGTCCTCTCCCTCTTTTTTTGATAAGTCTGGCTAATGGTTTATCAATTTTGTTTATCTTCTCAAAGAACAAACTTTAGTTTTATTGAGTTTTGCTATTGTTTTCTTTGTTTCTATTTCATTTATTTCTGCTCTGACATTTATGATTTCTTTCCTTTTGTTAACTTTGGGTTTTGTTTGTTCATGTTTCTCTAGTTCCTTTAGGTGTAAGGTTAGATTGTTTGTTTGAGATTTTTCTTGTTTCTTGAGGTAGACTTGTATAGCTATAAACTTCCCTCTTAGAACTACTTTTGCTGCATCCCATAGGTTTTGGATTGTCGTGTTTTCATTGTCACTTGTCTCTAGGTAGTTTTTGATTTCCTCTTTGATTTCTTCAGTGATCTTTTGGTTATTTAGTAACATATTGTTTAGCCTCCATTTTTTTTTTTTTTTTTTTACTTTTTTTCCCTGTAATTGATTTCTAATCTCATAGAATTGTGGTCTGAAAAGATGCTTGATATGATTTCAGTTTTCTTAAATTTACTGCAGTTTGATTTGTGGCTGAAGATGTGATCTATCCTGGAGAGTGTTCCATGCACACTTGAGTACAAAGTGTAATCTGCTGCTTTTGCATGGAATAAATATCATATAAATATCAATTAAATCTATCTGGTCTATTGTGTTAATTAAAGCTTGTGTTTCCTTTTTAAATTTTCTGTTTGGATAATCTGTCCATTGGTGTAAGTGAGGTGTTAAAGTCCCCCACTCTGATTGTGTTACTGTCGATTTCCTCTTTTATAGCTGTTAATAGTTACCTTATGTATTGAGGTGCTCCTATGTTGGGTGCATATATACTTATAATTGTTATATCTTCCTCTTGGATTGATCCCTTGATCATTATGTAGTGTCCTTCCTTGTCTGTTGTAACATTCTTTATTTTAAAGTCTATTTTATCTGATATGAGTATTGCTACTCCAGCTTTCTTTGATTTCCATTTACATGGAATATCTTTTCATCCCCTCACTTTCAGTCTCTATGTGTCCCTAGGTCTGAAGTGGGTCTCTTGTAGACAGCATATATATGGGTCTTGTTTTTGTATCCATTCAGCGAGCCTGTGTCTTTTAGTTGGAGCGTTTAATCCATTCACGTTTAAGGTAATTATCAATATGTATGTTCCCAGTATCATTTTCTTAATTGTTTTGGGTTTGTTTTTGTAGGTCCTTTTCTTCTATTGTGTTTCCCACTTAGAGAAGTTCCTATAGCATTTGTTGTAGAGCTGGTTTGGTGGTGCTGAATTCTCTTAGCTTTTGCTTGTTTGTAAAGCTTTTGATTTCTCCATAAAATCTGAATCAGATCCTTGCCTGGTAGAGTAATCTTGGTTGTAGGTTCTTCCCTTTCATCACTTTAAATATATCATGCCACTCCCTTCTGGCTTGTAGAGTTTCTGCTGAGAAATCAGCTGTTAACCTTGTGGGAGTTCCCTTGTATGTTATTTGTCGTTTTTCCCTTGCTGCTTTCAATAATTTTTCTTTGTCTTTATTTTTTGCCAACTTGATTACTATGTGTCCAGGCGTGTTTCTCCTTGGGAGAGTCCCTACCTGGGACTCTCTGCGCTTCCTGGGCTTGGGTGGCTATTTCCTTTCCCATGTTAGGGAAGTTTTTCACTATAATGTCTTCAAATATTTTCTTGGGTCCTTTCTCTCTCTCTTCTCCTTCTGGGACCCCTATAATGTGAATGTTGGTGCGTTTAATGTTGTCCCAGAGGTCTCTTAGGCTGTTTTCATTTCTTTTCATCCTTTTTTCTTTAGTGTGTTCTGCAGCAGTGAATTCCACCATTCTGTATTCTGGGTC
The DNA here is from genome assembly GCF_000442215.2 of Lipotes vexillifer. Lineage (NCBI taxonomy): Eukaryota > Metazoa > Chordata > Mammalia > Artiodactyla > Lipotidae > Lipotes > Lipotes vexillifer. The sequence goes on along the minus strand of NW_006779881.1, from coordinate 88,370 downwards.
ACTTATCTGTTCTTCTGCCTCAGTTATCTGCTATTGATTCCTTCTAGTGTAGTTTTCATTTCAGTTATTGTATTGTTCATCTCTGTTTGTTTGTTCTTTAATTCTTCTAGGTCTTTGTTAAACATTTCTCGCATCTTCTCGATCTTTGCCTCCATTCTTTTTCCAAGGTCCTGGATCATCTTCACTATCATTCTCAATTCTTTTTCTGGAAGGTTGCCTATCTCCACTTCATTTAGCTATTTCTGGTGTTTTATCTTGTTCCTTCATCTGCCTTTTCATTTTGTCTATCTTTCTGTGAATGTGGTTTTCGTTCCACATTCTGCAGGATTGTAGTTCTTCTTGCTTCTGCTGTCTGCTCTCTGGTGTGTGAGGCTATCTAAGAGGATTGTGCAAGTTTCCTCATCGGAGGGACTGGTGGTGGGTAGAGCTGGCTATTGCTCTGGTGGGCAGAGCTCAGTAAAACTTTAATCCACTTGTCTGCTGATGGGTGGGGCTGGGTTCCCTCCCTGTTGGTTGTTTGGCCTGAGGCAACCCAACACTGGAGCCTACTGGGGCTCTTTTTTGGGGCTAATGGCAGACTCTGGGAGGGCTCACACCAAGGAGTGCTTCTGAGAACTTCTGCTGCCAGTGTCCTTGTCCTCACAGTGAGACACTGCCACCCCCTGCCTCTTCAGAAGACCCTCCAACACTATCAGGTAGGTCTGTTTCAGTCTCCTATGAGGTCACTGCTCCTTCCTCTGGGTCCCAATGTGCATACTACTTTGTGTGTGCCCTCCAAGAGTGGAGTCTCTGTTTCCCCCAGTCCTGTTGAAGTCCTGCAATCAAATCCCACTAGCCTTCAAAGTCTGATTCTCTAGGAATTCCTCCTCCTGGTGCCAGACCCCCAGTTTGGGAAGCCTGATGTGGGGCTCAGAACCTTCACTCCAGTTGGTGGACTTCTGTGGTATAAGTGTTCTGCAGTGTGTAAGTCACCCACCCAGCAGTTATGGGATTTGATTTTATTGTGATTGAGCTCCTCCTACCGTCTCATTGTGGCTTCTTCTTTGTCTTTGGATGTGGGGTATCATTTTTGGTGAGTTCCAGGGTCTTCCTGTCAATGATTGTTCAGCAGTTAGTTGTGATTCTGGTGCTCTCACAGGAGGGAGTGAGCACACGTCCTTCTACTCCCAATAGTTTGATTAATATGTGTCTTGGCATGTTTCTCCTTGCATTTATCCTCTATGGGACTCTCTGGGCTTCCTAGACTTGATTGACTCTTTCTTTTCCCATATTAAGGAAGTTTTCAACTATAATCTCTTCAAATATTTTCTCAGTCCCTTTCTTTTTCTCTTCTTCTTCTGGGACCCTTATAATTCGAATGTTGGTGTGTTTAATGTTGTCCCAGTGGTCTCTGAGACTGTCCTCAATTCTTTTCATTCTTTTTTCTTTATTCTGCTCTGCAGTAGTTATTTCCACTATTTTATCTTCCAGGTCACTTATCCTTTCTTCTCCTTCAGTTATTCTGCTACCGATTTCTTCTAGAGAATTTTAAATTTCATTTATTGTGTTGTTCATCATTGTTTGTTTGCTCTTTAATTCTTCTAAATCCTTGCTAAACATTTCTTGTATTTTCTCCATTCTATTGCCAAGATTTTGGATCATGTTTTCTATCATTACTCTGAATTCTTTTTCAGATAGACTGCCTATTTCCTCTTCATTTGTTTGTTCTGGTGGGTTTTTACCTTGCTCCTTCATCTACTGTGTGTTTCTCTGTCTTCTCATTTTGCTTAACTTACTGTGTTTGGGGTCTCCTTTTCACAGACTGCAGGTTCATAGTTCCCATTGTTTTTGTTGTCTGCCCCCAGTGACTAAAGTTGGTTCAGTGGGTTGTGTAGGTTTCCTGGTGGAGGGGACTGGTGCCTGTTTTCTGGTGGATGAGGCTGGATCTTGTCTTTCTGGTGGGCAGGACCACGTACAGTGGTGTGTTTTGGGGTGTCTGTGACCTTATTATGATTTTAGGCAGCCTCTCTGCTAATGGGTGGGGTTGTGTTCCCATCTTGCTAGTATTTTGGCATAGGGTGTCCAGCAGTTTAGCTTTCTGGTTGTTGAGTGGAGCTAGGTCTTAGCATTGAGATGGAGATCTCTGGGAGAGCTTTCGCCATTTGATATTACATGGAGCTGGGAGGTCTCTGGTGGACCAATTTCCTGAACTCAGTTCTCCCACCTCAAGGGCACAGGCCTGACACCGGCTATAGCACTAAGACCCTGTCAGCTACACGGTTGCGGACAGCCAGATATTTTTGGAGATGGAGTTGAAAAGAATCGAGCTCCAAGATTTTCTCACATGGAGAAAGCAAACTGACCTCTCAAGATGGCAGCTGCCGAGCACGTCCCAGGAGGAGCAATTCTTTCTTTTATGGATTGTGCCTTTTGTCTTGTATCTAAAAAGTCATTGCCATACCCAAGGTAATCTAGATTTTTTTCTATGTTGTCTTCTAGGTGTTTTACAGTTTTGTGTTTTACATTTACATAAATGTCTTTCATTTTTCAGTTAATTTTTTGAAGGGCGTAAGCTATGTGTCTAGATTTTTTTTTTTTTGCACGTGGTTATATAGTTGTTCCAGCATTGTGTGTTGAAAGGACTTTCTTTGCTCCATTGTATTGCATTTGCTCCTTTGTCAAAAGTGAGTTGACTGTATTTATGTGGGTCTATTTCTGGGCTCTCTATTCAGTTCCATTGATCTATTTATCTGTTCTCTTGCCATTCTCAAACTGTCTTGATTACTATGGTTTTTTAGTAAGTCTTGAAGTCAGTCTTCAAACTTTATTCTTCTCCTTCGATATTGTGTTGACTATTCTGTGTCTTTTGTCTCTGCATATAAATTTTAGAATAAGTTTCTTTTTTTCCTTTTTTTCCTTTTTTTTTTTTTTTTTTTGCGGTACCCGGGCCTCTCACTGTGTGGCCTCTCCCGTTGCGGAGCACAGGCTCCGGATGTGCAGGCTCAGCGGCCATGGCTCACGGGCCCAGCTGCTCTGCTGCATGTGGGATCTTCCCAGACCGGGGCACGAACCCATGTCCCCTGCATTAGCAGGTGGACTCTCAACCACTGTGCCACCAGGGAAGCCCTAGAATCAGTTTCTTGATATCCACAAAATAACTTGCTGTGGTTTTGATTTTGATTGCACTGAATCTATAGATCGAGTTGGGAAGAACTGACGTCCTGACAATGTTGAGTATTCCTAACAACGAACACAGAATATCTATTTATTTTGTTCAGTTTTCTTTTAAAATCCTGATTTGAGGACTAATTGCATTGTGGTAAGAGAAAATACTCCATATGATTTCAACCCTTTGAAATTTGGGACTTTGATCAATTTTTACAAAAGTTCCATGAACGATTGGAAATTATGTATATTCTGCAGCTTTACCAAGACAGTGTCTGTGTACGTTCCACTAGGCAGGTTTGTTATTGTTCTTTTAAGAGTCTTTCATATACTTACTGAATTTTTTGGCCTGCTTTTTGAATCAGTTACTGAAAGATATGTGTGGAAATCTTCCACTGTAGTTGTGAATTGATCTATTTCTCCTTGTATTCTGTCGGTTTTTGCCATATGTATTTTGAGGCCATGTTTACATACATGCACAATAGTATTGTTATAACTTTTTGGTAACTTGAAACTTCTGTCATTATGAAATGTATCTCTCTACCTCTACTAATGCTTTTTTCTTAAATTATATTCTATGTGTTATCATTAAAGATACCTCAGCTTTCTTTGATTAGGTTTGCATGGTAGTTCTTCTTTGATATTAACCTTTCTATATTCTTATATTTTAAATATATCTTATGAACAATAAATCGAGTTGAGGTTTTTAGTAATAGATTTATTAAGATATAATTCACATACCATACAATTTATCCATTTAAAGTGTACAACTCTGTGGTTATTAGTATATTCATGGAGTTGTGCAACCATTACCACATCAATTTTAGAATATTTTTATCACACCCCCAAGAAACTCTGTATCTTTTAGCAGTCATCTTAAAATCACCTTGCCTCCATAGATTTTCCTCTTCTGGACATTTCATATGTATAGAATCATACAATATTTGGGCTTTTGTGACTAGTTTCTTTCACTTAGCACAATATTTTTAAGGTTCATCCATGTGGTAGCATATATCACTGCTTATTCCTTTTTATGGCTCAACTAGATGGAGTTTTTATGTATTCTGGATATTAGCCCCCTTATCAGAGACACATAAAATTTAAATTTTGATGTAGTCTAATCTACTTGTTTTTCCTTTTATTGACTGTGCTTTTGGTGTCATAGCTAAGAAATCATTGCCAAATCCAATGTATGAAGATTTTACTCTCTTTTCTGCTAAGGATTTTATATTTTTAGGTCTCACATTTAGGTCTTTGATCCACTTTGGGTTAATTTTTGTATATGGCATAAGGTAGTGGTCCAATTTCATAGTTTTGTATGTTGATATTCAATTTTCCCAGTATCATTTATTAAAAAGACTGTCCTTTCCTCATTGAGTGGTCTTGGCGCTTTTGTTGAAAATCATTTGGTCATATATATAGAGGTTTTTTTCCCCCTCTGTTCTCCGTTCTATTCCATTGGTTGATGTGTCTGTCCTTATGCTCATGCCACACTGGTTTGATTACTAAAGCTTTGTAGTAAATTTTGAAATAGGAGTGTAATACCTTTGACTTTGTTCCTCTTTTTTTTTCAAAATTGTTTTGGCTATTCAGGGCCTCTTGAGATTCGATCTAAATTTAGGATGAATTTTTCTATTTCTGCAACAACAACAAAAAAGGCATTGGGATTTTCATAGGCATTGTATCAAATCTGTAGATTGCTTTGGGTAGTATTGACAACTTAACAATGTTATATCTTCTAATTCATGAACATGAGATATCTTTCCTTTTATTGGTGTCTTTTAGAATTTCTTTCAACAATGTTTTGTAGTCTTCAGTGTTCAAGTCTTTTGCTTCCATGGTTAAGTTTATTCCTAAGTATATATATATTTTTGATGTTATTGTAAATGAAATTTCTCCCCTTAATTTCGTTTTTAGATTGTTCTTTATTAGTGTATATAAACAAAACTGATATTTGTGTGTTGGTTTTGTATCCTGTAACTTTTCTGAATTCGTTTATTAGTTCAAACAATTTTTAGGGTGTAGTCTTTAGGTTTGTCTACATATAAGACCATGTTGTCTGTGAACAGAGGTAATTTAACTTCTTCCTTTCCAATTTGGATGCCTTTTATGTCTTTTTCTTGCCTAATTTCTCCGGCTAGGACTTTCAGTACTATGTTGAATTGCCTGGTGAAGTGGGCATTCTTGTCTTGTTCCTGATATTAGAGGAAAAGCTTTCAGTCTTCTGTCACTGAGTATGGTGTTAACTGTGTGATTTTCGTATGTATATACAGCTGCTTTTATTTTATTTTATTTTATTTTAATTAATTAATTTATTTATTTGGCTGCACCAGGTCATAGTTGCAGCACGCGGGATCTTCGTTGTGGCATGTGGGATCTTTAGGTATGGCATGTGGGATCTTTAGTTGCGGTATGTGAACTCTGAGTTGCAGCATGTGGGATCTAGTTCCCTGACCAGGGATCAAACCTGGGCCCCCTGCATTGGGATTGTGGAGTCTTAGCTACTGGACCACCAGGGAAATCCCCACAGCTGCCTTTAAATATCTTAATTTCCCTGAGAATCTCACCTCTGCTTCTTCTCAGGGCTTTGGATGTTCTTTTGTATTCCTCTGCCTGTAATCGCTTGCCTCCAACCACCTATGGGTCTGCAGTTTCCCTGAAGTTTTCATGTGCCACTGCACCTACCACTGCTTTCAGCAACATCCACCCTGATATTCAAACTATGTCACTGTTGCCATCTGAGCTTAAGTCGGACAAAACAGAAATCCATCTCTTGGGCAGCCCCCAGTTGTGCCAGAACATTGCAAACAAGTTCCAAGGGAAGAACCAGGTATTGGGTGACTTCCACCTTATTGAGTCGGGGAGGTGGTCGGCAAGGGTACCCAAAAATGCCATGAAATTTTCTACTGATTTTAGTGTTGCTTTTTTAAAATTAGGCATTTTCTTGGTTGCTACAGATCCTTGGCTGGTTTCTTGAGCTCCCACAACACTATTTCTGGTCAATCTGTTGTTGTTTACTTGGCATTTCCATGGGGGAAGTGGGGCCTGGAGCTTCTGCCATCTTGCTGACATCACTGTCAGATAGCTTTAAAAGTTTTATTTTTTAAAAAAATTTAGATAGCCAGTGGGAAGCAGCCGCATGGCACAGGGATACCGGCTCGGTTCTCTGTGGCTGCCTGGAGGGGTGGGATAGGGAGGGTGGGAGGGAGGGAGACAAAGAGGGAAGAGATATGGGAACATATGTATATGTATAACTGATTCACTCTGTTATAAAGCAGAAACTAACACACCATTGTAAAGAAATTATACGCCAATAAAGATGTTAAAAAAAAATGCTGTAAAAAAGAAAATTTCACATTTGGTGTCTGATCCATTTTGAATTGGATTTTGTATGATTGTCTGGTTTTGTATTATAACTCCACCACATTCTTGCTATTTGGCTTTGGGAAAATTACTTGACCTCTCATGCCTCAGTTTCTTCAATAAGATGAGGGGCAAAATAATATCTACTTCATAGAGTTATTGAGAGGCCTTATTCATATATATATATATATATATATATATATATATATATATATATATACAGTACTCAGAAAAGTGACTGGAAATTAGTACATTCTCAGTAAGTGCTACTTGCCATAAATATTTTTATATCCTTTTGATCTGGTAATCCACTTGTTCCTTGGAAGCTCCTGACCTAATTAAGTTTCAGGAAAGCCTCAGCTCTACCACTTAGCATACCTTGAAAATCCTCATGACTGGGTGGGAGTACTGAAAAAGGTAGGCTCAAGTGTGAACAGTGGATTCTATTGTGCTAAATAAATATGCTTCCTTTCTCTTCCCTTTCCTTGTACCAGTATGGCAGTTTGAATACAGAGTGTTCCATGTAAGTATTTTTATTGATCTAACCATTAGCTCAGTTTATAGAAACCTTGGAAGTCTTCCTTGTTTATATATTTCCTGGGGGCAAAGCTCATTAAAAATTTCCTAGAACCTAGATGTGCCTCTGCACTCAGTTCCCCCAAGAATTTCTTTTTTAGGTCTGTTTAAACTTTATCTATCTATCTATCTATCTATCATTTATCTATCTATATTAAGCTTAAGGTGTTTAACATGTTGATTTTTAAAAATTAAAGTATAATTGATTTATAATATTAGTTTCAGGTGTACAACATAGTGATTCAATATTTTTATAGATTTTAGTCTATTCAAAGTTATTATAAAATATTGGTTTTATTCTCTGTGTTATACAATATATTCTTGTATCTTTATTTTATACATAGTGGTTAGTACCTCTTAATTCCCTATCCCTATCTTGCCCCTCCTCCATCCCTCTTCCCAATGGTAACCACTAGTTTGTTCTCTGTATGTGAGTCTATTTCTGTTTTGTCATATTTATTCATTTGTTTTATTTTTTAGATTCCACACATAAGTGGTAACATACACTATTTGTCTTTCTCTGACTTATTTCATTAAGCATAATACCCTCCAGGTCCATCCATGTTGCTGCAAATGGCAACATTTTTTTCTTTTTTTTTTTTTTTAACATCTTATTGGGGTATAATTGCTTTACAATGGTGTTTCTTTTTTTTTTTTTTTTTAACATCTTTATTGGGGTATAATTGCTTTACAATGGTGTGTTAGTTTCTGCTTTATAACAGAGTGAGTCAGTTATACATATATATATGTTCCCATATCTCTTCCCTCTTTGTCTCCCTCCCTCCCACCCTCCCTATCCCACCCCTCCAGACAGCCACAAAGAACCGAGCCGGTTTCCCTGTGCCATGCGGCTGCTTCCCACTGGCTATCTACCTTACGTTTGTTAGTATATATATGTCCATGTCTCTCTCTCGCCCTAACACACCTCACCCTTCCCCCTCCCCATATCCTCAAGTCTGTTCTCCAGTAGGTCTCTGTCTTTATTCCTGTTTTACCCCTAGGTTCTTCATAACATTTTTTTTTCTTAAATTCCATATATATGTGTTAGCATACGGTATTTGTCCTTCTCTTTCTGACTTACTTCACTCTGTATGACAGACTCTAGATCTATCCACCTCATTACAAATAGCTCAATTTCGTTTCTTTTTATGGCTGAGTAATATTCCATTGTATATATGTGCCACATCTTCTTTATCCATTCATCCGACGACGGGCACTTAGGTTGTTTCCATCTCCGGGCTATTGTAAATAGAGCTGCAATGAACATTTTGGTACATGACTCTTTCTGAATTCTGGTTTCCTCAGGGTATATACCTAGTAGTGGGATTGCTGGGTCATATGGTAGTTCTATTTGTAGTTTTTTAAGGAACCTCCATACTGTTCTCCATAGTGGCTGAACCAATTCACATTCCCACCAGCAGTGCAAGAGTGTTCCCTTTTCTCCACACCCTCTCCAGCATTTATTGTTTCTAGATTTTTTGATGATGGCCATTCTGACTGGTGTGAGATGATATCTCATTGTAGTTTTGATTTGCATTTCTCTAATGATTAATGATGTTGAGCATTCTTTCATGTGTTTGTTGGCAGTCTGTATATCTTCTTTGGAGAAATGTCTATTTAGGTCTTCTGCCCATTTTTGGATTGGGTTGTTTATTTTTTTGTTATTGAGCTGCATGAGCTGCCTGTAAATTTTAGAGATTAATCCTTTGTCAGTTGATTCATTTGCAAATATTTTCTCCCATTCTGAGGGCTGTCTTTTGGTCTTGTTTATGGTTTCCTTTGCTGTGCAAAAGCTTTGAAGTTTCATTAGGTCCCATTTGTTTATTTTTGTTTTTATCTCCATTACTCTAGGAGATGGGTCAAGAAGGATCTTGCTGTGATTTATGTCATAGAGTGTTCTGCCTATGTTTTCCTCTAAGAGTTTGATAGTTTCTGGCCTTACATTTAGGTCTTTAATCCATTTTGAGCTTATTTTTGTGTATGGTGTTAGGGAGTGATCTAATCTCATACTTTTACATGTACCTGTCCAATTTTCCCAGCACCACTTATTGAAGAGGCTGTCCTTTCTCCACTGTATATTCCTGCCACCTTTATCAAAGATAAGGTGACCATATGTGCATGGGTTTATCTCTGGGCTTTCTATCCTATTCCATTGATCTATCTTTCTGTTTTTGTGCCAGTACCATACTGTCTTGATTACTGTAGCTTTGTAGTATAGTCTGAAGTCAGGCAGCCTGATTCCTCCAGCTCCATTTTTTGTTCTCAAGATTGCTGTGGCTATTCGGGGTCTTTTGTGTTTCCATACAAATTGTGAAATTTTTTGTTCTAGTTCTGTGAAAAATGCCAGTGGTAGTTTGATAGGGATTGCATTGAATCTGTAGATTGCTTTGAGTAGTATAGTCATTTTCACAATGTTGATTCTTCCAATCCAAGAACATGGAATATCTCTCCATCTTTCTCTGACTTATTTCATTAAGCATAATACCCTCCAGGTCCATCCATGTTGCTGCAAATGGCAACATTTTTTTTCTTTTTACGCTGAGTAATATTCTATTGTATATATACACAGCACATATTCTTTACCTATTCATCTGTTGATGGGCATTTAGGTTGCTTTAATATCTTGGTAACTGTAAATAATGCTGCTATGAACATTGGGGTACATGTATCTTTTTGAATTAGTGTTTTTGTTTTCTTCAGATATATACCCAAGAGTGAAATTGCTGGATCATATGGTAGTTCTATTTTTAGTTTTTTGAGGAACCTCCATACTGTCTTTCACAATGGCTGCACCAGTTTACATTCCCACCAACAAGTGTACTAGCATTCCCTTTTCTCCACATCCTTGCCAACATTTATTATTTGTGGTCTTTTTGATGATAGCCCTTCTGACAGGTGTGAGGTGATATCTCATTGTTGTTTTGATTTGTATTGAATAATTCCCTGATGACTAGTTATGTGTTGAACATCTTTTCATGTGCCTGTTGGCCATCTGCATGTCCTCTTTGGGAAAATATCTATTCAGGTCTTCTGCCCATTTTTAATCAAGTTGTTTGCCTTTTTGATATTGAGTTGTATAAGCTGCTTATATATTTTGGATATTAACCTCTTATTGGTCATATCATTTGCAAATATTTTCTCCCATTAAGGTAGATTGTCTTTTCGTCTTGTCAGTGATTTCCTTTGCTGTGCAAAAGCTTTTAAATTTAATTACTTTCCATTTGTTTATTTATGCATTTGTTTCCTTTGCCTTAGGAGGCAGACCCAAAACAATACTGCTAAAATTTATGTCAAAGAGTGTTCTGCCTAGTGTTTTCCTCTAGGAATTTTATGGTTTCTGATCTTACATTTAGGTCTTTAATCCATTTTGTATTTATTTTCGTATATGATGTGAAGTATTGTTCTAATCTCATTTTTTTACATGTAACTGTCCAGTTTTCCCAGCACCACTTTTTGAAGAGCCTGTCTTTTTTGCATTATATATTCTTGCCTCCTTTTTCATATATTAATTGACCAAAGTGTGCGGGTTTATTTCTGGGCTCTCTATTCTGTTCCATTGATCTATGTGTCTGTTTTGTGCCAGTACCATGCTGTTTTGATTACTGTAGCTTTGTAATATAGTCTGAAGTCTGAGAGGATTCCTCCAGCTTTGTGCTTTTTTTCAAGATTGCTTTGGCAATTTGGGGTCTTTTATGGTTCCATATGAATTTTAGGATTATTTGTTCTAGTTTTGTGAAAAATGTCATGGGTAACTTGGTAGGGAATCACATTAAATCTGTATATAACTTTGGGTAGTATGGGCATTAAACAATATTAATTCTTCCAATCCATGAACATGGGATATTTTTCCATTTCTTTGTATCATCTTCAATTTCCTTCATCAGTATTTTATAGTTTTCCAAATATAGGTCTTTCACCTCCTTGGTTAAATTTATTCCTAGGTATTTTATCCTTTTCGATGTAATTTTAAATGGGATTGTTTTCTTGCTTTCTTTTTCTGAGAGTTCATTATTAGTGTAGAGAAAAACAGCAGAATTCTGTATATTAATCTTATATCTTGCATCTCTGCTGAATTCATTTATTAGTTCTAATAGATTTTTGGTTGAAACTTTGAGGTTTTCTATATAAAGTATCCTGTCATCTGTAAATAGTGACAGTTTGACTTCTTCCCTTCCAATTTGGATACGCTTTATTTCTTTTTCTTTTCTAATATCTCTGGTTAGAACTTCTAATACTATGTTAAAGTGAGAATCCTTGTCTTGTTCTTCATTTTAGAGGAAAAGCTTTCAGCTTTGACCAATCCGTAGGATGTTAGCTGTGAGTTTGTCATAAATGGTTTTTATTATGTTGAGGTATGTTCCCTCTATACCAACTCTGAGAGGTTTGTTTTTTTTTTAAATCATGAATGGATGTTGAATTTTGTCAAATGCTTTTTTCTGCATCTATTGAGGTGGTTATGTGATTTTTACCCTTCGTTTTGTTAGTGTGATGTATCATATTGATTGATTTATTGATATTGAACCACCCTTGTATCCCTGGAATAAATCCCATTTGATCACAGTGTATGATTCTTTTTGTATATTTGCATTTGGTTTGTTAATATTTTGTTGAGGATTTTTACATCTACATTCATCAGAGATATTGACCTGTAATTTTCTTTTTTGTAGTGTCTTTATTTGGCTTTTGTGTCAGTGTAATGGTGGCCTTGTTGAATGAATTTGGGAGCATTCCCTTCTCTTCAGTTGTTGGGAATAGTTTGAGAAGGATAGGTATTAGCTCTTCTTTATATGTTTATATTATTCTATTCTTTATATAGAATTCCCCTGTGGAGCTCTTCAGTCCTGGACTTTTGCTTGCTGGGAGTATTTGATTACTGATTCAATTTCATTAGTAGTGGTCAATCTGTTCAGATTATTTATTTCTTCCTGATTCAGACTTGGAAGATTGTATTTTTCTTGAAATTTATCCATTTCTTCTAGGTTGTCCAATTTGCTGGCATATAACTGTCTGTAGTATTCCCTTATAATTTTTTGTATCTTTGTGATATCAGTTGTAGTCTCTCCTCTTTCATTTCTTTTTTTTTTAAATTAATTTATTTATTTTTGCTGTGTTGGGTCTTAGTTTCTGTGCGAGGGCTTTCTCTATTTGTGGCAAGCGGGGGCCACTCTTCATCGCGGTGCGCAGGCCTCTCACTATCGCGGCCTCTCTTGTTGCAGAGCACAGGCTCCAGATGCACAGGCTCAGTAGTTGTGGCTCACGGGCCTAGTTGCTCTGCGGCATGTGGGATCTTCCCAGACCGGGGCTCGAACCCGTGTTCCCTGCATTAGCAGGTGGATTCTCAACCACTGCGCCACCAAGGAAGCCCTCCTCTTTCATTTCTTGCTTGTTAGTTTCCTCTCTCTTTTTTCTTAATGAGCCTGGCTAAAGGCTTATCAATTTTATGTATCTTTTCAAAGAACCTGCTCTTGGTTTCATTGATATTTTCCATTGTTCCTTTGGTCGCTATTTTATTTATTTGCTCTCTGATCTTTATCATTTCCTTCTTTCTGCTCACTTTGTCCTTTATTTGGTCTTCTTTTTCTAATTCCCTTAGATGGTAGGTTAGGCTGGTTTTTTTTTTTTTGGCTGCACATACAGTATGTGGGATCTTAGTTCCCTAACCAGGGACCCAGGGATTGAACCCATGCCCCCTGCGTAGGGAGCATGAAGTCTTAATCACTGGACCACCAGGGAAGTCCATAGATTGTTTATTTGAGATTTTTCTTGTTTCTTGAAGTAGGGCCTGTATTGCTATAAACTTCCCTCTTAGAGCTGCTTTTGCTGCATCCCATAGATTGTGTTTTTATTTTTATTTGTCTTGAGGTATTTTCTAATTGCCTCTTTGATTTCTTCACTGACCCATTGGTTTTTTAGTAGCATGTTGTTTAGTCTCCACATGTTTGTTCTTTTCCCATTCTCTGCACCTCTCTCCCAATTTGATTTCCAGCTTCATACTGTTGTGGTTGGAAAAGAGCTTGTTATAATTTACATCCTCTTAAATTTGTTGAGACTTGTTTTGTGGCATAGCATGTGATCTATCCTGGGGAACATTCCATGTGCATTTGAAAAGAATGTGTGTTCTGCTGTTGGGGATGGAATGTCCTGTAGACATCTATTAAGCCCACCTGGTCTAATGTGTCATTTAAGACCACTGATTTTATGTCTTGATGATCTGTCCATTGAAGTAAATTGGATGTTAAAGTTCCCTACTATTATTTAATTATTGTCAATTTCTCCCTTTATGTCTGCTAATATTTGCTTTTTATCTTTAAGTGCTCCTATATTATGTGCATATATATTAATATATTCTCTTCCTATATTGATCCCTTTATCATTATATAATGACCTTCTTTGTCTTTTGTTACAGACTTTGTTTTAAAGTCTACTTTGTCTAATATGAGTATTGCTACCCCAGCTTTCTTTTAGTTTCCATTTGCATGAAATATCTTTTTCCATCCCCTTACTTTCAGTCTCTGTGTGTCTTTTTTTTTTTGCGGTATGCGGGCCTCTCACTGTTGTGGCCTCTCCCGTTGTGGATCACAGGCTCCGGACGCACAGGCTCAGTGGCCATGGCTCACAGGCCCAGTCGCTCCACGGCCTGTGGGATCTTCCTGGACTGGGGCACGAACCCGTGTCCCCTGCATCAGCAGGCAGACTCTCAACCACTGCACCACCAGGGAAGCCCTCTATGTGTCTTTTTTAAATTTAATTTTTATTTTATATTGGAGTATAGTTGATTTACAACGTTAATCATTGTAAATAAAACCTGTTAGTTTCAGGTGTACAGCAAAATGATTCAGTTATACATATACATATATCCATTCTTTTTCAGATTCTTTTCCCATATAGGTTATTATAGAATACTTAGCAGAGTTCCCTGTGCTATACAGTAAGTTCTTGCTGATTGTTTAAGTCTGTGTGTGTTTTTAGCTCTGAAGTGAGTTTCTTTTAGCAGCATATAGATGGGTCTTGTTTTGTTTTTTAAATCCAGTCAGCCAATCACCCTGTATCTTATGATTGGAGCATTTAGTCCATTCATATATATATATATATATATATATTTTTTTTTAATTTAATAACATCTTTATTGGAGTATAATTGCTTTACAATGGTGTATTAGTTTCTGCTTTATAACAAAGTGAATCAGCCATACATATACATATGCAAGAGGGAGGAGATATGGGGATATATGTCCATTCATATTTATTAGTTTTAGGTATATACTAATTTATTAGTTTTATTTATTTATTAGGTATATACTAATTTATTAGTTTTAGGTATATACTTATTGCCATTTTGTTACTTATTTTCTGGTTGTTTTTGTAGTTCTCCTCTGTTATTTTCTTCTTTTATTTTCTTCCCTGTGGTCTGATAATTTTCTTTAGTGATATACTTGTGTTCCTTTCTCTTTAGTTTTTATGTATCTATCATAGCCCCCAAGAATTTTGATCAAAACATAGACGAAGTTTTGGGATTAAAGTTTGGAAAGCTAGAAGCTGGAAGTGAGTTTGGAGGAGAGTAGATTCATTTCAGTTGTTCAGTTCTTCCTGTGTGTGTGTGTTTAATTTTTTAAAAATCTGAAATATTTTTAAAATAAAGAAAAAATATGAAATGAATATAACAAAAACATAACAATCATCCTTGTACTCATCAACTAGATTGAACAAATTTTAATTTTTTTGCTATATTTGCCTCAACCCATTCTTCCCCAAAAGTAAACACTATTCTGAAGTTAGTGTGTATTCTTTTGCTCAGGTTTATCTTTTTTAAATCAAATATGTATGTATTAAAAATAATATAGGGCTTCCCTGGTGGTCAGTGGTTGAGAGTCCTTATGCCCTTGTGAAATTCACAATATTGTTTTTGTGTGTCTGCATGTGTTTTTATCATAAATTTTATTATACTGTATAACTTCTATAACTTGCTAATTTTACTCAACAATATGAATTTGATATTCATCCATATTAATACATGAAGATCATGTTTATTTCATGTAATCTATAATATTTCATTGTATACATATATATATATATATATATATATTCGTTCTTGAATTTAATATGTAGTAAGGTATGTTTCATTTAAAAATTTTCACTCATCAGTATTTTCAAAGGTTTATTCATGATGATACATAGATCATGTAGCTCATTCATTTTTTTAAAATAAGTTTATTTATTTTATTTATTTATTTTTGGCTGTGTTGGGTGTTCGTTGAAGAGCGCGGGCTTTCTCTAGTTGCAGAGAGCGGGGCCTACTCTTTGTTGCAGTGTGCGGGCTTCTCATTGCAGTGGCTTCTCTCATTGT
Source organism: Lipotes vexillifer (assembly GCF_000442215.2). NCBI lineage: Eukaryota > Metazoa > Chordata > Mammalia > Artiodactyla > Lipotidae > Lipotes > Lipotes vexillifer. The sequence goes on along the minus strand of NW_006779881.1, from coordinate 72,944 downwards.
GGAGCACAGGCTGTAGGCGCATGGGCTTCTGTCGTTGCGACACATGGGCTCAGTAGTTGTGGCTCACAGGCTCTAGAGCACAGGCTCAGTAGTTGTGGTGCACGGGCTTAGTTGCTCCGTGGCATGTGGGATATTCCCAGACCAGGGCTCGAACCCATGTCCCCTGCATTGGCAGGCAGATTCTCAACCACTGAGCCACCAGGGAAGCCCTGCTCATTCTTTTTTTTGCGGTATGTGGCCTCTCACTGTTGTGGCCTCTCTCGCTGCAGAGCACAGGCTCTGGACATGCAGGCTCAGCAGCCATGGCTCACGGGCCCAGCCACTCCACGGCATGTGGGATCCTCCTGGACCAGGACACGAACCTGCGCCCCTGCATCAGCAGGTGGACTCTCAACCACTGCACCACCAGGAAAGCCCCAACGCGGGCCTCTCACCGCTGTGGCCTCTCCCGTTGCGGAGCACAGGCTCCGGACTCACAGACTCTGGATGCGCAGGCTCAGCGGCCGTGGCTCACGGGCCCAGCTGCTCCGCAGCATGTGGGATCTTCCCAGACCGCGGCACGAACCCGTGTCCCCTGCATCGGCAGGCAGACTCCCAACCACTGCGCCACCAGGGAAGCTCCCAACCTTACATTTTTAATAAGTCTTAATAGCTTTAAAAGTTTTTTAAAATTCTTTTTAGTGTTTTTGCTCTTTCACAAAATTGAACCCTCATATAAATTTACATCATAATTTTTATTTGTTCTCAGGGTTTGTAAGCAATTATTTAATATCAATATAGACAGTGACATTATTTGTGGATGCTAGCAGTTTTGTTTCATCCTTACCAATTTTTATACGTTATATTTATTTTTCTTGTCATACTGCATAACTAGGTAACCAGAACAGTTTGAGGAGAGGTGGTCATTGTGGGCATCTTTGTCTTATCCCTGATTTGGGTATGATTATATCAAATATTTCACCATGAAGTTCGATGTTTACTATAGGTTTTTAGGAGATACCCTTTATTGGGTTAAGAAAGTTTCCTTTAACATGTGTGTGTGTGTGTGTGTGTGTGTGTGTGTGTGTGTGTGTGTGTGTTTATGTGTGTGTATCTTGTATACATGGGGTAAGGTTTGCTAATATATCAAACATTTACATCTCTGTTCATAAGTGAGATCAGTTCATAGCTTTTCTTTATTAAACTTTCTTTTTCTAGGTTTGGTATCAAATTAGACTGTTCATCTAAAATGAATTTGAGAGCATTCCCCTTTTTTCTCCTATTATTTGGAACACTTTGTGTAAAATTAGGATTGTATGTTACTTGAACATTTGGCAGAATTTAGCTTTAAAATTTCCAGGGGCTTTTTTGTTTTTTGTTTTTTTTGAGGGAGGCATGAGTTATTATAAACTATTATGAACTATTAATCCTATGTATTTAAAGGTTATAGATCAATGTAGGTATTTAAAATTCTCTTCAGTTTTGATAAATTATATTCTTATATGAAATTGCCAGTTTCACCTAAATTATATTTTTATATGAAATTATCTTTTTCATCAATTTGAAAATTGCCCATTTTCAAATTTATTGGTATAAAGTTATTCATAAATCTCTGAAAGGCTCTCTTGTCCTTGGCTGAGCAGGGCTGTTCTCCGAGAAATCTGTCTGTGTCAGCATCACAGTCATCAGAACCCAGGTTACAGGAAGCAGGGAGCCTGCCTCTTATAAACCTCTTATAAAGTTATTCAAAAAATCTCTTATGATTTTTTTAAAAAGTCAATTGTATCTGTAGTTATTACCCTTTTTAAAGTCCTATTATTGTTTATTTTTCATCTACAGTGTTGTACAGTTTACACAGCACTGGAATTATTTGTTTCTTAAACGTTTGATAGAACCCTGTGAGATCATGTGTTTGTTGCTTTTTGAGGGAGAGTTGGGCCTTTGACAACTTTATTTTCATTATTGTGATTGGTCTGTTTAAACTTTCCTATCTCTTCTAAGATCAGTTTCATTAACTTTCATTTTCTGAGAAAATAATCTTACATCCAGGTAGGAAATTTACTTGCATATAGCTGGGAAAAGCAGTCTAAGTGCGATTTTTGTTGTTGTTGTTGTTACTCTGTACTAGTTATTTCCTCATTCTCATTTTTTATATTAGACATTTGTGTTTTCTTCTATTTTTTTTCCTTGAGTAGGTTAGCTAATAACTTATCTATTTATATTTGTTATTTTAAAAAGCTCTTGCTTTTATTAATTCTAATGTTTTACTTTCTAGGTAATATCCTTATTAAATCCTTACTTCTGTTTTTCTTGTTTATTCTCACATTCTTTTTCTGATATTTTGAGTTGGAAGCCAGCTTATGGTCACAAAATGGTTGCTGGAGCTCTGGCCATCTCTTCTGAGGTGTAGGTAAGAAGAAAGGAAAGAGTAAGGGACAGAAAGGGAGCCACTTCAGCTGAGCCAGCTTCCTTTAAGGAGCTTTTCTAGAAGTTTTATTCAAAAGCTTTGTTTATATTTCATTGGCCATGCTTATCTCCAAATGAGGCTGGGAAATGTGGATTTTTAGCTGGGCACATTGCCATTTAAACAGCAGAGGGACTTGTTACTAACAAAGGGGATAATATTATCTGTAGGTAATTTGTTGCAGATTTTTAAATCTTTGGAGGTCAGTAACTTTACTAAGCCTTTATCTTGTTATGGGCTGTACTGTGTTATTTCTTTTACTAGGATACAGTATATTTTATCTCCAATCACCTTCCTCCTGACCTACAGGTTATTCCTGTCCAGGATTTTGGTTCTACCTTAAAAACTTTTAACACTAAAAAGTGGCCACAGTTATTATTGTTTTACACATGCTTACAAAATTATTTGCTCACTATTCTTTTTCCCATTTAGAATTTTCCTCTGGAATCTCATTCTTCCTGAAGTACACCCTGTGGAAGATCCTCTAGTGAGGTTCTGTTCATGGTAAAACCCATCAGTTTTTGTTATCTAGAAATGTCTTATTTCATCTTTATTATTGAAAGATAATTTTGCTGGTTTTAGAACTCTAGACTGTTTGTTATTTTCTCTAAGCACTTTGAGGTGGTATTCCAATGTATTCTGGTCTGTGTTGCTATTGAGAAGCCAGCTATCAATTTAATCAACAGTCCTTCATAGCTAATCTCTCTTTTTTGTCTGCTTTTGGCATCTTATGTTTGTCTTTTGTGTTCAGCCAGTTTGACCATGATGTGTCCAGGTATGCATTCCTTTTTACCTATCTAGTTTGAGAATTTGTTGGACTTCCTTCATTTTGTTTTATGTATTTCATCAATTCTGGAAATTTCTCAGTTATTATTTCTTCAATATTGCCATTCTCTCATCCTATCTATTCTCTCCTGCTATATCAGATTAAATTTATACTGAATGTTCTCCCTTTATCCTACATGGCTGTTAAGTTCTTTTTCATATTTTTCATCTCTTTGTTTCTAAGTAATTTGTCTCTAAATAGAGACAAATTCCTTCAGCTCTTTCTTCCAGTTTGCTAATTTTCTTTTCAATTAAGTCTAACCTTCTATTAAATCTATCCCTGTGTTTCTAATTTTATTTATGTTTTTCACTTCTAAAATTCTCTTCAGTTATTTTTCAAATCAGACTGGCAAGTTTTTGATAGTCTCTTTTCCTTGGTTATGTTTTTAATTCCTCTGGGTTTTTCAGTTTCTGTGTTTTAAAACTGGGGCCTGGCTTCATGATCTTTAAGCACACATTCAGTCCATAAATGGTCCCTGCCTTCCTCTTGGGGTGGAGTGTGGCACACTGGTGGTGATGGGCTATTAGGTCAGAACTCTCCTGTTGAATTGTCCTCTTCTTTTGAGTAGCTCAGGAACTCTGCTTTAGTCTCAAAGTCTTACTCTAGTGCTGCCATACATTGAGGAATCAGCATTTCCATTGCACTGGATGAGATTGGGAAGCTTCAGTTCCAGCTATCTGCCAGGTGCACAACAGCCTAGAGCACAGTGGCTGACTCTCACTCCTCTAGCCCCATGCTCATGGGGCTCCAAGACCAGACCATTCTGAAAGAAAACAATTTCCCAGTCTTCCCAGGAACATGGTTGAAAGTGCTTCCTGAAGTTTAAGTTGTATTTCCTTGGAGTATCAACAGAAAGTTTATTTCCTTCTTTTCTAGCCTTGGAGACACAGGCAGGGGTCATGTCCCTGGTGTTGAATGGAAGCCCTTCAGACAACCAGAGACTCAAGGAAGAAGCAGCATTCTGATTCTTTTGGTTTAAGTGGTTTAAAAAGTAACGCTATGGGGGCTTCCCTGGTGGTGCAGTGGTTGAGAGTCCGCCTGCCGATGCAGGGTACACGGCGAGCCATGGCCGCTGAGCCTGCGCGTCCGGAGCCTGTGCTTCGCAACGGGAGAGGCCACAGCAGTGAGAGGCCCGCGTACCGCAAAAAAAAAAAAAAAAAAAATAACGCTATGTCTGGCTCTGGTTTGGACTAACTCACTTTTTACTACAGGGGATCTGGGAGATATTTTGATGTAATTTACATGTTAGACTAAAAATTTATATTTGTGAATACATGCAGGGCATCAGATAGAGAATCCTGTTTATGTAACTTAGAGCAAAAGAAGCTTTCTAGTTCTCAATTCCTTCATTTGTAAAATGGAGGTGATGATTGTGTCTATTTCATAGAGGTTGGCTTTTTGGGGGGTGGGGTTGGGATTCAGTTAGAAAATGAATATATGGTTCTAGCACAATACTTGCAGTAAGACTCAATAATGATGGCTATTATTATTACCATCTAGTCTGGGTGCTTACATTTGCATGCTGGGTTGATCTCACTCTCAGAGCCTCAATTCCTTGTCTGTCAAGCAGGAAGACTAACAATCAATGATGAATATAAAATGCTTGGAAAAGGAAGGAAAAGAGGGGCTGAATTTCTGTTCCTGGCAGGGTCCCCTTCCTCTTCCTTCTCCACCCCTCCTTCCTCATCCTTTTTCCTGGGGCCTGTTAGTGGGTTCTTAGCATCCAAAGGGGCCCAACTCCAAGTTCTAGCCTTGCTTCTTAATCTGGAGCTCTGGCACCTGGCCCTTGATGTACTCACTGGGTTCTAAGAAGATCCCTGGGGGCAGGAAGAGAAGATGTCATGCCCAGGGATTCCAAGGGAGACTTTGCTCAAGATTCTCCATGCTCTTAGAGTAAGCTTCAGCTTGGGATTCCCAGAGCTCTACCTCTAATTGGCTTGTGTGGGTGGTACATTTTGGGGCGGAATGGGGCATGCTTTTACCTCTTGAGAGTTACTGGAGTCATTCTCAGCTGTTACTTTTGTTAAGACATATGTTACATATGGCTGTTCTATGCACTCACCCTTCTATGAGTGTTCCCAGATTTTGATGCAGAAAGATAAAAGAGGCTGCTCACTGAAATTTGTAGTGGCTATCTGTAGAGAGGCTGCTGGTTTTATGAGCCGTAACTCTACTCTTTTCTTTCCCCCCTCAAGAAAGCATGTAGAAAGGAAATGAGGGAGTGTAGCATTATAGGGATAATGTGTTACCCAGACAGGTGGTCAGCACCGCCGATGCATATCTCAGCCCTTACAGAGCTCCTACCACCTCACCTGCCTCAGTGTTTGCTTGGTCTGAATTTTGTCCCATCTCTTTCAGGCCAGTCATTTCTCTCTCCAACTAGACTAGCAGAATCGTACTGTGGAAAGAGCTAGACTTCTGAATCAGGCAGCCCTGGCTGTGAATTCTCTCCCAACACCTGGCTGTCAAAGCTTCAGCAAGTCACTTGATCCCACCGAGCTTTGGTGTCCTCATCTTTAACCTATGAATAATTCCTCTCTCAGAGCAGTGGGGGGCAAAGACTTCCTCCATGCTTTATGGACATATAATCTTTAGGTGCCCTTTGTACAGGATCTCTAATCCCTTCAGCCATGAAGGAGGAGTGGGGTGTTATCCTGATTGTTCAGCTGAGGAACTGAGACTCAGAGAGGTTCAGTGGCTCATGTAGCAGAGGTGGTCTGTGTCCTGTCCTTCTCTTTGGGACTTACCTTGACTTTGCCTTATGGTTGTCAGCATCAATACCTTCTTCCTGTGCCTGGGGAATCCACCACAGTAAAGTCTGATGATGGAAGGCAACAGTTCACCTCCCACTTCAAAATCTAGAGTATTGTTCATTACTTGCTTTCCCTGACGCTGCAGCCAGGGAGTGGGCACTGACCTAGGCTCAGCCAGTTGGATGCTCCCATCTGGGATTTTGAATATAGGGGAAATGAAAAAGCAGTGGACAGTTGAGAACTAGTTCTGGCAGAGTAGGAGTGTGCCCAGTGGTGGTGGTCCCAATGGCCACACCAGCACGCAATGGCCATCTGTCAGGCTGCTCCTATGGCAGGAGCTTGGCTGTGGCTCAGGCCACAGGTCTCCTTTGACATCTGCCCACTTCCCTTCCTGTCAATTCTGGGAGTTTCTTGGTATTCCTCCTCTCCTCTTTGACTTAAATCACTCAGATTTGGTTTCTGGTTTTTGTAATTAAGAACCTTGTGTGGCAGCTCTCCAACAAAAAGGTATCTCTGAACCTTTTCATCTTCTGCCTAATACTCCCATCCAAATGCTGTGAGTCATTTACCTCCAAACCACAGGTTGAGTCTGACTTCCACCCTCCATTCCCCCTCACCCTATTTCATCCTTTCTGCACAGCTGACTCCATGGCCCTGGGGCCTCATTTTTATATCCAACCGTCAGAGGTCAACAAAGAGCTCTTTGCTTCCCTGTTCTTCCCTGTGTTCCTCCCTGATTTGTTTCTTCAGGGTCCTCCTCTTAGCCAAGGGGGTTCATGATGAGCTCTTTGTATGGGACCTTGCTCTCCCGCAGTCCCGCCTTCTGCTCCTTTCTCTGCCTGGACTCCACTTGGTCAGGATTCCTCCTCTCTTCTGAGAGCCTCAAGAAGGCATGGCCTTTGCCATGACACTAACGGGGTTACCAAATATAACAGTCTAGGAGACAATTTGGAAAGTGACTTCTCCCTTGATGAAGCCGGGTTCTAGGGGTTTCACCATGTGTACAGTTTCCTAGGGCTGCTGTAACAAATTACTATAAAATTAGATGGCTTAAAAGAGCAAAAATTTATTTTCTCACAGTACCAGAGGCTAGAAGTTCAAAAATCAAAGTGTCAGCAGATTTGACTCCTTCTGGGGGCTCTGAGGGAGAGTCTGTTCCATGTCTCCTCCTGACGCACCCTAATCCAATATGACCTCATCTTAACTTGATTACATCTGCAAAGACTCTATTTCACAGGTTTTGGATGGATATGAACTTTGGGGGACATCATTCAACTCAATACAGAAGCTAATTTAGGAAAACAGTGTCAAGAGGTAGAAAGAGAGAGAGAACTTTAATGATGCCTTATCAATTCCTGAACCCAATCAGTCTGAGTGAAGTGTGCTTCACCCTGGACTTTTCAGATATGTGAGCCAAAACATTTCCTTTTCCCTTACGGGTAGTTTGAGTTTGATTTCCAGCACCTGAAATGGAAAAAGTCCTGACTAACATAGGGGTGCAAAGAAAACCAAAATTAAGTAGGCTGGGGTTTTAACAATAAACCAAATGCAGTAAGAAAATGTTTCCTCTTTCTATCCCTTCCTCCCATAAATATGCCAGTCTCAGGATATAACACTACATGTTTCATCATGCTGGCCTCCAGAGTCTTCCTGGTAGGAATGTTCTACAGCGAGAGGGTTTACCACTTTATTTACTTCTTCCTTTTGTCTACTTGGATAAGTAACATATAACAGCACAAGAAGATCCACAGTTCAAATGTTTGGGACTCTAGGTAAGAAGGGTTGTGGTTCAAAGGAAAGAGACCCCTGGGGGCTGAGTGTGGCCATTAAGGAAGGATTTGGGGAGAGGGAATAATTTCAGTTGGGTGTGCAAGGACAGGGCAGGTCTTAGTGCGGAACAGAGTGGGTAGGGAGCATGTAGAATGAGCTTGGTGTCCTCTCAGGGGGATGTGTGGACTGGACAGGCAGGGGCAGGGTGGTGAGTTCTGGTTGGTGATGAAGAGGTCAGGGTAGAGAGGAAAAGTCCATGGGCCAGGAGATATCTAGGAAGCCAAGTCCTGCTCTTGCAGGCTCAAAAAAGGGCAAAAAAGAACTCATCTCTCCCAACCTCCTCGACTTCAGCTGGGCCAAGATGTGAGGCCCCTGGCTCAAGCACGCAATGATGGGGTTTGCTGTGCTGTGGGTTCATGTGGCCAGTCTGTGGTTTAACATTGCTCTGGTTTGGGTTTGTCTGTTCCTTTAGGGGCTTCTAGTTGTAGATGACAGAAATTTGGGTGTTGTTGAAAACTTTCTTTTCTGCTTGTTACTATTATGCAAGCTAAAGGCTGATTCTAGCACAGTCCATCCTTGTTTTTTTCCTTATCCCTCCAAATACCCTGACTCTGCTGATCCTTCTCAAGGGCTGGCAGGAGTGAGAAGCCGGAAAGGGGGTGGACTTGCCAGCTGGGTTCTCTGGTATTTTCGAGCTCTTTGTGGGCAGGGGGACTAATGGCACGTCTCTCCAGGGTCTCTGCCTCCAACTCCCACCTTGCAGCCTGATTCGTTCCAGATCCCCTCCGGGATTTCTCCTAGGGTTAGAAATGATTCTGGGTATTGGTGAAGGTCTTCTGTCTCCCCGTGGCCTCTTTGTCCACGGCAGCCTGGATGTTCCTGGCTGCTCGGAGGCCAGACTTGATGGCAGTGTCTATCCAGGCGTGGGGCAGGCAGGTGTGCTCGCCAGCAAAGTGGATGCGGCCCTCTGGCTGGAAAAGCTGCTGCGAATAGTCCACAAATTGGTAGGGTGTAAACTCAGTGAAGGCGCCCATGATGAGAGGGTCCAGAGACCAGTGCTTGATCACAGAAGAGGGGCACATGCGCCGCAGCTCCTCCTTGGGGATCTGGTGCACAGCCGCCAGGTCCTCCAGGACGATATCCACCACCTGGTCGTTCTTCATGGGTATGAAGAAGAGGGAATCGTCGTCCACGGTGTAGGAGGCCAGCAGGACCCCCTTGCCGCTGGGGAAGCTATGGCTGGGGTAGTAGATGTAGCGCGAGGGCCGGTCGGTGATGGAAACTCCACCCCGGATGCCATCCCGCTCCCAGAAGGACTCGTTGCAGGCCAGAACTACCTTGCTGGCACTGGTATAATGCACCGAGCGGAGTGCATCCATCTTGTCCCAGGAGAGCGGGGGCTCAAAGGTGATGAGTCTCGTGGCCTTGGCCGAGGTGGAGATGATGACAAAGTCCGCGGTGAGGGTGGGCAGCGTCAAGTTGGGTTCACCCACCCGATAGGAAATCCGGACCTCAGGCCCATCCCTCACTACCGTCTCTACCTTGGAGCCCAGAAGGATGGTGCCAGGCTTCAAGCTGGCGTTGAGGGCTTTGGGGAGCTGGTCAAAGCCTCCGGTGATCTCGGAAAAGCTGTAGGGGTGAAGAGAGGGGAGAGGGTGAGTGTAGGAGGTGCAAGGTCGGTTTGCTGAGTTGCCAGCAGCGATCTCAGTGTGAAAAAGGAGGAAACTAGCCTCCTGCAGCCTGCGCTGGTTACTTCATATACCTCACCTTAACTAGTCTTTGTGAGGGAGGGATTATTGTTTACATTTATAGCTTGGAAGAGGAACACCAGAAAAAAGGGACTTTCCCACGATGACGAGCGCAGTCTAGCTCCAAAGTCCACCATGCAATTTTGCATCCCAGGAGGAGTCCCACAGACCTGCCTTAGGATTCTGGCTCCAGCCCTTGCCCAAGTGGTGTGAACTTAAGTAAGTTACATAACTTCTCTGAGCCTCAGCATCCTCACTGGTAAATGGCTCTAAATTATAGTGCCTACCTTCTAGGTGATCATAGCATTAAATGTGATAACCCTTGGAAAGTGCTTAGCACAGCACCGGGCACACAGTAACTACTCAACAATCAAAGTTCCCTTTCTCTGCTCTGAGTATTGGAGGAAGAGGCCGACTCGAGTCCTGGTCCAGATCAGCCTTACTCATTACTTGTGAAGACCATGTCAGTCTGAAGGGCCTCCAGGAGGGACTTATAGTATCCAGCATCCTCATTCATCACATCCCCGATCATCTTTACTGCTCCTCGGCTCAGCATCCCTTTCTTTAGCAGGTAAGCCTGTGGGGAGGTGGAAGCACCAGATAGAGGGCCCAGTATGTAAGAAGGGGCCTCAGCAGGGGCCTGGGGTAGGCAAGGTTGGGCGGGGGAGTGGGGACTGGACTCTAGAGAGGTGAGCTGTGGGCACTGGGAGGAGAGGGTCCTGGGATGCAGGAGACAACCCCAGGGGTCTAGGCTGAGCACAGACCCCCTTCCATCCCTATCCTGGGACTTCGTTGCCTCACTCACCTTGGTGGAGTAAGAATCATAAAAGGACATCAGGTGGCTGCAGTTGAATTTTTTCAGACTTACTCTGAGCTGCAGAGGAGAGGAAGGGGGAGCAGCTTTGGATTAAAGTCATAGAGCCAGAGGCAGGACTCCTGGGTTCTCTGGATGTTCCTTTGAAGAGGGTGGGGACAAAGAGGGAGCGGATGGAAGGACCAGGGGAAGGGAGCTTCCAGGACCTCCTAAATTGTCTCTTAACTTCCAAATCTCTCCTTCATTTAAAGACCTTTGGAGACTAAAATTTAAGGTGAAGACATTCACTGCAATCTAGGAGGATTGATTCATTACCAAGGATTGGATTACCTGGTGATTCCTTTTCCTTCCACTGCCTAATCAAGCAATGGGCCATTGGACCATACAGGGACAGAAGAGATGGGGCTGGACACTAGGGTTGGTGTGGCAAAACTCTTAGGGGGTGTTAGAAGGAAGGCAGACCAATCATAAGAGTACCAGGTAGGAGTCAGGTGACCTGCTAACTTGCTAGGTGACTTCTGGCCAGACCCTGTTTTTTTCCTAACCCTGGGGCGGAGGCGGGGGGGAGACAGGAATCACCTTGGCAATGGACTGGTAGAAGAGATTCATAGCATTCTTGCCCTTTTCTCTTGGGTTCATGGAATAGCCTAGGAGCTCTGGGTTGTCCTTCACCTCCTTAGTACGATAGCGTTTTCTGTTGATGAGGTACCAGGTGTTGCCATCGTACTGGAGGAACTTGTTTAGCTTCAGGCCCAGCTTCCTGACATAGGTGTGGACCAATCTGGAACAGATACAGGCATAACATGGCACCTATCCCAATGGCACCTCGTTCCTGGTGACCTAACAATAAAAACAATTTCCAGGAAAAGCAGTTTCTTCAGATGA